>NC_057350.1:75132634-75441738 GCF_016509475.1 Prionailurus bengalensis | reverse complement strand
TAGTACAGGGCAGGAAATTTGCCATTTTAGCAGTCACTCAACTAACAAATGCCCAGACTTTGAAGAAAGAAAATATATTCCTGCATCAGGATCGCTCTTTGAGGGTGAGTGCATCCCGCTGGCTTTAATTCTTGACAAAGATTATGGATAGTGTGCTTTTTAAGGTAGGAGTGCTCTGACAGTATTTATAGGATTTGCTGTACTTGTCTTCCACACTGTCCTATGAAGGCAACTAGTTTACTATCTAGGTTTTCAACCAAGTTAAGAAGACAGGACTTTCTGAATCAAGAAGCTTGCCTGGTGACTAAATCAGGGGGGATGAAGTGGGAGTGAAAAAGATTAGGAGTCATGTCTATATGGTCCAGCACCAGAAATGAAGAAAACTTACAGGACTCCATGGGTTCTGTTAACAGGAAATAAAGGGTCTCAAATGATGGGCACTTTATTTGAACTGTTCTCTATTGGAGAACCTATTCTCTAATGGAGACCCTTTGTGTTAAAAGCGAAGTATTATTCTGATTCAGGACAGAGAAGATACTTTGCCATATAAATATTTCAGTATTTTTAAGGTTATGTGAATCCCTTGCCATACGAATCTCCTTATATCACAGCTGTGATGATAATTTATAATGTCTAAATTCTCATTGTACCTTCAGGAGCTGAACTCAAACTATCCTTCCAGGTTCATTTCTCACCACACACTTTCACGTCCCATATGTTCTAGTCCAGTGGTTCTCAACTCGGCGCAAAATTGACTCATTTGAGGGACGCTGAAAAAACACTGATGTCCAAGCCTCACATGAACAACTGAATTAGAATATCTGGACAGTGGGGTCCTGGGATTGTTATTTTTTCAAAGCTCCCAGGGTGACTGTCATAGGCAGTTAGGTTCAGAACCACTGCCTTAGGGGACTTCTTGTACCTCTTACACTCTCCCTGACTGTCATGCTCCAGGCACTTCATACCACCTGAATTGGTAAAGAACCTACTCCAGTTTCTGAAATTCTTCCACCAGACTGGATTTCTGCCCAGGAGACATTCTTGCAAAGATTGTTCCATTTATCAGTATCTGTAAGGAACCCAAGAGAAACTTTATATCACGTCAGTTGGTCATACATGAGATAATTGATAATACTTAGAACGCTGACTGGAAAATAACATCCATGAATGGCAAAACACAATTTGTTTCCAAGAAGTCTTTTTTTTTTTTTTAAGACATTGAGACCTTGGTCATCAAGCAAGCGACCAAGGAGACCAAAAATCAGTCAAGATGACTGCTTAATAAAAATATTGGATGAAAATGATGACCTTCAGATATTTAGCTGAACTGCCATCAAGAAGGTGGTCAAAAAGTCCTGAGCTTAATGGAATCTTGAACCAGTAGAGTATGAGAAATTGCAAGATATCAAGAGGTCAGCATCCTAGGGAAAGGAAAGGAGGCAACAGCTTCTCAGAAAATTGTTCAGAACGAGCAGAAAAAACAGCCTCGTGATGAAATAGTGACAATTAGTGGTCTTGGATTTAACCATGCCATCTGGGCTTGACCAATTGTGGAGCTCAGCTGATATCCCAAGTCTAATTTTGGCTATGGAACATTGCTGGTTTGGAGATATAATAAATCTATGCCAGCTCCATCCACCTGAGCTTTATTCTACAGAGTCTGAATTCTTCTGTTAGATCTCTGTGCTCCTTGCTCTTCTTGAAAGTAACTCAGCTTAATGTTTGATCAGCCTCTACGTCTTTAATCTTTTTGTCTTAAACAGTACCTAAGATGATAAGCAATTGAATACAAATAACTTATCTTTGGATTACACTAGACACAATCTTTCTCTAGTTTGTCCACCTGTTATGTATATAACGTACCTGCCCCTGCTATGGGTTTATTCTTCATCAGAAAATTGTTAACTCTGACCTTTTCTTGTGTAGACTATCTATCAAAACCTAACAGAATTCCTTTCTTGGGCTGCTTTCCTCTATAATTGATGGATTTCCCCTTCACCGTTTGACCCCTCACCATGGCAGTATGAAGACAGACACCCAAAAGCAATCCTTATGACTTGAGAAGCTCCTAATACTTTATTTCTCTAGATGGTGAGAAATGGGCTAATCAAATTTACTAATTTTAAACCTATCTAGAAATGAGACAACAAAATGTTTTTGCCCCTTTATGACATATTCAATAGGTATTTCTTACCTACTTAAAAGTTTGAAATTACTTAAGAACATGCTCTGTAAGTGACTTCATTGGCATCTTTATTGGGAGAGTGTGGGAGACTGATACCCTTTTAGAACTTACCTTTGGGAGTAGGCTACTGAAATGTTGACTTATAACCTGAAAGGATTTTCCACTTAAGGCAAAATGGTAACTTCCCTCTCTGCCATGATCAGAGACTTCTTCCTTGATATTAATGTAATTATCCTGCAAAAGCAAAACACAAGTTATTTTAGACACTTGATAGAGTGGTAAAGGACCACAAGTATATCAGAGTCAGTGACGACTGGCCTCTCTCTTTAAGAGAGACTGGGGTCTCTCTTTAAGAGTCACACTCCAGCACCAATTCCTCAGAGAAACACTTTGTCTTGGCTGGATCAATCTTTGCACATCACAGCCTCTAGTGAATAGGAGAATAACACTCATGTCCTGTTCTCATCCTGATTTGATCTTGGTGAGTCCCAGAGAAGAGCACATTTCACACATTTCAAGTGTAAAATACAAAGCACTACACCTTAACAAATCTCTCCCTGAAGTGAGAACTTACCATTTTTTTTTCTTACAGAATTAATATTGTTCCACAAGGACACAATAGAGATAGGATACTGAATGATTGGGAATACATGGATAAAACTTTTTTTTCCCCAGCGCAAAGACATAGTCAAATTTTCCAATGTGCACAGCAGTTTCTCTCCCAGGGACTAAATCTCCTTAGGACCCAGTGGGATGGTTAGCAAGCAAGAGGAGGATGAGTAATTAGATTCACAGCCCCCCTTACTACATTCTTTCTCCCATAGGGCCAACAACATTATTACACTTAAAATAATGGATCCTTTCCAGGACCCACGACGGCACTATACATTAAAGCTCAGTAGGAACAGTGTGAGAAATGGATATGAATTCTTCGAACTGCATAGGTATTAGACATTTGGGGAAATATGTTGACCCTAGGTCACCTGTACATCTCTGCCAGTCAAAGCTGCTCAGAAGCCGACACTATGAGTCAACTTAGATAAGTCTGTTTTTAGGTGTACCTGATTGCTGTATGCAATGGACTTCTCTTCTACTAATTTCCAAGATACAGATGCTGACGAAGACCCAGTGATTTCATTCGCTTCAATCAGAATGACTTGTTGGCTTTCAGAAACCATTCCAGACTTTCTGGCCACTGTTATTGCAGTCTGAAGATTGTCACCTATAAGAAAGGAAGGGTATAGCAAGGTGAGGTTGAAAAGATAGAACCAATTCATGCAGGGCCTGGAAAACTAGGGTAAGGAGTCCAGAATTTATTTTAGGTGTGAAAAGAAATAATTTCTAAGTCTCTCTCATGCTGATTCTCCATGAATCCATGATCCCTTTCGTGATTCTTATTGCTTTTTATCTGGTTCCTTCATAACCCACCAGTTTTTCCAGAGAGTGGAAAGAAAAAACAAAAAGGCAAAATTCAAATCTATTTCCATCATTTTTCAGCTTGGTAAACATTTATCAAAACCCTACTGATTTAATATAGTCCCAGGTGTTTCCACTTTCAGCCGAATTGGAGTAAGACCACTAAAACCTATCTCTCCCACTGATTACAATGGGAAACTATGGGAAAAATACAAAAAGCAACTATCTGAGGACTTTGAAAAGTAAACAAAAGCAGGTAGAATGTGGAAGGGAGTCAAATTTGGAGAAATAATCTACAAGGTGGTGATATGGTTGGTTTTATTTTTTTCTCACATGTGTGACCTGAGTGTGAACCCCAGTCCCAGCGCTGTGAAGGATGCTAAATACAACTCCAAAAGACACTTAGTCTTTCTGACCAGAGAAACTAGAAAAAGAAAAAGCTTGAAGGCTGAAGAACTATGGGGCAGACCCTGGAAAGGAGACAGCTAGACAACAAGACTAACTTACTGTGTGAACTCAACCCAGAGCTGTGCATGTGCAGAACAAACCCAGGGAAGGAGAGTAGAAGCCTCAAGAATTGAACTAGGATATGAATCACCTCCCATGTCCTAGAGTTTTGCTTGCTCAAACAAACAAAAATCACCCTCACCATTCTCCAGGAGATTTTAACAAGATCCGAAATCTCACACTATAATATTTTAAATGTTCAAGAAAGTCAACCTACAAAACACCTGGAAAATGTGGTCAATTCTCAAGAAAAGAAAAGACAATCAACCATTGCTTGTACCAGGATGACCCAGATGCTAGAATTACCAATGTTCTTAAAGCAGCTGTTATAAGTGTCCTCCATGAGGTAAAGGCTACCATTCTTAAAATAAACGACAAGATAGAAGTTCTTAAGAGAAATAAAATATATATACTCTATAAATAAGAACCAAATGACTGCTTTACAATTGAACAATATAATAACTGAAATAAAAAATTCCTTGGATGCTCTCAAAAGCCGAATAGAGGTGACAGGAGGAGGAGGCAGTGAATTTGAAGATAGGTAAGTAGAAATTATATGATCTGAAAAACGGAGAGAAAATTAAAAAAACAAAAGAACAGAGACTGGAGAATGGCAACAGTCATGTGATTAGAGTCCAGGAAGGAAAGGAGAAAGGAATCAAAACAGGAGAAAATATTTTGAAGACATAAAGCAGATAAGTTCCCAGATACGGTAAAAGATTTAAATTCATAGATTTAAGAAGCCCAGCGAATCCCAGTAAGATAAACTCAATGAGAACCATACCCAGAAACATTACAATCAAACTTCTAAAAACAAAGATAAAGAAAATACCTTAGAAATGGCAAGAGAAAATAACACATTATATATTAGGGAATGATTATTCAAATTATTACAGATTTGTCATCAAAAAACATGGAGGCAAAATGACAGTGAAATATCTTTGAAGTGCTGAAGAAAGAACTGTGAAGCTCTGAAAGTACCCTTCAGAAAGGAAGGAGAGATAAGACATTCTTAGAGGAAGGGAAACTAAGATAATTTGTTGCTAGCAGACATACTCAAAAAGAAATGCTAACAGTTCTTTAGGCTGAAAGGAAAGGACACCAGAGGGAAACTTCTAACATTAGGAATAAAAACATAGCAACAGAAATAATGAAGATCTCGGTAAATATAAAAGTCTATTTTTCTTCCATTTGTGTGTAACTCGTGCCTATTGAAAGTGAAAACCTTAGCATGGTATGGTGGGGTTTTCATTGTCATATACGCGACAACCATAACATAAAGGAGAGAAGGCAAAGGACGTTCATGGTTGTAAGCCTTCTTGACAGGGTAGGTACAGATGTGATTCCTAGAGCAACCACTGAACAATAAATAACATCTGACTGCCTATCCCTAACATGGCTTTCTTCAGGTCTCTACCAAAGTACGTATGAGGAAGCCCAGAAGAGCTAACAGTGGGCAGGAGTTTCTCTACCCTGAGGCCAGAGCCCTGAGAGCTAAGAAGTGTCCACAATGCCTCAGCAGGTCACCAGTAGTTGGGCTGCTTTGCAGCACAGGACACTTTTGCCATCCACTACCTGAGAAGTTCCACGCCTGAGCCTCAGTCATCTGACAGAGAATATAACAACCTATTTTAGAAGTCTCAGAAGCTAGACAGGAAAATATCAGGCAGAACAACCAGAACAACACATGACAGACAAAATAGAGCAGTTGTTGGAGATAGATAAAACCTGCAGTAACTCCGGGAGCCTTGCGGGGGCTCAATCTGTTAAGTGTCCGACTTCATCTCGGGTCATGATCTCACCACGGTTTGTGGGTTCAAGCCCTACCTCAGGCTCTGTGCTGATAGCTCAGAGCCTGGAGCCTGTTTCAGATTCTGTGTTTCCCTCACTCTCTGACCCTCCCACGCCTGCTCGCATGCACTCTTTCTCTCTCTTTCAAAAATAAATACACATTAAAGAAAAAAACTTTGCATTATCTCATTAAAAATAATAAGTGCACTTAAGAAAACTCAAATGTAGCCCTTCTCCTCTAATGCCCCCCCCCTTAAAAAAGGTTTTCTAGAGCTATTCCCACCCCAAAACGTGATTTCAGATCTCAACATTAAGAGGTAATTTGAAGAAGATAATGGTCATCTTTGGAACCTGAGTTTATGGTTTGCAAAAACTGGATGCAAAAAAAATCTTAAAACATGGAGGCAAATTATAAAAATATGAGAATAACAAGAAAAAAGATAAGAGACTGAGAAGATAAATCCAGAAAGCCTATCATGTGAATAACAGAAATTCCAGAAGGGAAAAAGGAAGAGACAGAGCAAAGGCCATAATTAAATGAACAATAGAAGAACTTTCCCTGACAGGAAGAAGATAGATTAAAAGTGTTTACTTTTAATTAATTAATGAAATCAATGGGACAAAAAGACAAACATATAGACATACTCTGGTAGTATTTGTAAACTCCAAAGTTGAAGAAAAGGACAATATACAGAAGAGAACAAATTACCTACAGTGGACTGGCATTGGACTTGTAATAACACCTAGAGATCATTAAGGAAAAAACAGGACTCTAACCCCCAAATCCTACACCCAGACAAGAGGGCATTCACCTGTCAGAGCCAAGAAAGATACTCCAGGGTATGTAAGAAATTAGAGAGCATAACATCCTTCTATCCTATCCAAGGACAAACCTTGAGAAGAAAAATTTAACCCAGCAAGCAAAGAAACAGAACAGAAATTCCAATATGAGTGAAGAAGTGAAGAAGCGGGGTACAGAGTGATGTGTCCTTATTCTATCTAAATCTCAATACTAAGGATAGATTACGGAAATGTGTAAAATAAGTGCTAAAAAAAGATTTTTGAAACAGACGGGTCATGATGTAAGGGCAATTCTAAGTAATAAATTAGCTCAGCAATACCTACAAGTTGGATTGAGGGACTAAAAAGGAAGAAGGTAAAAGGGACCCCTAAGTCTCTTGTATTGTGGGGTAGAATGGGAGATGGGAGGTACAGAGGAGAAAGTAGAAGTATCCTAGAGCTTCCCACAGTGAAGCTGGATTCAGGGGAAATGGGCTGGGGAATAAGGGCTCTGGTGGAGAAATAGTGTACCTTGGCGACACAACTATCAGAGTTCAATGCACCTGACTGGAAAGCCGGGAAAGAAAGGCACACACTTAAATTTGAACACATGAGGAAATGATCTATTCTCCACTAAGAAGCATTCATTAAGAAATTTCACACACTTTTCTTGCATGATCCTTTCTCACCACTCCCTTGATTTGGGGTTTGAGAGAAGCACAGGGGACAGTTTTTTGTTTTTGTGTTTGTTTTGTTTTTGTTTTTTTTACCACCAGAACAATAAATGGGCCTTCAGGGTAGTTTACACACCATGCTGACTAAGCATTTCTCTTCCTACTAACATTTAATAAAAATTGTCATCTGTGCCTGACCCACATCTTCTTGTCAGTCAGGGGTTATTTCAAATGGCCTTTCTCAGAGAGGACACCACATATAAAGTAGCCAGTTAAGACATCACCCTGTTTTGTTTTATGTACCTCATAACTCTTATTGCCAGCTGCTTGTTTGATCAACTGATTGATTTTCTATCTCATCCCACCTGGATAGAAACTTGGTGAGAGCAGTAATTTTGCCTTTTCTGTTGCAGATCTCCAACACCTAGAATGGTGTCCCACCCACAGTAGGTAGTCAACAGTCTTTGTGAAATGAATGGATCTTGTCTATTTCTACATCAAATTCTTTCTGTTTCCATGTACAACTTTGTTATATACCTGTGATCATTACAGTCCTTATCCGGGCAGAGATGAGCTCTTCCAGAACTGGTTTTGTTTCTTCTTTCAACCGATTCTCCAAGATGAGCAATCCCAGAAATATCAGGTCTGATTCTACTTTGTCCCTGGAAACATATATATAATTGAACAGAAATAACACAATATGGGGGCGCCCGGGTGGCTCAGTCAAACATCCGACTCTTGACTTTGGCTCAAGTCATTGGTTCATGAGATTGAGCCCCACGTTGGGCTCCACACTGATGGCATGGAACCTGCTTGGGATTCTGTCTCTCCCTTTCTGTCACCCTCTCCTCTGCTGGTTCTCTCTTTCTCTCAAAATAAATAAATTAAAAAAAAAAAAAGAAATAGCACAATGTGGTCTTTCTTAGGGGAAGCAAAACCAAAGCAAAGGCAAATATGATTCTATCAGAAGTGGTTCCCATTCACCCACTTAAGCACCATTCCTTAAAAACCAAATATGTGCCCGTAAATCTGCAGAAAGAAGACAGGAAGGGACATGAAGGATACTGAGACATTTGCTCTGACTGAATCAATTGGAAGAGAGAGTATTTATTAAACAAAACATTTGCTTTAACCTTCCTAGAGAATGAACTAAATGACCCCAAGTCTTCTTTCTGCTGTGGCTAGTCTGGTTTCCAACACCTCACCTGTTAGCAACCCCCAGAGAGGTATTCTAGAATGGAAACATGAAAAGCAAGTGAGACTCAAGAACAATAAAACAAAATGCTAGTCTCTCCTGAATCCAAGCCTATATGCAATATTATTTTAGCCCCAGGAGTTCTCAGACTCAGAAAACAGCCCCTCTTTTATTTTTATTTATGTATTTATTTAGTTTATTTATTTGAGAGAGACAGCACAAGTGGGGCGGTAGGGGCTGGGGGAGAGGAGAGAGAGAGGACCCCAAGCAGGCTCTGCACTGCCAATGCAGAGCCTGATGTGGGACTCAAACTCACAAACTTTGAGATCATGATCGAGCCAAAACCAAGAGTCAGATGCTTAACCAACTGAGCCACCCAGGCACCCCAAAAGAGCCCCTATTTTAAAGCCAAGCTCCTCCCTCTCTTCCTCCCTCAGCAGAGAGCATTGTTCTTCTGCATATGGTATGAATGTTTCTGGAAAGAAGAGGGGCTTCTGAGGCTCCCGTCCACCTCAGTAAAATTTCCAAGACATTCCACAGGATTAAGTGCAGGGAAGTATATCTGGGGTTGGAGCTCCAAAAATTCTGCCATGATTCATTTATCTGAGACCCAGACACCTCTAGCAGACACAAGAGCAACATACCAGCATTGCCTAATTCTGTCTGAAATATGGGTGAAAGCAGCACCCAGCAGGACCCACCTTGCCCTACTTGCCACGGGCGTCTCAGAGCTGGGTCTCCTGTCAGCCAGCGGCATCAACTAGAGTTAGTCATGCTTCTAGGACCCTGCTAACACCTCCACCAGAGTGGTCAGAAGTGGGCACAGTTTGCACTACTCGCCCCAGGCATTCCCCAGTCTTCTGAACCTGGCATTGAAATCTCTCCATAATCTGGTTCCAAACTACCTCTCCAGCTTTACCTATCACTAAATTCTTCACCTACCCTAACCTCCTGACAAGGTGGACCAGCCACCATGGCTATGTTCTGTACTCAACCATCTCTAAACATTGGCTCTGAACTGCCATGAGACATTCTTTCTTCACGGAAAAGGTTGTAAGTTCACCATGATCTGCCATTGAAGAAACCCTGCCTGTTTTTATTCCGAGGCCCAATTCACAGGCCCGTCCCCATAAAAACCTTCCCATGGGGGTAAATATAATTGCTCCCTCAGGATCATACCTCTAGCACAGCGTAGCACACATTTTGTTTGTTTATATACCTCTTGCCATTCTTTGTTATCTGATCTGTCTCAACAACCTGAGGGCAAGCCTGCCTAGTTCAGAGACAGGCTCAACAACACGTGCGCGGTGCCCAACAGAGGAAGTGCTCAGCCAGGGTTCCCTTAGTTGAAATGCTTTGATGCCTGATGTGACCTTTTTTTTTTTCTCTTTGACAAGCAGCCGAGGAAAATGTATTTTCTCTTTCAGAAATTCTGCTGCCAGAAGAGTTTTTATGGAAAGCAAAGCCAGTCAGTTTGTCAAGTGAATGACCATAAATACCTAAATGAACACTGAATACCTAAATGAGGGCAAGGAACAGGGCTAAGGAGAAGGGGGAGAGAATGTACAGAAACTATAGTAGCCCCTAATTCTGGGGATTTCACATTTAACCAGGAGGAAAAGATTAGACTTGATTGCCTCGTTTGTATGGAAGGCTGGGAAAAGTACCAAGAGGTACAAATAATGGTCCTATGGAGTCAGATAGGAAGGTGTAATCATGTCTGGGTACAGTGATTGGAGAAACTTTCCTGGAACAGGGGATATTTGCACTGCTCTTTGAAGGATAACTTAGTTGATGACTGAACGAGGTCCTCCAAACTTTCTAGTGGCCCTCGTATCCAAACCTCAGGCTTTGGCTATTTTCAGAGATATGACATAAGCCAACCACAAGGCACCAGGTTGGGTCAAGAAAATGGCCACAGAGTCAGCCACCTGATGTAGTCTGCAGCCTATCCCGGCACTCATGTTTCTGGTTCCCCCGGCACATGGCCTTCATAGGTTTCCATGCACAGTAATCAGGATATTAACTAGTTCATAACCCAGATCTGCCACTACCTTTGCTGTGTGATCATGGGCAAATCACTTTCTCTGTCTGGTAATCTACTTCTTCTTTTGTAAAAGAAGGTAGTAAAACTAATGGATCTCCAAGATCTCTTCTAGCCCTAACACTACATGATTCTTCTTTTCATGAGTTTCAATATAAATCAAGAAGTAGAGAAGAAGTGGTCTCTTGAGGGATCTGAAGCTCTGCAACCTGGAATAGTGAGCTATTTTTTCCTACTTCCTGAACAGACAGTATATCTCCTCTTGATGCATCTAAAAATAATCAAGAATGGGGAATGTGATGCAAAGGGGATATTGTCATCCATGAGATTACATTTCCTGTCCTTGGAATCCAGGCTGTTTTTAAAGGTTGAAATATGCAAAAAGTGGGCTGAGAACCCTCAAAGAAATTATGGTATCAGGGTTGGAAGCACTCTGCACGCATGCACGCACACACACACACACGCACACCCTAGAAAAAATTTTCTGCTCTAATTAGAGATTAGCAAAGTTTAGGTAAATTAACGAAGCTAGGAGTAGATGTATGGTGATGTGGCTTTAGCACAGGAGGGGCAAATTGACAACCTAAGATTAGATCCTATGGGATCCTATAAGGGTTTAGATCTTGCCAGACTTTGAAACGTTGGAATTTCAATGCTGTTAGCCCAGGCATGTACTCTCCTGTGTGCCACAGCCCTCACAATTCCCTATTGGTTATCCGTCTTCACCATTAGTGCATTGTTATACGCACCAGCTCAAAAATCATGAGTTTGAAACTGGTAGATATGCAACTATTTATCATCATTAGAAATGGCAGCATAATAGCCAGAGTCTTAATATATATCTGTCAATGGGTTCTCAAGAAACAAAGTTCCATTCCCAATTCTGCCACAACCTGACCCCAAGTTTGTTTGTTTCTTTCTTTCAAATGTGAGATCCAGTCTCAAAGTTCACACTCTTAGCTCTCTGACTTGAGTAACTTTAATGGCCCGAGTCAATTAAATTACAACAAATACCCAGAGTTGTAATAGCCCGAGTTTTCAGGATCAATCTAAGCCGGCCTCAGGACTCCAATACTCAGTAATCTTTGATGAGCCATTTCCCCCTCTGGACCCCACTATCCATTCACGAAGTGACACAGTTGGACCCTGTTGGTGGTTTTCAGCAGGAGGGGTGCTGCCTCTAGAAGGCATTTTGGAAACCTTGTAGGCATCCAAGCAAGATTTCCTGCAATGACCAATGCACCATGAAGAATTCCCCTGCATCTCACATGCCTCTTGAATGTTTTACAGGTCATCCATTCATGGACATTAAAAAATCATTTATACTTTCAGTACTGGCTTATACTGTTTATAATGTACTATTATTATACTATATGGCATACTGTGTTATTATAGCATATCTAATACTACTAATATTATATTAAACAAATATAAATTGTTATACTTCCCCCGTGCTGTGTTTTACATATAAACACAAAGTATTTTTTGCACACTTTTGTTATTCTATTGAATTTTTCAGAAATGTAACTGCCATGTAAAGTGAGAAGAGATTGTACTGTTTGATTCAGTTTTACCAAGTGTTTGTAACCATTTCAGAGTCACCTCGCTGACAGCAAGCAAGACTGCTGGCAGTATTTGCAACTCCAATATGTAAATGCACCTGTATCAGTCATCCCAGTGATTCCGCACACAGGGGCAAGCAACATATCGCTTCATTTAGATTTAGTGGAGTCAGCTGAGCATTCACTGGAATATGACTTTTTGTCATGAATTGCACGTTTGCTTCTATGTTTACTATATCACAGGGCATGGTCTTTATTTCTATTTTTTTTATTTTTATTTATTTATTTTTTTACATTTTTATTTATTTTTGAGAGACAGAGAGAGACAGAGTATGAGTCGGGGAGGGCCAGAAAGAGAGGGAGACACAGAATCCGAAGCAGGCCCCAGGCTCCGAGCTGTCAGCACAGAGCCCGACGCGGGGCTTGAACCCACAAACCGTGAGATCATGACCTGAGCCGAAGTTGGACACCCAACCAACTGAGCCACTCAGACGCCCCAATTTTTATAGAAAATACGTGCCAATCAAATTACATATGAATTTCATTTTAAAGGAAGTGGTACAAAATATAATGACAATAGGAGTGTTGAATCTGATAGGATTGAGCACAAGTATGTTAGACCTCCCAAATTCAAGATTCAAAATAACAAAATAAGTCCTGATTATCTCCACAGCAGTGTTACCCCCAGAAGCTGACACGGAGTACTGGACATGGCAGTGAAGGTGAAATAAACAAGGTAGCCTATAAATGGTGGAAAATACAACAACAAATTTGAGCGCATAAATACTTGAGTCCATTTTAGTTTTTAGGCACCTCTTTTACATCTCAAAACTACCTCCTGAATGGCTCTTCTGATTCTGTGTAAGTCTAAGCTCTGTTCATTTGTTTCATTAAGTTGCAAATTTATCAATTGTTTTTCAGACAGATGTTATGTTTTCTAGCAACTAATTTGCTAACTCTAACAAAAAATGAGCTACTTGTATTTGTTTCAAAACAGGGTCGTCACCACCATTTCAAACTCTCTGAAACGGTTAATTTCCTATTTATTTATTATTCCTGTTTATTATTTATTATTCCTGTATTATTCCTATTTATTATTTCCTGTTTATTTTTACAAAGCTGTACAATGATGTCATATTTTATAGTTTATACAGTTTTTTCTCAGAAATTCTCCCAGTGTTCACATCAGCTTTGTGGCTGAGGCAGGACAGGGATGACTATATCCCTGTTTACCAAGTTTAGAGACATTTTATGCACACCAATCCAGCAAGCTGTGTTGTTCAGTCCACTGCCCAGTCCACTGCCCAGCAACCCATTCCGCTTTATCAAATCCTCCCTACTTACCTGGTGAAGGCAGTGGTGTGATGATCCATTTCTAGCTTCTTGTAGGCCAGTGCTATGACCCGGAAGCCCTGTGTCGTGTAAATCTGAAGTTCACTAACAAAACTAGTTGGTACTGTTCAGAAAATAAGGCAAGATTAGTATGCAACATTTATTCCGCTGATACCGGTGGAAAAATTCTTTACAAACAGATCCAACTCTTTCCCAAGAAAACACACCTCGTAAAAGATACACAAATAAGTCAGTGAGAACCCTAGATATAATTATACTGTCAGGGTTGGGATCCAGTGAAGCTGAAATGAGAAAAAAGCAGGACCAAAAAAGAAAAAAGAAAAAAAGATGGGAAACGTGTGTAATTCTTTTTTCTCCAGTTTGACCAGCAAGCATTCATTGAGAGTCTACTTACCATGTATGTGTCAGATACTGGCTCTACAGAGACTGAACGGCAGACCCTGCTTTAAAGATCTCTGTCGGGTTAGTAACAACCAGTGGAATGAGATCATTGCCAGTGCAATGAGATCTAAGCAATTGCTGTGTGCTATAGAAACATTTCGAGGTGCTTGTATCATACTGCCGGGAAGTGGGTAGATGAAGGAAGGGAAAGGCATTTTGGCCAAGGGAGCATCATATGCTCAAACATAGAGACACAAGACAGCAAGACTTGAGTAGTGAGTTCAGCTCGGGGGAAGCATGAGGAGAGAGGATAGGAGTGGCAAGGCATATCTGGAAAGTGTGATAGGATCCAGATCATGAAGGACTTATGTGTGATCCTAAAGGAGTCTGAGACTATCCTGGAACCTATGGGAAGTGACCGAAAGAATAGCAGCATGAAAGTGACAACACGGTTATACTATGTGGTGGAAAAACCTATCTGGCCACAGTATGAAGGGTGAATCAGAGTAGGGGAACCTGGGACCAGGATTCACCAAACACTGAAGTGATCCAGGGGAAAGGTGATGAGGGTCTGGGTGGATGGAATGAGAGGGCCATGGATTAGCAATTGATAAAATAGAGGCTCTGAAAGAGAGGGAGGAATCAGGGTTGAGTCCTAAATTGGGAGTAGCGGCAGAAATTCTTAATACCATTCACCAAGATGGAAAAGACAGGAAGTGAGAAAGAGAAGTATTGAGTTTGGGATGCCAGTTGGGTTTCCGAATTAGCAACGGCCAGTAGGCAATTAAATTTATAGATCATGTGCTGATGGGACACATTTAGGCTGGAAATAACAGATCCGTCTGTTGAATCACAAGTCTATTCGCTTACCTGTCTCAGGTTGGCAAAAGCTGGCCACCCTTTCCGGTGCACCTTTCATGAATGCCAGCCGGTCACCCCCCATCTCTTGGACAATGACTGTCATCCTCTGCAGTGCTGATGAGAATGGGAACAGATGCAGGATTGCAATTCCTTCCACCGGGACCTGGTGAGGGAGGGGGAATGGAGAGGGACATACCAACATAGCTTCTAGCTAGTCAGAGTTCACTACTCCCTCAATTCTTATTTTAGCAAATACGGGAAGCAAGGTCTTAGCAATTTCACCTATGGAATTTAAAGAAGACACGTCTGTCTTCAAAATTTTCCCTTCAAAAATTTCCCTTTGAGTCTGGGCATTTGGGGGCAGATAGCAGGCAAGGCTTACCTGGCTGGCTGTTTTGCAGGGCTTAACCACCATGGCATGTGCTGGCACTCCCTTGATGTGGAAATCGTCCCCAGAAACCGCCATCTCCTGTTTCACAAATGGGATATTTCTTTGTAGAGATTCAGTTCTTATTCGTCCACTGATACCACGCTCAAACCCCCTCTTTGAGAAAATCCTCAGGCCACCTTGATATATTCTCAGTGTCACCTCCCTCAGTCAGATGGAGGTGAACCAGACTTATTCTGCCACGGGGCTGGGGGGGGGGGGCGGAGTGCATTGGAAATGCCACAGAACTTGCAAGGCAGACACCTCTGAATTATTCATGCAATTTATCCTGCTTTCTCTGTTGGAATGTGCTGCATAAAGGTTCATTCTCCGCTTCTGAAAAGCTTAACTTGAAAATAGTGGGCATGAAGAGGCAGGCTTGTGTGAGGCAAGCACCATACTGTCTTTGTTTTCCCGGAGTTCGACACTGTTCCCACCCTTCCTTCTCTGTCTAATTTGAATCGATAGTCCTCAGGGCCAGGCAGGGCAGGGACTGTGATGTACATGGCTAGCGTTCAGTAAACGCTCAGTAATTGGTGTAATAATAACCCTAAATTATAGTCAAAGGAACCTTTTACCCAAAGATGTCAAAATGCTTTGTAATCATATCATCCAGCAGCTGAAATAATCTCAGAAAGGAAATGGTAATTCCTACTTAAAGATACAGAAAAACAGTAACCCAGAAGAAATGGGGGGACTGGCAGAGTGACATCAGACTGCTACAGAGCCATATCCCACTAGCGCTGGAAGGGACCCTAGAGACTGTCTCCTTTAGCAGGGTAGCACGCGGGGATCACTGAGGCCTAGAACTGCACAGGGCTTCCGGGAGTAGGAGTGGGCTTGTGGCGAGTGTTTCCTGTACTACACAGAGTCTATCTTCTATGTCAACCACAGCAACTCCAACTGTTGGTTTTTTAATAGAATGTTTCTGAATAGGTTTCCTTTGGAGAAAAGATTCCAGCTCTGTTATTTCATTTTGTTTGTTTGTTTTATATGAACACTGCTGATCTAATGCAAACCCTTTTGCTTTAAGGTCATGGGAGCCAACACTTTAACAAGAGGGATGCCTTCACAGGGTCAAGCAGTCAGAGCAGAGCCAAAACGGGAACCGGGAAACCAGAGACCTGGTCCTGAACTATACGTTTTGCTCTTAAATCTACTTCAAAATCTCAACAAAAGCTCTTTCACGGTTTCCCTTTTTATTTCTTCCAGTCTTAGAAACAAAGTCAATATTCAATTAATAGGAATAAAACTTTTGGTAACAATGAGTTATCCTAAGCAGTGGAGACAGTGCTGTTTCCTAATCCCCATGTTCTAAAAAACTTTACAGCCAGACATTGCTCAAAAGTTGGAAAATAATTATACAGCAATTATGTTGTCTCAAGAGTTGGAAGATATAGAGTAATTGCATGAATATGGTTAACTTACAATGTCCCAGGCATACTATCAGGGATTTTTTTTTAAATGCATCATTCCATTTATCCTCATAATAACGCCACAATGGAGATACTGTTATTAGTTAAATTGTACAGATGAGGAAAACAGACTTAGATTAGTTTGTCCATCACTACTGCATGTACCTCTCTCTATATTGAAAGTATTGAATATGATAAAATCTGTGTTGCTCTGGCATTGAAGAAGCTTCTTAGGTTCTCTGCAGAGCAGGATCTTACCCAGGTAGTGGCTTCAAACATCTTGAGATCCAGAGGATCTCCCTGGATGGTCCCATCAAGAAGAATCAGAGAGTGGCAGCTGGCCATGGCCGCACACAGCGGGCCCCATGGCAAAGACCTGCCGGACACAAAGCTGTGGACTTCCTGGAACCTGAAGGAGAAAAGGGAAGGGCCTTCAGTCTATCCATCCATGCTCAAATGGAGCTTGTGGAAGTAAATATCTGTTGAAAACTTACTGCAGCATGCATGGTTACACTAGCATGCATCTTCTAATGCCCCCAAATTAATCATGCTTTATTTAGCCATTATTCTTCTATAAATTCAGCAAGCGTGAGAAAGGTCTTTGAGGTTTGTTTCAAACTCTTTCTTTTCCTTGCTCTTTCTCTGGCACTGATTTAATCCCAGAGGTATAGAAAAAACTAGAAGTATCACCCTTAGTTTGAAACACATCCACTACCACCCCAACTACCAGACCACTTCATTTCCAATGCGGTGAGAAGCACAGGCTAGCTCATTGTATGGCTGTGTGTGTATATGTGCATCTCCTTCACTCAACCCTTCGGGGCAGGCATACATTTTTCCATCTTTCTCTCCAACATATCTGATGTTTGGCCCACAGCAGATACTCAACAAATGTATGAGTGAATAAATGAATGAGTTAGTTACTGGAAAACCGAAAGACTTTAATGATAAAGAACTTTATTTATTTATTTATTTATTTATTTTTTCTCAGCGTTTATTTTTATTTTTGGGACAGAGACAGAGCATGAACGGGGGAGGGGCAGAGAGAGAGGGAGACACAGAATCGGAAACAGGCTCCAGGCTCTGAGCCATCAGCCCAGAGCCTGACGCGGGGCTCGAACTCACGGACCGCGAGATCGTGACCTGGCTGAAGTCAGACGCTTAACCGACTGCGCCACCCTGGCGCCCCAATGATAAAGAACTTTAAAAAAAAAAGCATTTTTGAAAAGGACATTGTGTCCCCCTCTTCCATCCTGACATCTAGCGTCCATCATCACCATCATTTTTTTATAGAAAGTAGCCTCGTCTAAAACCTACTGAGGTACAACTCCAATTGTCACATGCAGGGTTCTTTCACTAAGTCAGAGATGAAGTCAAGTGTGGCCTCAGGTTCACTAGATGCATGTCCTTTGAAGCCTTGCTGTCGTGTCTTACACGTGGAGTATCGTAGGTGGTCCACAAAGCAGCCCATCGTACATGGGGGACCTCAGAGGGGCAGGTGCTTCCAAGCGGCCAGAGTCTACATGCTCTTGTTTCAGATTTGTGGACCAGCTCAGCTGTGGCCCTATTATCTCTTCTTCCTCTGGGGTTACCATAGGGCCTCTAGCTGTGCCTCCAATGTGCAGTTTCCAGACCTCTCTACCACCCTAATTACTCATTACTGGAAAAGTTTTTATGTGTCACATTTTGTCTTAAAACATGTTCTCCAGGATCAGATTATTATTTCCCATGATATGGACACTGAATTTCTTTACATATGGCCTTAGTTTGCTCTAGCCTTTTATTCCTGAAAGCCTCCCCATCACAGAGCTAACTCATAATCCAGGCGTATTTCTTCCTGTCTTCCTCATTCAAGTTTCCCTACAAGTTCAAAAACCTCTTGGCTGATTACTGACCCTGTTGATTATATTTATTATTATATATCAGTAGTTCAAGTGGTCTTAGTGGTTTCCAACACGTCCCCCAGTATTTTAGTACACATTAAGCAATCACCAGCAGCGTGATTAACACAGATGCTTAAGCTCACACTGAAAAGCAAACACAGATTAAGGGAAAAAAATCTTATTTTTAAGATGGCACACATATTGTCATTGCTACGTAATTCTGAATATATAATTCTGAGTTCCTGGGGACTGGGCCAAACTCTTGTTTGTATAACAAATAAATAGAACTCTCTCTCATCCTTGTCCTTGTATTTTTATTTGAATGTTTATGATTGATCCTGCTCAAGTAGCCCAGGTGGCCTTCTAATGGTTCTTGAAGTATCTGGCACATTGGGCAGGACTTTTTGGAAAAGAATTATTAAAGATGAGCTTACCTTTTACAAGAAGATATTTAATAGCCTGTAAGTCAGATGCTGACTTCTACCTAGTATTGAGTAGGTTTTCTCTGATGTTATCTTTCTTTTCAAATTTTAAATTTCCCTTTTAGGAAGCAAGAGTAGCAGGCTTAATTAATCAATAACAAACATTGTATCAATGTTTTTATTTCAATTTGACAGGTTACTTTTATTTATTTATTAAATTTTTTTAACATTTATTCATTTTTGAAAGGCAGAGAGAGACAGAGCGCGGACGGGGCAGGGGCAGAGAGAGAGGGAGACACAGAAACAGAAGCAGGCTCCAGGCTCCGAGCTGTCAGCACAGAGCCCGACGCGGGGCTCGAACTCACAGACCGCGAGATCACGACCTGAGCTGAAGTCGGCCGCTTAACCGACTGAGCTACCCAGGCGCCCCTGACAGGTTACTTTTAGAAATAGAAAGTTTTGTGAATAAGAAGATGCCTGAATTCAATAAGTGGAAAAGCATTCAAAAGATGGAACATAAAAAAAAAAAGGTGGAACATAGTAAGTTCATTTTAATTAAACTTTTGCTGGGCACCTCTTGTGTGTGCCCATGTGCCTAGTATAGTGCTACAGCACTAGAAACACAAATATAAATAAAAGACCAACTACTCTCAGGATGCTCACGCATTTGAACAAAAACATACATTTTTTGTGGAAGCTGAAGCGGAAACATACAAATGAACAGGAAGACCAGGTCTATATCTAAATCTATGTTTGAGACAAAATGAAAAGAACTTGAGAACGTTTAATATTTATGAGGTTTCTCCTGTGGACCAAAGTGGCTAGAAGCACTGAGATCTATTTGTTAACCCAGGAAATAGACTTGCTTATAAATAATATTTTCATATGAGACTGTATTACACACATGTAATTAAAATATTTTGTGGATAAATTATAGGTCACCTGCATATAAGAAGAACCACAATGTACCTTTTATGTATTAGATGCTTTTGTGATGGAGGATGTGAGGATACCGGGGAAATACTTTCGTTTAAAAAAAAAATGTAAAAGTCAGATGGTTCGTGTTCTGTTCGCAAGTAGAGGTAGTGACCACAAAAAGCAGACGGGGGGGGGGGGGGGGGGGTGCAATGTCAGACATGCCCACAAGAGGGCCACACAAGAGAGCCATGCAAATCATACCACCCCGAGCTGAAAATTGCCAAAAACCGAGTCTTTTCTGGCCAGAAAGCAGGAGTTGCCCTGCACCCAAAAGGTGGAGTTTCCAGAACTGCAATACCAAGGAAAATTAGTGCATTAGCTACGGGTTCACGGCTGCTGCTCTTCCTGAAACTCACTGTGCACAAGTCAGTGCAGTGTTCTCCTTCCAGGCAAACTGAAAGGCTTCAGTTTGTAGAAGGAATGTTACCTCCCTGAGGGACCGTGTCCTGGTATTCTCCAAATCAGGTACACTGGGTCAACTTCAGGCCCCTCACTAATATGCTGACAGCAAATTACAGTTTTAAGATTTATTTGCAGGGTGCCTGGGTGGCTTAGTTGGTTAAGCATCTGACTTTGGCTCAGGTCATGATCTCGGGCTCTGTGCTGACAGCTCAGAGCCTGGAGCCTTCTTTGGATTCTGTGTCTCCCTCTCTCTCTGCCCCTCCCCTGCTCTCTCTCTCTCTCTCTCTCTCCCTCTCGCTTGCTCAAAAATAAATAAACATTAAAAAAAATTAAAAATGGTTTTACAAATCACATCTTAGCAAAGACGCGAAACCCCTCTGTCTCCTAGGTTTGCGAGTGGAATGGGGCAGGGGATAGGGTGTAGGGAGCTATGCATGTTTCAGTAAGACTTGGAAGTGCTCCAGAGAGACATTACATGAAGCACTCTGGCAACCGACTGCTCTGAAGCCAAAATGTCTTCATTATTAATTTTCAGGAGAAAATGCAGAGTATTTTCTCTGGGAAAAGAGAAACTCCAGTGCATTCAGTCCCAGGTACTCACCCACTCCTATCGCAGGGCACAGCTCCCCAGAGATCCAAACCATCCCTTGTTAAGGTGCCTGTCTAAACAGAAACGAGGGCTCGGTTTACTCTGAAGCGACAGCCCCTAAGGTATGTTTTAACAGGGAAATACATGTCACAAACACGTTACTGAAATCAGCACCTCAAGGAAGGACACAGTCAGGTGGGAATCCTGGGGTCCTCGGCAGAAGCTTGGACGGCTCCTACCAGTTGTACCACCCACCAAGCTGGCGATAAAGGAAGAAAACGGTATCTGTCTTACAGACTTCAGAGGCTGGTTGTGAGGATCTAATGGGAAAGTCTTGGTAAGCCTGTAAGAGCTATAAAATGGGTGAGTCCCAGGTTTTACAGCAGAAGATAAAAGTAGGTCATCAGAAATAAGTAATGGGAGTAGACTTTTTCCCTGCTCTAAACAGGTGGTTTGCTCTTTGACACCTGTTAGGTTAAAGAGGGTGCTTTTTGGTATTTCTCTCCGTACAAGATAATGATGAAGAGCTTGGACTCGTTTAAAACACTAGCTGTATGACCTGGGAGAGTTATTTAATCCCTCTGAACCTCAGAGCCCTTACCTGTACAATGTGCTTATAATCGGATGAGGTTATTGTGAACGTCAAATTGGATAATACAAATAAAGTGCTTGATTTAATGTCTGACAGAGTAAGAGCAAATTATGATAATTACCCCTAATTATTACTTATTTTATGCAAATTCATGTCATAATGATTTGTCCCACCCCTGCTTCTTTTGCCAAGTGCAGGGATGAGATGACCCCACAAATAGAACATTCTTTGTTATGCTAATTGGATCACAAAATAATTCAGAAATGCTGGCAAGAGCCATGTTAGCCTTCTGATCATGGTAGGTCTCTCTGATAGTCCAGTAACCATGTAATATAGCTCCGATCCTATTACTTTTCTGTCCTCAAGAACTTCAATGTCCTGTTTAATGGACACAGGGTTTCCATTCGGGAAGATAGAACAATTCTCAAGATGGATGGCGGTGATGATTGCGCAACAATGTAAGTGCACTTAAAGCCACTTAAAGATGGTCAAAACGGTAAATTTTATGGAATGTTCATTTTGCCACAACAAAAGTAAGAAAAAGGAGAACAACAATTAAAAAAGCAAAAACAGAACCAAAAACCACTTTCAAAGGTTCGGCACTGCCTGAAAGGTATGTACAAATGTCTTAGCCAGATAGCAAAGGTGTACAAACCTCTCCTATTACTGACGTCTTGCTCTAGTCAAAACCACTGGCTCTATTGCTTTCCTAAATCCACTCATTTGCCCATATTCACCTGCCTATTATACCCTTGTGTTGTATTAATTTTCTATATATTATGATGATTTGACATCTTAAAAAACCTTTCTAAGGAAAGACTCCATCTCCTGGGCTAGCCAATTCTTAGAGATAGTAAGGGACTCTGCGTGCCTTTGACATGCAAACTAATCATCTACCTGGCCCCTACTCCTCAGGAGGCAATAGTCCTCTGCCTTCATCATCCTGGGGCCAAGGGCCAGAGACCACCCTGCAGCCCAAAGCTCACCCAAATCGTTCAAACTAGCCAGTCATAAGCTGTTTACCCTGCCCTGACCTGCCTTCCCCGTAGAGACCCCAGTAAAGGCCCTGGTCTAGGCATTTCCTCAGATCCCTTATCCAAACTTGCCATTCCTCCCATGGCCCATAGGACTGTGCCTTTCCTTACCAGGAGAACTGTAATGTTAAACTTCTTTCAAAGGCATTGACCTCTGTCTGCAGTCATCAATCCCCTTTATAAATGAAGACCTGGACACAAAACAGCCCATCATCCCTGCCTTACCCTCTCACAGCCCCTCCCCTCACTCAGTATAGGCAGACACCAGACCGAAAGAATATATTCAGGAGGAGGTAGAATAAGAGGCTGGTTGGGAATAACTGGCATATAGTCAAGAATAATTTTAAGCAATATACTACAGATGGGAAAATACAGTAAGGATTTGATTGGAGCTTTCCTATAGCCAAGTGCAACTGCCCAAGGAAAATACAGTTAAATAAATTCTTCCCTTTTTTATTCATTATTTATTATGATTAATTATTATTTATTCATCATTATGCATTATTCATTATTCATCATTGTCTATTATTATCCATTATTTATTTATTCATTATTAAACCAATAAATATTTATTGGGCACTGACTATACGCTAGGCAATATTCTTGACCATGGTAGTGGTCAAGCAGGGACCATAGTGAAGGGTTTAAGTTTTGTTCCTTGTATGTGGTTTTGTCTGGGGAGGGACAGAATGCTACCTTAATTAACTGTGTTTTAGAAAATACTAGAGCTGGAAGGACTTTCAAAGACCCGCTTATTCAGTACCTACTCTCCCTCTTCTAAACCCCAGAATTTGGAAGCTCAAGAGACGTGCCTTTCCTAGATTACGCATCCAACCAGAGATAAAAGGAAGGCAGATAACACATCCTGTGTTTCCTGCCCCAGAAAAGTGTGAAGCGCCTCTACCCGATGACAACGATGATAAAAATGGCAATGATAATGAGGGTGAAACACACATACCTTGTCAAAGCAGACAAGGTTTAATTGTCCACATACATTGATCCTCTGGGGGCTGATGCAAAAGATGCCTCTCTTCTTCAGCCTCTTCTGGGCATAGATAATGCCTGTGGTCAGAGCAGCAGGTAGAGCTGGAGGGACCGCAATTGTGATGACATCAAGGGCTTTCTTCACCACCTCCTCTGGAGGCTCCTGGGACATAAAGTCACTCTTCAGCTATTATAGGTAAATCAGTCCTGAACAGCATGGTGCATATGACTTTTTTTTCCTTCTTTTTGTTTACTTCCTTAGGTCAGATTCCCAGAAATGATATGAGTGGGTCAAAAAGTATGCACGGTTTATGGCTCTCATAGATTTTCCAAAGTGCAATGAAACAGTTTGTAACGAGTCATTGCTGCTACCAGCAGAGAACAATGTACAAATTTGCCAGGGCCTCACCAACATGGGGTATCCAGGTTTTATTTTCAGCTCCTTATTTACTAACGCCAAAATACTACGTTACTGGGATAAACATATTCTCAGATAGAAAATGAAAAAATGGTGTAAGAAGTGTACAAGATGAGAGGCACTGTTGGTAGCTCGGGAAACAGCGTTTTGCCCCTCTAGTTCTGATTGTTATAATATTACTTGGGGATCAATCTCTCATATTGGCGAACTGTGAGTACATGTGCAGGTATCAGCATTTGGCTTTGTTTCCCAGGTTTATAAACCATGGCTGAGATTAAGGTTAACACGCAGAGTATAAATTATACCTCCATGAGTGTTACGTGTGCATGTAGTAAAAGAACAAAAGCAACTTACCCCGCTGAGCACATAGACGCACAAAGTATAGATCATCCCAATGGTTGCTGTCCCTACAAGGCACAGGAGGAACCTGATGGCATCCCTGTAAAGCTTAAAATTCATTGGCTTCGGGTACAGAATGGATCTCACGAGGTCCCCTTTTGCAGTGTTGAATCCTGAAGTAAGAAACACACAATCCACATTCTTAGGATGACAAATCCTACTCCTAGCATGCTTCTAAGCCTCAACTTGGCCTTTGTTTTTCTCTAGAGATATTTCAACAGTGCTTAAACCCAAACACAATTAAAGGATAATTGGGAAGACACCTGAGTGCTAGAATGGAACTATCTTACTTTTTCAGAGCCTATTCCCTTCTGATCTTTCTTCTCTCTACTTTCAAAATCAATGCGACCCAGAGATAGGAAACGACCACACTGGGATCAGAACACAGCCTTGCCCAATATAACTTCATTTTAAGGAAACGACTCACACACACACATACACACACACACACACACACACACACACGTTACTTGAAATTAAACCATAGGACCCAGTAAATACTGATGGACTTAATTTCTAATACTTTTCAGTGTCAAGTTTTCAATTTCTTTTTTAAAATTGTTTTAATGTTTATTTATTTTTGAGACAGAGGGAGACAGAGCACGAGTGGGGGAGGGGCACAGAATCGGAAACAGGCTCCAGGCTCCGAGCTGTCAGCACAGAGCCCAATGCAGGGCTTGAACCCACGAACCGTGAGATCATGACCTGAGCTGAAGTTGGACGCTTAACCGACTGAGCCACCCAGGCGCCCCTCAAGTTTTCAATTTCTAACCCTGGCTAGAAAAAACTTGGGATTTGGGGGCTAAAAGATTTAAGTTCTAGACCCAGGTCTGTCAGTAACTATGTGATTTTTTTTTTTAAGTTTGTTCAGATTGTGCTGACCTCAGCCTATTTATGTACGAAGTGGGAACAAGCATCTTTGCTGTGCAGGTTTGATATATAGAGATAGTTTCTAAACTATAAAACACATTAATAGTAATTATTGTCATCGGTATTTTGTTGACTAAAAGGCATGTGCCATAGTGCAATTCACACTTGAAATATGGAACTTTAATAGGTTTGGTTCGTTATCGAAAGACTATTGCTTACCTAATAGATTTCAGGCACTAGACACACTGACCAAAAATATTTCATTAAAGTAACAAACCAAATAAGGGACGCTCACTCACCAGTCTGTAGCACCACCGCCCTCACGGTCCCGGAGCACGCTCCCTTGGCTTGGATAACCTCTGTCCCACAGAAAAGGACATGCCTTTTATAATCGGCTTCACTCTGCGTTTTCCAGGGCATGGAGCTCTCCATCTTGGGCAATGGAGTTTTGGTGACTGGAATACTTTCTCCTATAGAAAACAAACATCTCATTTAAATCACGTATGCATTCACTAGGCATGCGGTGGATGTTTGTTATAAGCCTGCAGGGGGTGGCAGGGACAACCCTAGGTATTAGGGATACAAGGAGATTGTTTTTTAGGAGATTTGTAGTCCCAATAAATATGAATAATGTTGTATTATAAATACTATAAGTATTGTAACATCCAACACGGACATTAAAGAAGGCTAGAAATAGCTGTGTAGGGAATAGCAAGTTGTGAGGTCCAGAATGTGGGGCATGGGGAATGAGGGGCCATGAGACCTGTGCAGGAAACCAAAGCAGGGAGGCCCTAGGTGCACATATTTAAGTGTTTACATGGTTTTTGTAGGCATTAGTGGCAGAAGGGAGTGGGGAGATATTTAAGTGTTTTATTCAGGAGAGTAATATCATATTCATGTACGAGAGAGAGTACTTTATCTGCAGTACAGGGAATGGATTGAAGTCTGGTGAGGTTGGAAGCTGGACATCCAGATGGAGAGAACAAGGTCTGACTTATGGCAGCAGGCAGTGAGGGTAAAAAGAAGTCCAGGAGCTGATAAATAAGAAGGTAAGAAGTTATAAAACTTGGGGAGAATTTTATATTGGGAGGTCATAGGAACAGAGAAATTCAAAATGGCTTCTTGGTTTCCAACTTGGGGAAATGAGCAGAGGGTGGCATTAGTCATCAACACAGGGATTATAGGAGGAAGGAAGAGTTGCTTTATGTTCACCATGAGTTGGAGATGTCTCGTGGAATGGCTATGTTGCGACGTCTTGCATTTATTTATTTATTTGAGTCTGGAGTTCAAGGGAGAAGCCTAGGCCAGAGACATTTAGTCAAAGTTCACCACCTTACAGGCTATGATTAAAGTCACAAGAGAGAGAAGATTACTGAGGGACCAAGAGTGAGGATAGAAGAGGATAGGACTAGGACATAGCTCTGAGCACTACCAACAATCAGGAGCAGCATGGGACATGGCGCTATCTTGGACAGTTAGGGAGAAGAGAGTTTTCCAAAGGGAAAGATGGTCAGAATCATCAAAAGCAGCAGAGAGGTCAACAAGAAGAGAAATCTAAGGAATCCATTGGGTTTGGCAATTGGGACATGGGTGACTGCTGCCAGTGACATGGAAGGAGCAGATGGCAGTGGGCTGAAGTGCTAATACAGGGTGGTGAATGACGTTGAGGAAGTAATTAGGGTCTGATGTGTGGAATAAACCTTGTAAAGCCTTCCACTGGCCTTTGAAAAGAGGGCAGTACAAAGTCAGAGATATGTCCCACTGTAGTAGGGCCACTTTGTGCCAGAAGAAAGGTACTTAGCATTGCAGAGGTCCCAGCACTAAAGGAATTTTACAAATCTACGGATTCCTTGTATGAAGAAACATGGCCTGCCACACATTAAAAAAATTGGGGTGGGGGGAGACCATACGCCTGGGTGGGTCAGTCGGTTGAGTGTCTGACTTTGGCTCAGGTCATGATCTCACAGTTCGTGAGTTCGGGCCCCACGTTGGGCTCTGTGCTGACAGCTCAGAGACTGGAGACTGTTTCCGACTCTGTGTCTCCCTCTCTCTCTGCTCCTCCCTGTTCATGCTCTGTTTCTCTCTGTCTCCAAAAATAAATAAACATTTAAAAAACATTTTTTAATAAAAAAATAAAAAACATTTTTTGGTAAAGTTACATAGAAGAAAGATACATGTTCTTGTCTCCATTTCATGCCTTCCTGGTCTGTCCTAGAGAAATGGATTCAATTTTGGCTTCAGTGGGAACCACAGTATGTCAATGTGTCTTCTCAGCCCCCTAGTCCATCTGTGAAAAACACTTTATGATTCTTCTTTATCTTACAGAAATGTTGGCACAACATCTCCTCAAATGTGCACTCGTGAGAACTCGAAGCACTGTGATCTCAAGGTCTCTTCTCTCTGGACCTCAGCTTCCATTTCCATGAGATACAGTGACCTCTAAGGTCCCTCCCTGCTCTAGCAGCATGCTACTTAAAAATGAAATTCAATTAGTCCTAAAGTCCCAGTGTGTTTTCAGGCAGCAGATGTGTGACAAATCCTTTGTCGTGAACCTTTTCACATATTCAAGCCAAGGCAGGGAAGAGCTTGGACTTGACCTTCTGGGTTTCAGGATGTCATCAATAGCTTCATATCTTCCAAGTTTATCAAAAGATATAATTTATATGAAAATACTGAACATAAAAGTCACAGATGATTTGAAATGTCTAATGATCTCTACAGTCTTCTAAGGTAAAGCGACAGGGTTGCATAACCTTTGTTCAAGAAGAAAATGCTAAGCACTCAGAAAATTACAACTGTATCAAACTTAGGACACAGAAAGCAGCTTTAATTTGAACTCTCCCATCCAGAGCAGGACAGTCAAGTAAGAATTGTGAGAGTGTAATATCCCACAGCAAGCCCCAGCTTTGCCACGGTTGTTCTGATAGAGAAGGAACCTGGGAGAGCTTGCCAAGGCTGTAAGTCGTGAGACAGAACCATACCTGTCAGCATGCCTTCATCTACCACACAGCTGCCATCAATCAGGATGGCATCGCATGGCATTTGCACTTTGTTTCCCGTCAAAATTAATAGATCTCCGGGTACCAGGAAGCGTGATTCCAGCTCTTGGACTCCAGCTGAAAGTGTGAGATGGCAGAGTCAAGTCAGATTTTTTTCTCACAACAAAGTAGTCCAACATCTAGCTTAATTGGAAATCAATGAAAAAGCAACGTAGATGGAACTGGAGGGTATTATGCTCAGTGAAATAAGTCAGGCAGAGAAAGACAGATATCATGTTTTCACTCATAGGTGGAATATGAGAAACTTAACAGAAGTCTGTGGGGGAAGGGAAGGAGAAAAATAGTTTCAAACAGCGAGAGAGGCAAACCATAAGAGACTCTTAAATATAGAGAACAAACTGAGGGTTGATGGGGGGGTAGGGGAGAGGGGAAAATGGGTGATAAACATTGAGAAGGGCATTTGTTGGAATGGGCTGGGTGTTGTATGTAAGCAATGAATCGTGGGAATCTACTTCTGAAGCCAAGAGCACACTATATACACTGTATGTTAGCTAACTTGAGAATACATTATATTTTTAAAAAAGGAAGCTATTCCTCAATGTTGATTCAAAATCTGAGAATAAGAGAAAAAAGTAATAAATTGCATAAAATGAAAACAGAGAAAAAACCTGAAGACAAATTTAGAAAACGTATTTGAAATTTACAGTACATTACATTACAAAAGATTAATATTCCTAATATATAAAGAATTCCTGAAAAAAGAGATGTACAGCAAATGACTATAGCAAAATTGCTGGAGATGTTAACAGTTCATACATGCACACACACACACACACACACACATACACACAGAGGCATACACACAATGCAAATGGCATTTGAAGAGATCTCATTCTTACTCATAATTTAAAAAATGAAAGTTTCTTCCCTCCTACCTACCTTCCTTCCTTTCCTCCCGTCTGCTTTCTTTTACTTTTTTCCTTCCTTACTCAATCCCAAAGCTAGAGGGGTTTAATAAGATAGGCATCCTTGCAGAAGGTTGGGTGGAGTGGGGTGTGGGGGCAGCCTGCTGCAAGTTTTGGAGCCTAAGCAGAATGGATAGGTGTTTACATGACCTGGTGCAGGGTGTCAGAGCCCAAGGAGGGATAGAAGGGCCACATTGGTGACAGTGGCCTGGTGTGGGATGTTGGAATCCAAGAAGGGTGAAAAAGGGGTCTACATGGAAGTAGGGGAGGGCATCAGTAATGATGGATGTTGGGTTCCACTCAGCAGGGATTGATAGAATAAGTAGATATAATGAGGCTAATAGGAGTCAGGTTTCTCATAAAGAAAGGAACTTACAAATATAGATGGAAATAAACCTAGAATAAACTCTTTGGTATTAGATTAGAATTAGAGACAACAATGTAAACTGACAGTTTTCAATAGATAAATAGGGAAATAATATAGATGTAAATGTATGTGTATATAAGAACATGCATATATAAAATACATTTGCTTATCTTTTGATATACATATATTCACTAATTCTGTTCTCTGAGAGGGCCTGGGAGCAGTGAAACCCCAATAATAATGTGCATATCTAGTGCCCAAATTTTGGTTTCTAAATTCTATTCCCCTCCCCAAAAAGAATCCTTGTTCCTTAAGGAAATGGCTGATTATAAGGCTGGGCCAAGAAAAGTATCATATAAGCTAGAACATTTTGTTGCTCAAGGAAATATGGAGAAAGAAAAAACATCAAAACCAATTTAACAGGCTTTCACTGCCTAAATGTGTAACAATTTGAGCATCACAGTAAATAAAGATAAATGAACTATAACCCATCAAATAAAATAGGAATTCATGAGTCCATATGATATAAGCACATGGATGAATAAATGAGGAGAAAGATAGTTTTTTCCTACAGTAACATTACAATTAATGTAGGAGAAAAGATAAAAATAGAAAATCACCATTTGGCAACCATCAAAGTAATAATTTAGCCAAGAAATAGCAACGGGTACTACAACTAGTGGGTAAATTTAATGAGGATAGTTTATTTATATCGTCTCAAAGTATCTCTCAACAAAATATTTATTAATTACAAAGGGGAAAAGAGTAAATTTATAGTGGAGAAACCTGGCCGGTACTATTTAGCAAAGTAATCCAAATTAACATCACCAGTAATAGGACAAATTTAAATTATGTAGCACTTGAGAGGAAGCAACAAGGACATAGCATCACTTCTGTGATATCCAGCCAAAAATGCATAACCTGAATGTAACTATTAGGAAATATCAGACAAATCCAGATTGTGAGACTTTCTACAAAATAATCAGAGTGAAAGGAATCAAAGTCATGAAAATCAAGGGAAGATTGAAAAATAAAGAGATATGTTGAACAACACCATTGTGTGATCCCAAATCCTTTTCTATTAAGAACATGATTAACCACTGGGAAAATTCGAATAGGGTCTGAGCATCAGTTTCTATTAATATATCAATATTAACTTCCTGATATTAACGGCTACACTGTCATTTATGTAGGAGAACGTCCTTGTCTTTAAGAAACACACACTAAACTATGTAAGAGTCATGGAGCCTTAGTTTGGAAACATACTCTCAAATTGCTCAGGGAAAAAGTTATTTGAACTATTCTGGCAACATTTCTGTAAGAGTCATGTTATTCCCTTAAAAAAGAAAAAATATATATATATACATATAACATTGCCCATCTATCTAATTAGAAAAATCTAAAAGTTTGCCAGCATAGTCTGTTGACAAGGCCATGAAGACACAGGCACTCTCACAATTTCTGGTTCAAATGCAAGTTGGTACCATCTCCATGGAAAGAAATTTAGCAATATGTACCTAGCAAAAGTACATACACACATCCATCCTTTAACTCAGCAATTTTACTTCTCGAAATCAATGCCAAAGATAAACTGGGGGCAATATGAAAAGACATATGCACAAACAAGCCTTTTTACTTCAGCACTATCTGTAATAGTAAAAACTAAAAAACAACAATAAAAAACATACTTCAATAGAGAATTGGTTGAATAAACAATGGCTCCGCCATACACAAGAGTACTATACAGCTGAAATCACACACGAAAACTATTTCTATATCCCATTATGAAAGACTCTCTATGAAACACAGTTAAGTATATAAATACACTTGAAACTAATATAGCATTCTATGTCAACTATACTTCAATTAAAATAAAGCATGTAAAGAATAGGAATATGCAATATAAGTGAAATGTGTATGGTATATCCCTGTCATCTAAACAGCAGTATAAATATATATAATCTTCTGTATACATGCGATACAGATATGGATATTGTATATAATTTTTGTATCCGTTAAATGTAAGAATAAATCAAAAGCAAACAAAAATGATTCTTCTAGAGATTACACAAGGTAGATAAAGAGGGATAGGGGGCGCCTGGTTGGCACAGTCCGTTAAGCGTCTGACTTCAGCCAGGTCACGATCTCGCGGTCCGTGAGTTTGAGCCCCGCGTCAGGCTCTGGGCTGATGGCTCAGAGCCTGGAGCCTGTTTCCGATTCTGTGTCTCCCTCTCTCTCTGCCCCTCCCCCGTTCATGCTCTGTCTCTCTCTGTCCCAAAAATAAATAAAAACGTTGAAAAAAAAATTAAAAAAAAAAGAGGGATAGGAGCCTGACTCTCCCAAATGTCTTGTCTTATGGATTTAAGACCTTTAAGATCTTTTGAACCATGCAGATAGTTTATGTAATCATAATACACATTTTATCTAATTTATAATTTATACATTATATATATAATTTTATTAAATTTATAAATTTATATTTTATACAATATATATTTGTGTATAATATCTACATAAAGGAATACAAAAAACAAATTTGAAAAGCTAACACTAAAAACCTAAGGCAAAATGAATGGGATGACCCTATCAAATTGTTGACATAAACAGAGAAGAATCATTTTGAGTAACTCTGAAACATAATTTTTTTTTAAAAATGTATAATTTGTACATTTGAAACGGCATATCATAAGTGGGAGAAAAGAAGAATTCCAACAAAACATGAAATTGTTTTTAGGAATTACATTCCTGCAGGGTGTCTTGGTTTGCTATTCTAAGATTAGTGTGTATAAGGAACAGAGCAAATGAGTAATTTGTTGCTATCATTGAGAATCAGGACACTTGAGATAGAGAAAGGAGAGACAATCAACAATCAACAATCAACAAAGTTAAGTAAAAAGCCCATAGCTCTAAACTTGAATTAGAAAGGCCAGTATGGAACTCATAATGTATTGTATCTTTAAGAAATTATTTCCTGGGTGCCTGGGTGGCTCAGTCAGTTAAGTGCTGACTTCGGTTCAGGCCATGATCTCGCGGTTCGTGAGTTCGAGTCCTGCGTTGGGCTCTGTGCTGACAGCTCAGAGCCTGGAGCCTGTTTCGGATTCCGTGTCTCCTTCTCTCTCTGCCCCTCCCCTGCTCACACTCTGTTTCTCTCTCTTTCTCAAACATAAATAAACATTTAAAAAAATAAATAAATTATTTCCTACCTCTGTCTCCTAAAAAGGCCTAGCAACAGTGACTAACACGTAGAAAAGAGCACTTCTAGTGCGCTGTTTGAGGTCTCTAACTACCATGACTAAGAGCTCTTTGGAAAAATGGATGTGTCCAGGTTTAGAGCAGAACTGTTCCAGATGAACTTGGAATATCATACCATATCAGAAAGCAATAAAATTTTCAAAGACTGCTGAAGTCATGGCAAAAGAATTCAGAAGCCAACCTGAGGAGGCACTCAACGGCCAAAGATGAGACAATTTGAGCACAGTAAGAATAAAAATTGCCATGGAGAGAAATGTACCAACAACGTTTAACATTATACATCCAGGGGCGCCTGGGTGGCTCAGTCGGTGAAGCGTCCGACTTCAGATCAGGTCACGATCTCGCGGTCCGCAAGTTCGAGCCCTGCGTCGGGCTCTGGGCTGATGGCTCAAAGCCTGGAGCCTGCTTCCGATTCTGTGTCTCCCTCTCTCTCTGCCCCTCCCCCGTTCATGTTCTGTCTCTCTCTGTCTCAAAAATAAATAAACGTTAAAAAAATTTTTTTAAAAACATTATACATCCATTTTGACTCTAAAAAAAATCCTTTGGATAATGCTAGAGGATCAACCCATTATTTTGAAAGCTGGTACATAAAAAAATAATCAAATATTAATCTTTTATTTCTTAAACAAACTGAATCTCAGGGTAATGAAATAGTTGAGGAGGGTTTTTCTTTACTGAAATATTCGACTTAGTATGTGAAGATGGTATGATACAAGTAGAAATTTGAAACTCCTAATGAAATAGTAAATCTAGGTCATAAACATTTGTTTGCTAATGTCACAAAAAGAAGATAATCAGATAGTATGCACCTCCCATTTTAGAAGTTCACAATATCAGAGTGCCTGGGTCGCTCAGTTGGTGAAAGGTCTGACTCTTGATTTCAGCTCAGGATGATCTCACCACCCTGAGATTGAGCCCCACATATGCCCTGACAGTGTGGAGCCTTCTTGAGATTCTCTCTCTCTCTCTCTCTCTCTCTCTCTCTCTCTCTCTCTCTCTCTGCCTCTCCCCTGCTCATGAGTTCTCTCTCTTCTTCGCTCTCAAAATAAATAAATAAACTTAAAAAAAAGAAGTTCACTATATCAACTATGAAGTATTCTTGCCAAAAACTCAAGCCTTGGATCTAACTACCAATTTACAGGAATTGCAAGCAATAGAAAATCAAGTTAAATAATTTTATGAATATGCAATCAACATAACCCAAACTGTAGAACCCACAGGATGAACCACTTCCTTTCTTCAACAACAACAAAAAAATTTGCAAGGAAAATGTAAGATATGGAGGAGGGAATGTGTAGAGTTAAAATAAACTTGAGACTTGGGGCCCCTGGGTGGTGTAGTCGGTTAAGCATCTGACTCTGGATTTGGGCTCAGGTCATGATCTCACAGTTTGTGAGAGCTGGCTCCATGCTGAAAGTGTGGAGCCTGCTGGGAATTGTCTCTCTCTCTCTCTCTCTCTCTCTCTCTCTCCAATGTTCTATCTCTCTAAAAATAAGCATTTAAAAAATCATTATAAAATAAACTAGAGGAGACTTATCAATCAATTGCAGTATGTGGACTTTATTTAGATCCTGATTTGAAGATGTATATACATGTATAAACACACACTGGTGACTCAACTAAGAAAATTTGAATACTTCTATATAATTGATTTTTTAAATTATGGAGCTATTTTATTTTTTTAGGTAAAGAAATTTAAAAGGAATTGTTATATTTTGCATATATACTGAATTTTTTTCAAATGAAATCACATGATATCTGGAATAGCAACAAAATAAATCTAGAGTGAAGGAGGTAGTAAGACAGTTGGAAAAAAAAAGATTCAATGAGCTGATAATCATTGATTCTGAGTGAAAACCACATGGATGTCATTATTGTATTCTCTCCATTATTGTCTGTATGCGAAATGTTTCATCATAAAAAATTAAGCAAGAAAATAACCAGGTTATTTTTAAAAGGTCAAGATTCACTTCCAGCCAAGAAGTAGTAAAAAAGAACAGATTTATCTTCCCACCAGAAACAACCAAACCCATACAAAATATGTGAAACAATGGTTTTGGGGCACTGAACATAAGCAATAAAAGACAGAAAACAAGTGAAGGTGCCTTGCAATTGCTTAGCTTACTGCTTTTAGAGACTTCCCAGGCCACTGTGCAGGGAAGGGGAACCCAGACAAAATCCAGAGGTCTCTATGAGTTCAGAATACAGACCCAAGAGTGCTTAGAGATGAATCATCACATGCATTTGAGGAAACTACTGGCAAACGAACAATTGAACATTTACATTTAAAAATACCATTCACAAGACCATCAAAATCATGAAATATTTAGGAATGAATCTTAGAATGTGTAAGGCCCACACACCAAAAACTGTGAAATATTGCTGAGAGAAAGAAGACCAAATTAACCAAAATGAATAAATGGAGAGACATACTATGTCCATAGGTCAGAAGACTCAAATTTATTAATATGTCAACTTTCCACAAATTGATCTACAGATTTCACACAATCCTAATCAAAATCTCATCATGTTTTTTTTTTGTTGTTGTTGTTGTTAGAAATTTACAGGATGATTCTAACAGTCCTATGAAAATGCAAAGGGCCCGATATCACCAAAGCAACTCTGAAAAAGAGAACAAAGTTGGATGACTACATTATGCTATTTTAAGACTAATTATAAAGCCACCTTGTGGCTTTGGTATAAAGGCAGACAGATAGATCAGTAGAATAGAATAGGGAGTCTAGAAACAGATCCACCTGTATATGAACAACCGATTTTTTACAAAGATGCAAAGGCAACTGAGTGAAGAAAGGATAGTCTTTTCAACAAATGATATTGGAACATTTGAATGTCTATTTGCAAAAAAAAAAAAAAAATGAACTTCAATCTTTAAAAAAATTCAAAATACAATATAGATCTAAATAAGAAACCTAAAACTATGAACATTCTAGAATCCAATGTAGTTTTTGTTTGTTTGTTTGTTTCTATTAATCTCTGAGGGAGACTAAAAACCAGAGCCTTTACCTGTCTATCATGAATTCAACGTTATCTGATATGACTGGCCGTTATAAATTATGAGTTTCCAACAAGATTCAATTATCAGGTAGAAGACTTATAAACAAAATAAGACTCAATCAGATTTTTAAAATCCAAGTGAATTTTAAGAACATTTTTCTCATCTCCCAACATGTCTTCCCAAATTTGTCATTCTGTTGTCTGTTCCTCATTGTACATCAAAGACCTCAGACGAAGTTTTTTTTGTGATCATTAACAGACAAGAAAGAATCCCAAATATTTCATGGTTTTAGATCCTGGCTTAAAAGGGTCCCAGAATGACCGTGAAGAAGAAAAGCTTCACAGCAGGCAGAACTTTACTTACTACATTAATTTTCCTATTGTGCCTGAAAGGAGAAATAACTAGAAGACCAGATCGATACTAATTTACAGTAGGAAGCAAAGGATTGTCCTGAAAGATTGAAAGTATATTTGTCCATTAGAAGCCTCATTAATGATGTCTAGTCTGGAGGAGGCCTTTTACACCTGGAGAAAAACAGAAACAAAAACAATACACTCATGGTTATCAGCTAGCCACCAAGGACTTCACCGGTAGTCTCGTGAAAGGAATATAGTGGCAGTGTTGCTGATTATTTATGAGTTCAAAGACGTGTTCTTCCACTCACCAAAGCTAACTTGGTTATAAACCCTGCTAAGCACCCAATTTTCCAGCAGCAACCCCAAACTCTTAGCCACCGTAAGTAAATAAAGCTAAGCAACAGCCTGGTTTTTGCTACCAATTGTTAAAACAAAAACACGGCACTTAATTTAATCTGAATGTGGCTTTTTTCTCTCTCACGAAGGACATTCCCCTTTTGGAAAGAACCCCATCACTTGGAGGTCTGAGAGGAAGGGTGACAGGGGGCATCACCCTGCATTCTATGTAACATTATGATCCTGGGACCCAAATCGTTTCTGTTTGGGCTACAAATTTTATAGCTTTTTGTTGCTTGTCTGTGTGATAGAAAAGTATGCATTGTAGTTGTTAATTATAGCCCTCTCTCCTCCTGAGAACCAGGTGTGTTCCAACCTAAGGGTTGGATAAAGAAAGACTAGAATTTTGCCACCAGGTTATATTCATAATTACTATCTCATTTTGAAAACTATGGATTATTTCTTGATGAAATTAGTTATTCAGACTATTCAGTCCTTTAGGAAAGTGTCCTACTTTTACTCCCCAACTTCATATGCAACAAAGTTGTTAAATATTGTTAAATCTGTTCAATCTACCCTAACCTTTAACAAATTTCCCAAATGTGGGGGATTTCCAAGGAAGGTACCAGCTTGTAACCCTTCATTTTGCAAAGGATGTCTCATGTTGGGATGAGCACTGGGTGTTGTATGGAAGCAAATTGGACAATAAATTATATTTATTTAACCTATAAATATTATAGGTTATATAAAATACGCCTAAATAAAGCTTTTAAAATTGAAAAAAAGAAAATAACCATTATTTCCCATTGTATGGTTATAAAAATACATTTTCAAATAAAAAAATACCTCACATCAATTTATTGAGTAAATATTCATTAAGAACTTATGTGTTAAGCACTTATTTACATTAGGACACCACAGAAAAGCTTGATAACCTTGGATTAGACAAAGATTTCTTAGATCTGACACAAAAAGCATGATCCACAAGAGGAAAATTTGATAAACTGGACGTTAACAAAAGTAGAAATATCCACCCTTTGGGAGACACTGTAAAGAGAATGGAAAGCTAAGTCCCAGAGTGAGAAAAAGATATTTGCAAGGCATCTTTGTGACAAAAGATTTGTATTCAGAATACAGAAAGAAATCTCAAAAGTCAATTAATAAAAGTGAATCTAGCAGCACAAAAATTTTAACTTCACCAAACAAAATATATATGTAGAAAATAAGCACTTGAAAAAGTGGTCAGTGCCATGAGTCATTGAGGAAATGCAAATTAAAATTACAATGAGATATTATTACACACCTGTTAAAAATGGCTGAAATGAAAAAGACTGAGCATACCAAGTGCAGATAAGAGTATAGGGCAACTGCAGTTCTCATACACTGCTGTTAAGAATGTAAAATAGTACAAACTCTTTCTAAAACAATTTCGCAGTTTCTTAAAAAGTTAAACACTTACCTGCCATATGACCTAGCCATTTCGCACTTTTGTATTTTCTTCTTCTTCTTCTTCTTCTTCTTCTTCTTCTTCTTCTTCTTCTTCTTCTTCTAAATGTTTATTTATTTTGCGAGAGAGACAGAGAGCAAGCAGGAGAGGGGCAGACAGAGAGGGAGACACAGAATCCGAAGCAGTCTCCAGGCTCCGAGCGGTCAGCACAGAGCCTGACGCGGGGCTTGAACTCACAAACCGCGAGATCATGACCTGAGCCAAAGTCGGTCACTTAACGGACTGAGCCACCCAGACGCCCCACAGTTATGTATTTTCCCATAAGAAATGAAAGTGGATGTCCATGCAAAAACTTGTACACAAATTTTCACAGAGGCATTATTTATAATAGCCCAATACTAGAAACAACCCAAATTTCCATCAGTAGGTGAATGGGTGTACAAACTAGTCTATCCATACACTGGGACTCTACTCAGAAATAGAAAGGAATAAACTATTGATATACTTAATAAAATAGATGCATTGTAAAATAATTATGAACTTTGATTCCAGTAAAATTAACCCAAAATATCTTATAAAAGACAAAAAATGCCCACTGTACAATGCCATTTATGTAAAATTCTAAACATGCAAGGCAGTTGCTTGAGGATGGGGATGGGTAGGGAGAGGTTACAGACAGAAGGAACTTTTGGGGGCAATGGATAGTCATTATCTTTATTGTGGTAATAGTTTCATAGATAGTTACAAGGATGTACATAAGTCAAAATCTATCAAATTGTATACTTTAAATATGTTCAGCTTATTGTATGTCAATTTTACCTCAGTAAAGTTCTTTTTAAGGTGAAAACATCTCAAGTCCTTCATTCCTTTCAGTGCACCAGAAACACACACACACACACACACACACATATGAAGAGGAAAGTAGCGGCAACAACCAGGAATACAGGTTTAAATCCCGTTTTGATTCCTTATGAACAACACACAGATCTAAAATAATGAGACTTACCTCTTCTCCCACATACGGAGACTGTAATGCTATTATGTGACTCAACTAGGTGGTGGAGCTTTACAGATTGCTGAAAAAGAAGAAAGGAAAATGGGAAAAAAGGCTTTTCTACTTGAGGAGAAGTCCCAGGTATTAATTCAGTAAAGTGCTAGTCTCTTTAAAGATAGAGCACTGACTTGTTCCCAACTGAATGCACTGGCTAAAAATGAAAGACCAAGCAGCCTATTAGTTACCTGAAAAGTCATCCAACTTGCTGTGCTGTTCACCAGCAGTAAGAAGTATGTGTTCTTTGATAGAAAGAAATTTCCCAGCATGCTCTGTTCACTCAAAGTAGTTTTTGATGACCATAAATTTGTATTTAGTTCTTTCAGCAGAGAACATCAAGAACTTGAGTCATTCAAGATAAATGTTCATACCTAAATAGCTTTGAGAACTAAGCAATATCTCAGTTTTGAGTTATTCCACATCAGAGTTCTTAATCTGTAACTTTATAAGGAGTTTTAGTGGTGCCTACTATTCCTCACAGTATACATTGTTTTAATATATGAAATACACAGGACGTTGAGAGTGAATCAGTAAGAGGATAAAAAAGAAAAATACAATAAAATTACATTTGATTTCACATTTTTAAAGAAAGTGTTGTGTAAAAGAGGGTGGCTCAGTAGGTTAAGTGGCTGACTTCAGCTCAGGTCATGATCTCAAAGATCGTGGGTTCAACACCCGTGTCGGGTTCTGTGCTGACAGCTCAAAGCCTGGAGCCTGCTTCGGATTCTGTCTCCCTTTCTCTCTGCCCCCCACCCCCCACTCATGCTCTGTCTCTGTCTCTGTCTCTGTCTCTGTTTCTCTCTCTCAAAAATGAATAAACATTTTTAAAAAAGAAAGAAACTGTTATGTAAAAGAACTATCTGGTTCTAGGGGTTAAAACTCCTAATCATCTAGTGTATTCATTTTTTTCTTCTGATCTTGCCATTTATGACACCCCCTAAACCTTCTAGCATAAATCATTTATAAATCTGATTAATATGTCCTAAGAACAATAGAGTAACACATAGTGAAAGACAGTGTTCTGCTATTAATGTATCCTTTTATTCATTTTTTCATTCACTCAGCATTTATTACACAAACTCTATGTGTCAGGGACTATGCTAAGAGGTGGGGATAGAATGTTCAAAAAAAAAAAAGAAAAAGAAAAAAAAAGATATAGTTCTTACTAGCAAGGAATTTACAAACCACTGGGAGAAATATATTTAATCAAATAGTCACAAATGTAAATGTATCATTACAATCAATAATTTAAAAAAAAGGTATGCTTTTGGAGCATATACAGCCCATAGAAGCAATAACAGAAAACTTCCCTAAATAAGTGACTTTGAATCAAATCGGTTGTTGAATCTATGAGTCTCAAACTCAAAAGAAATGTTTGGGCTGGAAATATATACAAATTTGAAAGTCATTTTAGAACTCATTGGTATATACAGCTATCAGAACAGTGAAGAATCTCTCAATATACACACATGAAAACGCCATGAAGACATACTATTATGAATAATAATAAAGCAAGGTAGGAGATTACATAATGATGCTACCTTTTACATAAGAAAGAAGGAAAAACAAGGTTCATATATTTGCATTTGCTTGACTTGCCTAAAAATTTCTTCTGAAGAAAACACAAGAAATAAATGTGGTTGCACAAGTGGAGGGGAAGAGAGAAAGATAGAACATACATTGTATATGCGGTAGAGTATACATTGTATAGTTTGCACATTGTTTTGCTTTTGAGACACTGCCTCCCCACAAAAAGCCACTAGAGGAGGATGAACTATAAAAAAGATTGAAAAAGAGCAACTAGAGAGGATGGAGAGTGTGTTGTCTCTGAAGTCTAAGGGAAAGAGCCCTTCAAAAAGAAGCAACAGAGCAGTTAACTATCAAATGCAACTGAGAAGTTTAATAAAAGCTGCAGAGTGAAAAAAAAAAAAGTGTCCGCGGTAGGAGGGGGACCATGAAATCAACAAACAAAAGACCAACAGTCCAATAAAAATTAATGAAGGACACGAATACAGTTCACAGTGAAAGAAATGCAAATGGCTTAGGACATGAGCAAGTACTCAATTTGTAATAGAAAACATGCTGTTGAAGTTATGCAATTCTATTGTCACTTATATTGGCAAAGATAAGGGAAACCAACACTCCTCTACTGTTGGGAGAAGTGTAAATTAGTATTACTTGTTTAAGATGCCTTTTGAGGATGCCTATGAAAACAGTATACCTAGTTTATAATTAAGTAATTTCAGGTATAAAAATTTTATGTCTCGGGACACCTGGGTGGCTCAGTCGGTTAAGCGTCCCACTTCGGCTCAGGTCATGATCTCACCCTCTGTGAGTTCGAGCCCCGCGTCGGGCTCTGTGCTGACAGCTCAGAGGCTGGAGCCTGCTTCGGATTCTGTGTCTCCCTCTCTCTCTGATCCTCCCCCGTTCATGCTCTGTCTCTCTCTGTCTCAAAAATAAATAAACATTTAAAAAAATTTAAAAAAAATTTTATGTCTCTATGTCAATATATATAAGCACACATATGTATACTTGTTATATCCATATGCATGTGTAATATAAATACATATAATTTATATATATTTATAAACACAAATATATGTGGATGTGTAAAAAGATAGATGTGCAAGAATTGCGATTGTTTTAACAGCAAAAGACTAGAAATAATCTAACTATCCATCAACATCAGACTGGTTTCAAAAATTATGGTGCATCTAGAGAAAACATATTTGGGCAGACATGAAAGATATTTAAGATATATTAGGTGAAAAATGGGAGCGAGCGCACAACAGTGCACATAGTGTTTCCATTTGTGTGAAACAAATTAGTGCCTATGTGTTTAACGCTGCTCAAGGTCATAGAACTTTTGGTCTCAGTGAATGCCTTTGGAAAGGGAACCTGGATACTGGGAGATCCAAACTGGGAGGGATATTTACTTTTTATTTATACCGTTGTGTTCTATTTGAACTTTTTAAAAATCATGTGCATATATTACTATTTCTATAAGAAAAAAATAACTAGTTTAAAAAAAGGAAGTTTTTGGGGTGCCTGGGTGGCGCAGTCGGTTAAGCGTCCAACTTCAGCCAGGTCACGATCTCGCGGTCCGGGAGTTCGAGCCCCGCGTCGGGCTCTGGGCTGATGGCTCAGAGCCTGGAGCCTGTTTCTGATTCTGTGTCTCCCTCTCTCTCTGCCCCTCCCCCGTTCAAGCTCTGTCTCTCTCTGTCCCAAAAATAAATAAACGTTGGAAAAAAAAATTTAAAAAAAAAAATAAAAATAAAAAAATAAAAAAAGGAAGTTTTTAATTTTTATTTTAAAAAGTTTATGTATTTATTTGAGAGACAATGAGAGAGCGCGCACGTGAGCAGGGGAAGGGCCGAGAGAGAGGGAGAGAGAGAATCCCAAGCAGGCTCCAGGACCAGCTCAGAGCCCAACACCGGGCTCAATCCCACGAACCGAGAGATCATGAACTGAGCCAAAATCAAGAGTCAGATGCCCAACTGACTGAGTCACCCCAGGTGCCCCTAAAAAAGGAATTTTTTAGGGGCGCCTGGGTGGCGCAGTCGGTTAAGCGTCCGACTTCAGCCAGGTCACGATCTCGCGGTCCGTGAGTTCGAGCCCCGCGTCAGGCTCTGGGCTGATGGCTCAGAGCCTGGAGCCTGTTTCGGATTCTGTGTCTCCCTCTCTCTCTGCCCCTCCCCCGTTCATGCTCTGTCTCTCTCTGTCCCAAAAATAAATAAAAACGTTGAAAAAAAATTTAAAAAAAAAAGGAATTTAAAAAAAAAATTTTATAACCACCTATGGCCTTAAGATTATAGTGGTGATCTTAACAAGGGTTCTCTAATGGAGTCACAAGAGAGGAAATCAGGTCAGTATAATGAGAAGAGACCAGGAGATCAATAAGTGACAAAAGCACGCATAAAGAAGTTTTGCTGTAAAAGGGAGAAGAGAGATAGAGTGGTAGCTACAGGTGGAAGCGGGGTCAAAAGAAATGGTTGCTTCCTTACTTGAGCACATTTAAATGCTAACAGAAAGGCCCTTGGGGGAGGGAGTGAGGAGGTCATTGAAGGACCACAGAAGCACCCTGAGCAAGTCAGAGAGGATGCTTTGGCAAGCCCAGGCAGGGGCCCTTTCTCCTCCATAATGGGAGAGCAGGGTGGGTGGGAGGCAGAAACAGAGTCCTTTGACAGTTGGAGAGTGGGGAGTTGAGCAAATTCCTGTCTTCTGGCTTCTATCTTCCTTGTGGAACAAGTGGTGAGATTATCTGCTGAATTGAAGAAGTGGACTATGAGATGAACAGTAGATCTCTCTCATGGAGAAATATTTGGTGTGGATTCTTAATTTTGAGAATGGGACAGTGCATTGACCAGGGACCTACAGAAAACTTGCCCAGATAAGGATGGAATTCATGGATTTAGAGTGTCATCAACCAATCTGTTCTACAGGACTTTTTCCCAACGGCACCTAGATCCCCTGGCGTGGGTATAAAGAAAGACTAGTGTCGGACTCAGGCTTTGACAAATAAGTACTGACCAACTAGAAAAGGCAAAGAGTCATTATGAAACAGACCCTTCCACCTTGCACCCTCTCCCATCATCTTCAAGATTTGACAGTATTCTCTGTACATATTTTTTCACTTATGCACAATTCATAGATATTTGTAAATTCCTCTGGCTGATCAGCCTGAATAAACTAAAGAGAGGAGGAAAAATAACTTGGAAGGTTAGGAATCAGGATGTAATAGAAGGAAAAGGACTAACGTTATTGAGTATCAATATTTGTGCTAGATATTTACAAACTTGGTCTCATTTATTGTGGAGTGGGCAATGGCTATTTCCTGATTCTTCTTTCTAACAGTATTCCAATAAAGGTCCTACTGTTCCCTTTCTGTGGCCACAAGATTGGTGGGGGAAAAACTCACCTCTCTGAGATCATATACCGTCAACGCTATGGACATGATGGACATGATTATGATGGCAAAAGCATATTCCTTATAGTCTTCACTAAACCACAAACAGACACTGAAGAGTTGAAATATGTAAAATGGATTTAAAACCTGTTGGCAGACACAAAAACAGGAAGGCAATGGGGATATTTAGTCTTCGCACTGAGCTATTCATTGACTTGTTTGCTTTCAAAAGCATCTCTGTGACACCAACCACCCCATACAATATTCTCATTCTTACTGTATTTATTCAGCAATTGTCACGTGCCAGACACTGTGCTTAGCAACTTTACCTGAATTTTCTCATTTAATTTCCATAATTACCTTATTACCCAGAAGCTATTACTTATCTCCATTGCAAAGATGGAGAAGCTGAGCCTCAGATCCCGAGATCTGAGACATGAGATGCTTGAGAAACTTGCTGAAGGTCACACAGCTGCAACAAATCACAGAGTAGGCCTTGAACTCGGGGAGCTGACCCTGGAGCACTTACTTTTAATCACTGCTGCACCTTATCATTCACAAAGTAGTGTCTCGTGGGCCCTCATGATGACCATCACAAGGGTGTAGGGTGTGGATACTATGAGGTTTAGTTCACATGTACAGGCCTTCAGAAGGGTGAAGTTTTAGTTCAGGTTTACGGAGTTAAAATGCTCTCGAGTCTGTTGTTTTTCCCTAGGACATACCATCTGCCATCTTCTAAGCCATCAAAGTACTTTAGATTTATGGATAAGTTGAAGACTACATTTGCTCATAAGTAGAGAGCCAAGCTGAAACTGGGAAACTGTCCTTGAACATCTAGGACACTGTGGAAGAAGGGAGAGGCTAACTCCACAGTTGTTAGCCTGCTTTGGTTTAAGACATTTTGTACCCTTATTCAAATGCTCTCCAGTTGATTTCCATCTGTCTAAGATGGGAACAGTAATCTTTGCCTCTGGTTGGGGAAGGAGCACACAGAAACATTTCCCATCAGTTTCTTTCGCTTCCTTTCTTACTAGAAATATTGAGAAAATACCTTGGGTTTAGTAAGTTTTTTCAAAAACAAGTAGGAGTAGAAGTAAAGTTCAGAAAAAGACCCAGGGTACAGCTGTATGGTTATAGTTTCATAATAATCACTGCAAAATGAAAAATAAGCTCAATGGTAGACTCAAAGAGGAAAAATTCAACTTAATAAATGATGGTCAAGTCCTTTTTTTCCCTCCCACACAAACACTGAGATCTAGAGAACTAATAAGGCTAATGCTGAGGAAATTATGTTGCCCATAAGAAATGTCTTGAGTTTTAAAATTTTTAATTATTATTTTAGTTTCACAAAGTTGGGAAAGGCTAAGAAACATTGAATTAACAAGGAAAGAAAGAAAGAGAAGAGGTTCACCCAGTTATTAAAGGATAAGTAGACACCTGAGTGTCGTTATACTGTGCCAGGCAACATGTGGAAAAGATGGTCTCCAAGGAAAACAATAGAAAAGAGATATGAAGAATCTATCCTTTGTACTGTTTTAAAATATCACAAATTACAGTTACTTATTAACAAGTAGCATTCTTGATTGTTTGACTAGAATAAACTCCTTTATCCTCTATTTAGTGCCAAGAGTAAGTCCTGCTTACCTCTTTGATGAGTAGTTTCCAAATTGGTGTGATTTCAACATCGATAGTATTAGGTCCACATATTAACCTCCTATAGGGAGAGATCATAGGTCAGTCAGTTACAACTAATAAAAATGAAGCTTATTTTTCACTCATTCGAAAAAAGGCCTATTCACTTCCTCCCAGTCAAGGTAAGCCTCCCTTGTTACATAATATCTCCATCCTTCTCAAAATAACTGAGTGGGGGGGGGGGGGGCGGTTCCCAAGGACAAAAACAATAGACATGATCATATTGCATCTACTAAATTAGATTCTTCCTGAGGTCTAAATATTTCCCTGATGGCAATTTGGGTGTTTAATATTAGTGGTTGCCTCACTCAAGTAAGTTTCCAGATTGGCACTCTCTCAACTCTGTCCCCAACTGTGGCTCTGTGGATGTGGGATGGAGAGATCATTGCAAGAAAATAGTTTTACTAGTAAGAAGTACTGGACCTACCTTCCTACTCCTGTTTAGTTCTGGGAAGCTGCAGAATTTATTTTAATGTGAGCAAAAAGATGTTGGGATCTCAAAGACAGCTCTATACTCAAAGTTATACACCCTTTAACTGAAAACCTAGAGGTATATTTCTTAGATTATGCAGAGCAAGGACCCTTTATGAGCTGTTTTGCTGTTGGGAACACTGACCACGCTCTCTGTGCCTCCTATATAGATATTCAGATCAGGTAGCTTGGCCAAATGTATTAGAGCAGGGTCTCCTGAGATTTAGCGTTCATACACATGACTTCCTGATCTTGGTAATGTGAAGATTCTGATTCAGAGGGATGATGTGTGGTCTAAGATTCTGCATTTCTAACAAGCTTCTAGGTGATGCGGATGCTGAAAGGCTCTGGGTCCCTTCAAAGTACTGGCAAATGGGGGTGCAGGGGAATACAAGTATCACAGAAACTTAGGACCAGCAAGGTCTTTCCAAAGTCCTCCTCCCCTTTTTAACAACTAGGGAACCAAAGCGCAGAGATGAGAAGTTCCTTGCTCAAAACCACACAGTGAATTACTGATAGACTTATTCAACACTGTGCTCTTCCTCAGCCTGGTTCCTCTGCCCTGGAACTGTTTTGGAATCATGGAGCTCCAGTTCTTGCACAACAGTTTCTGCTGCTCTGCAATTATTATTCAACTATGTGATCTTGGCATAAAATATATTTCCTGATTACAACCAAAACTGGTTCAACCCCATTATTATAACCTTGAGAAGCTCTGTGTAGAGTAGAAAGAGGACTAAACCTGTGAGACTCAGCTCTTCTATCACCTCCAATCCATGTGACCTTTGCTCAGGCCATTGAACCTCTGTGAGCCTCAGATTTCTCATGTATTATGTTGGAATGATGAGGATGTTCATTCTACCTCCCCCACAACGCTGATCCGATGAAGCAAGAGAAGGTATGTGCATGCATTGAATTCAATAATACTGAATAGAGCATTACAAAGTTTTCTGATATTGACCAGCTAAGATAATGATTTGCTAGGCTCTCTATTTGGCTGATGGCAACCATCCTCTTGAGCTGATGTAGAAAACAGTAGGCATGGTACCTAATCTCTTGTTCTTCTCTTGTTAGACCTGATCCAAATTTCAGATGTATCTTGGCAGAACTGAGCCAGTCTTCCAAAGAACTGAAATAATAATAATGAGAAAGACCTATTTAGAAATTATATTTTTGAGATAAGTTTCTCTGTTTCAGATGAAATTACTGAAATGACTTACCCAATTTTCTGGAACTGTCCTTCTAAGTTGTTCCAAACATATCTTATTTTCTGCACTTTTATACATCTCACCTGCAAAAGAAAAGTACTAAGAAAGTCTCTCGTGTAGGGATCAGTAAATGCATAGCAGTTTGGTGGCTAAAGAAGTGCCTGCAGAAGAAGCAAAAATAGAGCTCTAATACACTTCTTTAAGATTATCCTTTCCTAACTTACTGCAACTTTCCCTGCTACACAAGTGGCATTCTTTCTTAGGAGTTTTCATTCAGTCGAAGTGTATCATGCATGGGCTTACTATGCAGATGAGTATATATGATAAAACTCTGTCTCTGTGTTCCACTAGGTTATTGATAACCTAACAAAGGAAGAAAATCTGTTACAAAAGTTAAAACTATACCATACAGTCCAATATATATGTCAAAGAAATAAAAATATGATCAAGTAAGATGTATGGTATTGAAATGCCGTAGAAATGTTGAGTGGGCAGATGGCTGAAGGCATCATGGAAGTGATGGCATCCGAGCTGCAGCCTTGAAGGGCTGAAAGACTTCTGCCCAGATAAGAAGGAAAGAGGGCATGTTGAAGAGATTCTGCACAAGTCGGTTGTGAGGAGGGGCAAATGAGTGGGTCTACTTGACTGCAGACTGGAAAATGAGGCTGGAAAGATAAATAAAGATCAGAGTGTACAGTCTTAAATGCTAGGGTGAAGTATCTCGGACTTTGTCTTGTGGGCAATGGACTTTCAAAGAAAACTATAGAAGAGACTGTGAAACAAAATTAGGCTGGCAGCAGGTTCTAGAAGAGAGTGAGGAGGTTTTTGCAAGAAAATGTTCTCCAGGACGTGAGCGTCCGATGTCAGCAGTGAAAAGGAAAGGTAAGGTTAACGCTTATGGCAATTACGCCTTCTTGTTCCTGATTTCTTTAAGCAACTGTATATGTGAATCTGAATTTCCATTAACTGGCGACCTAACTGAGCACAAAGAGATATAGTGCCATGTTGTTATGAGACAATAGGTATAACCTCCTTTTGCCCATTGGAATTAACTGGAAGCTTTAAAATACTAATGCCAGGGTCTCACCCTCAAGAGATTTTGATTTCACTTGTCTGGGGTGCAACCTGGGCATAAATATGTTTAAATTTCCTCAGATAGTTCTAATGTGCAGACAAAGTTGAGAAACAGTGTCTTCCTTTTATAGCTACTCTGAGAATTGTGTTCTTGAGAAATTCAAGTAAATTTCTCTGCACCATAGTTTCCCCATGAATAAACTGAGGCAATTGAGCAGATTATCTCTAATTTCCACTGCACTCTTCTGGGTTTGTTCTATACCACTGAATAGTACAGTCAGTATAATCGTTAGATAAATTCTAGAACTGAGAAGAGTATACAGCTGAAACCTAAAAAGTGTTCAATACATGTTTTTTGGTAAAGAAGTGAATGAATGCTTTTACAACCACATGAACATCTAGAAATAGAGGTGAAATCCCTAAGCTCCAAGACCCGGGGTACACCAAATCAATCTGAATCCTATTCGATAAATATATGTGCATGCACACGAGGGTGCACACACACGCGTGCATGCACACACACACACACACACATTCATAGTTACCCAGTGAGAGCATTAAATGCTGTATATTTTATTTTACAGAATCGATTTGTTTCAATGAGATTGGTTGCAAAGTAACTTTAAAAAAATAAATCCTATTTTCCAATTGATTTTCAGTATAAAATTGGGGTGCACTGCCACTGGGAGTGATTCTTCCTTCACAAGCTGCAAGTTGGAGAGAGGAAAGAGTGTCTGAAGGAGATTGGTTGCCATGGTCCACCTTGCAACCTCACGTTTCCTGTCTCACACCTGCCTGTCTTGTTCAGTCCCTGCAATTCTGCAGAGCTGGACTGTAATCACAGCTTGTTGGGTACGTGGGCTTTTCACACATCATCTTTAGTCTTTTTCATCAATCTCTGGTAGACAGATATTATTCTCACCGCCACTTCATCCCTGAAGTTCACTTTAAGTCTTTTGCCCAAGATCGCACCTATTAAGTAGGGATTGAATTTGAACTCAAACCAAACTGGCTCCAGAGTCCAGGCTCTCAAAGGATATGATATTCAAGCCAGTCTCAGAAGAAGTTATGAAAAATCCCATAGCTGCCAGGATTCAAGTTGAATTAAGTGAGGCTGCCTCCTTTTTTCCTTCCGTGGGTTCACAAATCTGGGTTAGAACATTTTTAAAGGACAAACTGTGGGAGGATATGAGGCCCCTGCTCAATTAGAGAACCTAAATCCAGAGGATGCGAAGGCACAGACTGAGATTGAGAAGCTTATAAAACATAACAAACACAAAACATCAGCAGATGAAGGCAGTAATAATGAGGAATAAAGAGGTTCCTACTAAGTTTTACCTCAGGTCAGAAAATAGAAGATTCCATGATCTCCTGTTAATTTCTTCTGTTTTAAAAAAAAATAGTGTATTTATTTATTTCGAGAGAGAGAGAGAGAGCACGAGTGAGGAAGGGAAAGAGAGAGGGGGAGAGAGAGAATCGAAAACAGGCTTTATGCTGTCGGTGCAGAGCTGGATGCGGGACTCCAACTCGGGAACTGTGAGATCATGACCTCAGCTGAAACCAAGAGTCAAAGGCTTAACCAACTGAGCCACCCAGGTGCTCCTCCTGATAATTTATTGAGGCCATCCCTCACAGAGTGAGAAGAATGACCCCATCAGAGACCTTTTGAATTATCTTTAAAATTCTCCTAGCAGGAATCATCTGTGCCTGGAATTTCTCTGCTTCCCTCCTCACTTTCACAGGCTCTGGACACCAGGTAAGAGGATATTAAGCACACTATTTGCATGGGGTGGAGTTTATTTGCCCACTTCCTAGAACTTCAGAGCAGGAAACTGAAATTAAGACATCAGGAGTGTGCGGTAAGGTGATTTTCAGCTTTCTACTTGGAACCAGGAAGCCTGCCCCTTCCCAGGCTTCCTGTTCCTCATTTCTTGTTGGAACACGTTGTGAGAGCGTCCTGTTTAACAGGTTAAGCACTGGGTTTTACTTTTGCACACAATCCCAGAATAATAGTTAAGTCTCCTCTTAGCTGGCTTTTATAAACCTGACCGAGCAGATCTCCAAACTCTCCCTGAATGGTTTGAATGGTTATCATGTTGGTATTGTTGCCCTTACAGCTCTCGCCATCAGTATCGTCATGGCTGAAGCCTGTGGCTTCTCCTCTGTTTTCATTCGAGTTTCAGTCCTTTATGAAAGTAGCACATCACAGTCCACAAATCACCCTAATGTCCATATTCTCATCTTAGGTGTACAATGGCCTGAGGAACAGGCACAGAAGGGGTTATTGCTCTCATTTTATAAATAAGAAGCTCAAGGCTCAGAGAGACAGTAATTAGCCAAACCCCCTAAGCCACATGCTGGTAAATGAAGATACCACCCTGGTGCCACAGGTTTCCATTTCAAGACCTTCGCCCCGTCTTTATGTTTATTTGAGCATTTCTTCATCTTTTTGCCCACTTATTAAAGAAGCTGAAGGTCAATAATAACCTGAGGGCAGGTCCCTAAAGTTGATTTGGGATGCCTACTTTTGCAGGTGAATAACCCCCTGACAGATTATGCAATCTGCTGGTTGGAGGTGTTTGACCTCTTTTGTTTTTGTTTGTTTGGGCAATTAAGACACCTGGGTGATAACAATTGACAATAGAGAAACTGCTCAGCAATCAAGTTTTATTATTTTAAAAAACTGACCTTGCGCTCATAAAACTAAGTTAAACAGCTGTCCAACACACATGAACTTAAGAGAAAAACAGCCTGTCTTATAAAATACATTTCTAATATGAATGTTAACCAGTCATAATCCAAGTAGTACTAATTTCAAATGGAGAAGAGGGAGTAACCCAAACCATTTGAATGACAGAACTCAAAATAAGTTCATTTTGCAGACATAAGGAAGTCCCTGGGATGTTTCTGGGTCATCATCCCATTTCATAGATAATCATACAGAGGGCTTGATTCTACTCAGAGCTAACATGTACTGAGTATCTACTACTACGTATCTTGCACCATAAAGATTTTTGTGTTCCTTAATTCATTGAATGCCATCAGTGGATATTAGAGGTAGGCATTATCATCATCATTTTATACATGAGGAAACAGAAACTTGGCAGAGTTTAGTAACGGATCCGAGGCTCTACAGTTTAGAAGGATGAAGCTGAGATTTGAACTCAGGTCTGTCCAGCTCCAAAGTACATGTTCTTTATAATGTTCTATGTATACTGTCGAGGATTGGTGTGGTGGAGGATCTGAACTTAACCTTAAATTTTGGGGAGAGAATTAAATTTCTTTAGCATTAGCAGTTAGCATAAATGTACTAACCTTTAGGTCTGGCTTTCTGATGGCTCTATTTATGATGTCCTCCTCATCTGTAATGAGAGGGTGGTCAGGAGTGACACCAAACGTGCTGTTTAATGATGACAAGTAGATCCACATTACCTTTTTCCATGAGTAAGTGTGGAATTCATCCTGAGGAAATAGACACCAAAACCCCATGAAGTTGAGAGAAGTCATCAAGCTAAAATTCAACCTGAGAAACATCATTTTCACATAATCCTGTAAGTTTATGGACTTAATAAACATTCTACACAAAGTTGCATGCCCATGAAAGCTGGCAGATATAAAGCCTTGAAGGAAAAAAAAAACCTATGGTCATTTATTGAGGAATCTGGGTGTCAATATGAGGCAATGGCATATATAACAAAACTCAAGAGGAGGGAGGTAAATTCTTAGCAAAGAGCCAATTTCTTGCTATAACCTTCAAATCCATGAGGCCACAGTCAGATGCAAAACTTTACAAACAAACAAGCACTCAAAAGGGTCTGTAGGTCCCTGAGGTTGAGGACACCAGGTCAATTAAACCATCTCAGGGTTTCTAGGCTTAACTTCAATTCTACCTCTTCCAGGAAAGCCCCTGTAATACTGTCTTGCCAGGGGGAAGGAGGGTCTACCACTATACTCACTCCAAAAGATCCTAGCTGCCCCTCTCTTGTGCTCCTAATCACTTTATGCCATGTATTCTCCTTGTTTGTCTAGACCATCTGTAAGGTAGGAACCATGTATTATTGTCTCATATATCCCCATCCATTTGGTGAACTGTGACCTGCCCAGTGAGAGTGAATGGATGTTTTTACATGTCTGAATGTGTGGATTGAAGGTGCCCAGGGGTAAGTGTCAAAAGGTTAGCACAGGTGGGTTCAAGGCAGCACCTTCCTGCATGACCCTAACTGAAGCCACTTCCTTCACATTCACTGCCGGTTTCATCAGAGAATAAAACTAGAGTGAGCAGCACTGGGTTAAGTAACAGGTACCACAATGGTCCCTTAGAGACTGATGTGATAATAACTGTGGTTATTATCTGAATGGGTAAATGCTATGCATAAAAGCCACTAGGATACCTGGTACACCTCAGGAGCGAGGAACGACAGTAAGGGAAGTCAAGCCTGGGAAACAATTTAATGCCTAAAGAATATAGGTCAGAGCTGGGAATTGTCTCCACCACACCTACATTTGCCAAGAAGAGTATCCCAGCTGACGTTGCAAAAGGACAGAAAGGAGAAGATATATTGTCGTTTGGAGCTAATCTCTTACATTGATTCTCCTCCAGAGAAGCCCTCCTCCATGCCTTTGCTCCTTCAGCTTCCTTAGCCTGGAAAACACTTCCTCCTCTACTCTCTTTAAGCTTTCACGGGGCTAGATCCAAAGCATCCTGTAGGACCCAGCTCAAAATTCACATCATGAGAACTGTTCTAATTTCTCTTGGTGATATTTCTCCTAAACTATAAGGTTACTTGAAATTCTTACCACACTCTACCTCATTGCATTCCTCTTTACCTGCCCACCTTATCACTCCTCTTGGACTGTGGGAAGGGACTGTGCTTGATGGGTATCTGTGCTCAGCCAGATCTAACACAGCTTCTGAGAGACAGACAGAGACTGAGACAGAGAAAAACAGAGAGGTAGGGTGGAGGAGCAAGAGGGGAAAGCAAGGCAAAGGATGCGGGGAATAAAGGGGGGTAAGATAAGGGAAGAGAAGGAAAGGAAAGAAGAAGGGAGGGGAGAGGAGAAGAAAAGGAGGGGAAAAAACAATAGAAATTTGAAGTTAATTCTAAAAATCAGTAAACTTGACTATTACCCTCATTTAAAAAAAAAAGTCAAATTAAACCAGATTTGCATAGAGTTACCTTCAGAGCGCAAAAATGACTCAATTTCTAATGACTGAGCCACTGAACTTGGGCATGTTCTAGGTATTGTGAGATAGGCAACAACTCCATAGGACACACCTTGACATTGACATAGTTCACCATTATACGGCTACACCTTTGACCACTTATGATGTTGTTATGAGTGAGTTTCCTCTGAATATCAGATAATAATGAAAATAGTTAACATTTATTTAACACTTATGTTCCAGGCACTCTATCAGCGAGGCTCAGACGAGGCCAGTCTGGTATGAGTAGCAAGGCAAGAAGCAGGACCTGAAGCCAGGTCTTCCCACTCTAAATCTTGGCTCCTTCCTCTTTGTTTCCACAAGTTGTCCATGGTTTCTGTGGCTTATGTATGAAAATTACCTTGAATTCTATACCATATAACAAATAGCATCCAGTTTCTCACAATCTCTGCTCTCTTGGCAGCAGAGAATCCGATTCCTAAAACCAAGCTGTCACTCTTTGGCCCTGTGTGACAGCAAACAGACCTCTAGACTATATTGCCTAAAAAGGGAACGGCAAAGTGGAACACTAGAACTCCCAAGCTCTTTGAGGCCCGGGGTGATCCAATGCGCAAACTGTATGCCTTAGACTGGTCAAGCATGAGACCAAAATTCATCTACAGGCCTCCATCTTATTATATAGCCTGTACCATAATTAAATCAAAGGTGTTTAGGTATCTGTGCCTTTAAGTTTATTTCTTACCCCCAAGCCCTATAACCCACAATTCTATATAATGCAAAGTACAGTTCAATAGGTTAAGGAAGGATACTTCAGTGAGATAACCATTTTTCTTACAGTAAGGCAATAATATTGACTTTTCTCTTGTTTATTACTATGTTAAAGACTGTAAAATCATTCATATTTTTAAAGAAATCTACCCAACTTCTTAATAAAAAAAAAAAGGCAAAGAAATGGAGGGAAAAGTGTGTCAGGGTGAGGTGGTCACTCCAGGCAACATCATCCACGGCCCCTAGTTTTCAGTTTGGTGTTACCCAGAAACAAAAGAACACAGGCTCCTTCCTGAGCCTCAGTTGTGAACCATCTTGAAAATCATGGCAACTCTCTGAGCCGAATTTTTCTGCATCTGGCCAGTGGGGATGAGAATACCACATTTCATGGATGCTTGGAGGATTAAATGCAGTAATACATAATGCATCTGGTCCAAGGGCTGGCCAGTAGCTGAGTGTAACAAATGCTCCTTGGCCTATGGCTCTGGGCCTCATTTTCTGCAGCATGTTGCTTCTGAGCTTTTTCTGTAAATAGGAACTTAATTTTCCCTTGGAGGAATTGTTGAGAGTCTCTGAGAGTCTTCCAATTTATTTTTCCTTCTGAAAAAGAAACATTTTTGCCTGGAAATGGCTATTTCCTCTTTACCCCTGTTTCCCAGCTCTCTCAAGTAGGTAAAGATCCTTAAGAGACTTAACTGCACCTGAGGAGCCAACCACTTTAAATAACTGCCTTTTTTTAAAAATTTTTTTTTTCAACGTTTATTTATTTTTGGGACAGAGAGAGACAGAGCATGAACGGGGGAGGGGCAGAGAGAGAGGGAGACACAGAATCGGAAACAGGCTCCAGGCTCTGAGCCATCAGCCCAGAGCCTGACCTGACGCGGGGCTCGAACTCACGGACCGCGAGATCGTGACCTGGCTGAAGTCGGAGGCTTAACCGACTGCGCCACCCAGGTGCCCCAATAACTGCTTTGTAATGCAAATAATCCAAACTATTTGCCTCGCCAATCTAGACTTTTAACACCTCAAGTCTCATTGAGGGGGCTTTACCTTCTCTTTATCAAAAGAGAATTAATCAGCTGAATTCTAAGAGCAGAATTTAAAATAATTCAAGAGCGCATTTCAAAGAACTGAATGTAACAGATGACCTCAGTTTGCCCTGGAAAGAAAGGTACAGGGAGGAAAACCGGGCATTTTTGATTTCCTGTGGCCTTGCCCTTTCTGAACTTTGAAATGCCAGGCTAACTTTTCTAGTTGCACCAAGTGAGTGGCCTTGCTTATCTTCTTACAACCTTTTGTTATAAGCATCTTACCTGTTGGAATTTTAAAAGTAGTGTGATGGTCACTTTAAGTTCACACCAACGTTGTGACTTACCTCCTTGTGTAGGAGTTTGCTACCCAAAATGTACTCCTGAGATTGCCTTAAGAATTTCTTCTTAAGTAACCCATTGCAAAGTTCCAAAAAGACACCAGCACTCCAGTACTTTTCACTTGGAGATGGATACATTGCAACGCTAAAGAGCATGAACTCTCTCACTAAGTTGAAGTGCTTAGAGGATTATGGATAGATAAAGCAATAATAACATTTCTCAAGTTATTTCTAAAACACCATGCTGCCTTTGCAGACCCATGACTTGGGCAAAATACTGTTCTTTTTATATTTAAGTGGCCCTTTTTTCTTTCCTTTTCCCCCTGTTGGCCAGACCTACTGATACTCTTGACACCTTGACCTCATATTCCCAAAGTGGCTTAGCTGGAAAAAGTTGACATTGGCTAGAATGTAGGATTTAGTTATAAAACAGAGAAAGAAAGTTCTAAGCATTGGAAAAAATCTTACACAAAATTATTGTCTCAGTACTCCTGGAACACGTTCACCAAAAAAGGGGATGAGGTGGGGGGTGGGGGTGTGGACAAAGCAGGGAAGTTATATGACACAGCAAAGGCTGTGTCTGTTTCTATGTCAATATCCTGAACAATTCAGCATACATTTTTGGAAAGACTGAGTGCTTTGTTTTTACGATCACTTTCTCAGGGAAGAGGGAGTAGTGAGTTAGCTGGCTCATCATCTGAAATATCTGGAGATGCAGCGTGTAGCAGAAAGTAACAAAAAGTTAAAGTTGGTTTTAAAAAGTGTGTAGTAACCAATGTCCAGGAAATGACTCCATGCCAGGCACAGATTCATCAAGGCACTTTACATGGATTTCTCATTGATTTCTCATGGTAATGAGGCAGATACTATTGTTAGCCACTCTTAACATATGAGGAAGAGGAAGTGGAGGCAGAGTAGAGGGTAAGTAACTCACCCAATATGGACTGATTCCATATGTTGAAGCCCTAGCTCCCTCCCTCCCCGCCCCCCCCCCCCCCCCCCCCCCCCCCCCCCCCCCCGCCATGTGACTGCATTTGGAGATAGGGCTTTTAGGAAGTAATCTAGGTTAAGTGAGGTCATAAGAGTGAAGTCCTAATCCCATAGGGCTGGCGCCCTCATAAGAAGAGGAGGACACCAGACAGCTCTGTCTGCCACGTGAGAACAGAGAGAAGGCAGCTGGCCATGTGCAAGCCAGGAACAAAAATCTCACCAGATACTAACCCTGCCAGCAACTTGATCTTGAACTTCCAGCTTCCAGAACTGTGAGAAAATAACTTTCTGTTGTTTAAGGCACCCAGTCTGTGGTGTGCTATTATGGCAGCCTGAGCTAATACATTGCTCAAAGTAGGTCAAAAGCAATACTGGGAATGAGACCCAGGCAGTCAGGCTCCAGACTCTACTCTTCAACTGATTCATACTACTGCCTCTGTGGAGTCTTCTCACTAGCCAGGAGATAAAAAAATCTCCAGTTCCAACTCCAACTCTGTTCTCAATAGAAGTTTTTCTTTCACTGCTTACAGCTATGGGACCCTGAGCTCTTCCCTGAACTTCTCTATGCTTCTATCTGTAAATGGGGAAAAAATGATCTCTACCAGAATAGACCAAATGAGGCAACATATATGCAACTGTAAATCACAATACAAATGGTCCTGTGTTAGTAATCAAAACAGTATGGTACTGGCACAAAAAATAGACACAGAGATGAATGGAACAGAATAGAAAACCCAGAAATAAACCCACAATTATATGGCCAATTAATCTTCGACAAAGGAAGAAAGAATATGCAATGAGTAAGACTGTCTCTCAAATGGTGCTGGCAAAACTGGAGAGCAACACGCAAAAGAAGGAAACTGGACCACTTTCTTACACCATACACAAAAATAAACTCAAAATGGATTGAGGACCTAAATGTGAGACCTGATACCATAAAAATCCTAGAAGAGAGCATAGGCAGCAATTTCTCTGACATCAACTGTAGCAACATTTTTTCTAGATATGTCTCCTGAGGCAAGAGAAATAAAAGCAGAAATAAACTATTAGGACTATGTCAAAATAAAAAGCTTCTGCACAGCAAAGGAAATAATCAGCAAAACTACTGAATGGGAGAAGATATTTGCAAGTGACATATCCAATAAAGGGTTAGTATCCAAAATATATAGGGGTGCCTGGGTGGCTCAGTCTGTTAAGTGTCCAACTTCAGCTCAGGTCAGGATCTCGTGGTTTGTGGGTTTGAGCCCCTGCATTGGGATCTGTGCAAAGAGCTCAAAGCCTGGGGCCTGCTTCAGATTCTGTGTCTGCCTCTCTCTCTGCCTCTCCCCCACTCACCTTTCTCTCTCTCTCTCTCTCTTAAAAATAAAATAATCATTAAAGAAAACATGCCAAAATATATAAAGAACTGGTACAACTCAACACCTAAAAAACAAATAATCCAATTTAAAAATGGGCAGAATAGGGGCACCTGGGTGGCTCAGTTGGTTGAGCGCCCGACTTCCGCTCAGGCCATAATCTCGCAGCTCATGAGTTCAAGCCCCGCATCAGGCTCACTGGTGTCAGCCTGTAAGCACAGAGCCCACTTTGGATCCTCTGTCCCCCTCTCTCTGCCCCTTCCCCACTTGCGCTCTCCCAAAAATAATAAAATATTTTTAAAAAATAAAAAAATAAAAATGGGCAGAATACATGAACAGACATTTCTTCAAAGAAGACATCCAGATAGAAAATAGACACGTGAAAGATGCTCATCATCACTCATCATCAGGGAAATGCAAATCAAAACAGCAATGGGATACCACCTCGTACCTGTCAGAATGGCTAAAATTAAAAACACAAGAAACAACAGGTGTTGGTGAGGATGTGGTGGAAGGGGAACCCTCGTATGCTGTTGGTGGGAATGCAAACTGGTAGAGCCACTGTGGAAAATAGTATGGAGATTCTTCAAAAAATTAAAAATAGAACTACCCTATGATCCAGTAATTCCACTATTGGGTGGAAAAAGATGCAAAAAATGAATTCAAAAGAATATATGTATCCCTAAGTTTATTGCAGCATTATTTCCAATAGCCAAATTATGGAAGCAGCCCAAGTGCCCATTGATTGATGAATGGATAAAGAAGATGTGGTATATTACACAACAGAATATTATTCAGCCATAAAAAAGAATGAAATCTTGCCACTTGCAAACCATGGGTTGAACTAGAGAGTACAATGTTAAGTGAAATAAGTCAAAGAAAGACAAATACCATATGATTTCATGCATGTGGAATTTAAGAAACAAACAACAAAAAAACACAAGCAAAGGTGGAAAGAGAGAGACAAACCAAGAAACAGACTTTTAACTATAGAGAACAAACTGATGGTTACCAGAGGGGAGGTGTGAGGGGAATGGGTGAAACAGGTGATGAGGATTAAAGAGTACACTAAAAAAAAGTAAGTAAATAAAAAGCCCTATGTTATGAAGGATAATGGCTTAAAAACTATTTGTCATGACAGAATCATTTCTGAGGGGCACCAAGGTGGCTCAGTCAGTTAAGTGTCTGACTCAGTTTTGGCTCAGGTCATGATCTCATGTGCTCACAGTGAAGAGTTGTTTGGTATTCTCTCTCTCTCTCTCTCTCTCTCTCTCTCTCTCTGCCACTCCCTCAACTGCTCTCTCTCTCTCTTTCTCTCAAAATAAATAAATAAACATTAAAAAAAAAGAATCATTTTTGATAGGAAAGCCCACAGAATCTCAGGGCTTTCTGGCTAAATGTCTAAGGAAAAACCATTGAAATGGGAGCTGGGGGAATAAGACTCAGAAGCAGAATGTGTACCTGAAAGAAACATAATACTATCTTCTCTTACTTTCTCAACCATGAACCTTTCGCTTTAACATCTGTGTAAGAAGGTGCTGGTAGAAATCATGAGAGCATTTATTACAGATTAAATTCAATTCATTTAATCAAATCAAATAAATATTGAGTACCTGCTGCAACTATGTTCTATATATTGTGGGGAATGGAAAGTAAGCCACAGTTACTGCCTTCTAAAAGCCTATAATCTAATAAAAACAAAAACTATTAAAAAAACGAATGCAGCATGGTGGGAAAAAATTCTGGGTTTAGAGGGTCAGAAGACAGGTACAAGTGCTTTGTCCACACTATTCCTTTTTCCTGGACCATTTCCCATGTGTCCCTCCCTACCAGCCACCATCACCTTTTGACTCATCATCCTTTGGATCTCAAGAAAGACGTCAGGCTTTCTTGACTTGGTCAGAACCCTATTTTATAATCCTACTATGACCATGAACCTTTCCTAAGTAGCACTTCTAGCAGTTGGATGTTTGCATTTATTTGTGTAGTGATCTAATGAATTTCATGAGGTCAAGAACTCTGATTTTACTAATTATTATATCCCACCCCCTGTCCATGAGCTACCACTGTGGCTGGCATACAACCTGTGCTCATCAAATTTATGAAGGAGGGAGGGAGGGAGAGAAGGAGAGAGGGAAAGTCCGACGGAGATTTACTAGGCTTAATAGCCTGCAAAGGTGGTCTCTATACCCTCATCTGTAAAATAGAGATACACAATAATGCCCATTTCCCAGAGTCGTTATGGGAATTCTATGAAATTGTCAGTGAGATGCTGTTTTATAAAATGTGAAATGAATAGCATTTTAATACAAGGCAGATTGCAAAAAGCATTATAGCAGCCTGAGGTGAAAATATGGAGCTAAAAGAGAATGAAAGAAAGGTAATTAATTCCCTCCAGAATTGAGGCAGAGAATAGATCAACGATGGAAAAGGTGGTAGATGGCTGAGGAATGAGTAGATTTTAATAAATAGAGGTAGAACACCTACTTTCTATACTCTATAGAAAGTGCATGTGTGTGTGAGTGCATGTGTGTGTGTGTGTGTGTGTGTGCATGCATGTATGAGTTGACTCCTCACCAGAATGTCACTTTACAGGACGTGGAGTCCCACTTGCTTTGCTCATAGCTGTATTCCCAGTACCTGTAACAATGTCTGGCACATGATTGGTTCTCAGGAAATGTTTACTGAATGAATGAATAATTGAATGAATGAAGAGGATAGAGAATATCAGAAGAAATGTTCCAAGTAAAAGCATAAACAAAATGTGTCTGGCTCCCTTAGAAAATGGTGTTGATGTGAGGCACATGGGCTTGGAGAGACGAGGCTACACAGGAGGAGGGAGAGATGAGGAAGGGATCCAGAACATGAGAACACAAGCACTGGGAGCTGATGGGCATCCTGGCAGGCTGGTGGGACGTGGGATGCATTTGCGTGGCTGATTTGCAGAATTTCTCAGTTTTCTAACTAAAGCCCCTAGCCCTGACATCTTTAGAGGGAACTGAAGGGAAAATGCTCCCCATTTACAACCCCCTGACTCAGCCTAGTAGCCAATCATCATTTTCTCCTCTGCACATTATGAGTCTTTGGCAACATGTGACAAAGGAAAAAACTACATCTGTAATTATAACAAAGATGAAAACTATGGAAATCATCAGGAGCATCTGAATTCAAAACACCAATGAATGTAAATTATGATATTTGCATAGAAATGTGGTAACCCTACAGATATTGGTTAAAATTCAGAAGTAGATGAATAATGAATAAAATGCCAATTTTAAATTATAAAATAAAAGTGCAATTACTCTTACCTTTTTGGAAAAATCTCATCCTTAGTCGTGCTTAATGAGAGATGGGGAACTGGAAATAAACTGAGTGCCAAGGACTTTCAGTCAGTACATCACGTCCCCCCTCTTTTTTTTTAATGTTAAGAAATGACTACCTAATCAGTATCTGTGATAATGATCTGTAATCTTACCAGTGTGAGATTGATGATAAATACCAAGTACTGATTTTTTAATAACATGGAAAATAAATATACAACACATTTTCAGGTAGGAGTCTTCTTAGTCGTCCTTAATGCGAAGTCCTTACGGTCCAGCTATAGTAATACGATTCAAGTAAAAATGTTTAAGGTGTCATTTTAATGCAAATAACCTAGCCGCATACTTATAAACTATTGGTGCCCAAAGCTCATTTTTATCTAAGGCTCAAATAGTAAGAATGTTTGATATAATTGAGTTCTTGTCTAATCATATAAAGACTAATTTAGAACCTCATTTATTTGGAGAGTCTCTCGCACAGCAAATCCATTTAAAATGACACATAAGAGGAGGTAATTAAAAATTAAAGTTGAAATCAAGATGAAAAAGGCAAGATTGAAGCTGGTTTCCGTGGCTTTGATTAGTTGTGGAGGGCAGTTGAATGGGGGAGGGGTTTAAAAGGCTTTGAAAGAGACAAAGGAAGAGGAGGAGGGGGAGGGCACACAGCTCCCTAAGGCACCAGAGCTTTGTAAAATTTTTCCAATATATATCCAGTTATGAAGTGGATCACATGCAACCAGGAAAGGTGATGTTATTGAGCATGGATGAATATTGAGGATTCCCAGGCGCTGGACCTATTCCCCAAGTTTCCTGTCCTGGAAAGGAATGCTCCTTGCTAATAAGGGGAGGACACAGCATCCAGATAAGCAGGGCAGCTTACATGTGGCACCTGCCTGTAGCATGCTCTTCTGTACAGCAAGCTCTCGGAACTGCTTCAGCAATAATACACACACATAATCAAAATGGTCTGATCATGTATTATATAGTTTGCAAAGGGCTTTTACATACATAATCTCACTTCCTCCTCACACCAACTCAGGAAAGAACAAGTACTTTCACTAAGCCTATTTCACAAGTGGAGAAATTGAGGTCCTGAAAGGTTAGGTAACACATCTGAGGTGTAACACATCCAAGGTGCTAGGACTAGAGGTCAAATGCCTTGACTCCAAATCCCAAACTGCATCATTACCTGTTGGTTGACACTTGATTTTTTTTTAATTTTTAATTTTATTTTATTAAAAAAATTTTTTTATTACGTTTCTTTACTTTTGAGAGGCAGAGAGAGACAGAACATGAGCGGGGGAGGGGCAGAGAGAGAGGGAGACACAGAATCCGAAGTAGGCTCCAGGCTCTGAGCTGTCAGCCCAGAGCCCAACGCGGGGCTCAAACCCACGAACCGTGAGATCATGACCTGAGCCAAAGTTGGATACTCAACTGACTGAGCCACCCAGGCACTCCTTTAATTTTATTTTAAAGAGAGAGAGGGGTGCCTGGTGGCTTAGTAGGTTAAGCATCTGACCCTTGATTTTGTCTCAGGTCATGATCGAGCCCAGAACGTTGGGATCATGACCTGAGCCAAAATCAAGAGTTAGATGCTCAACTGACTGAGCCAACCAGATGGCCTGACACTTATTTTTATTTCTAACATTCTTACTAGATCTTTCTTTCTCTTTTCTCCTCCTTCATTTTCCTTTTACCAACCGTACTCTCCGTTTCTTTCATTTTCCTCCCTTCCCTTGCCATTTTCTTGCTCATTTCCTCCCATTCCTATTTGTGCCTTGACTCTGCCAGCAATCTCAGAGGCTGCAGCTCAGCCAACCAGACATTCTCACATCTGAACAGTCTGGTGGTGCACTCAGAAAGGCAGAAAGCTTTTCTGTGTCTGAGGTTGTTTCCACTGCTGCAAGATCATTGCCCCCTGATAACCAGAGTGGAACTTGGGAGGCGGTACCTCAGCTATCACCTGTATTGTGGTTATAAGACTCACTGCTATCCTCTCCTCTTGCTGCATTAAATAGAGTATTTATCTATATCTATATCTATATATCTATACAAAAGTTAACAGCCCAGCAGAAGTTGCCTTATCAAGAATTTTGTTGTCATTCTGGGTCATTTAGGTTGATGCATTGTTAGAAACACTCACTAAAAGTCAGCCAGAAAACTCAGCACAGTGTCCTCTGTGAGACTGTACTTTGACTCCCACCAATAGGAATATCTACTTCCGCTTGTCAGCTACCACATCTTTATGGAATCCCTACCACATGCAGGAATTCAGGATGCAGCGGGTGGCAAGCTGGAAATGATCTCTTCCCTTGTGGAGCTGACAGTCCAGCAGGAACAGGAATGACATACGTTGCCTAAGTGTAATGAGTGCCAGGAGGAATTGTTAGCTGAGCAAATTCAGGGAAACTCACCTAATACCAGGACCTTGAATTAGCAGAGACAGACAATGAGCTCAGGACAAGACGGTTGCATTTTTTACCCAAGCATATCTGCAGGATGCGACACAACCATGGCTCCTCCCCGTGTCTCCTGGTCCCTTCCTGCAGAGTTGTTCCAGGGGGACTAGGATAGGTATGACACATCAGGACAGGGGAAAGGAGCCATGTGAATTTTGCAGTGTGTAGCCTACTCAGCTACCTCACATTACCCATTGTTTGTACCTATTAAGATGGTTATTCAGGTTGTAATATTCATAAAACTCACAAGTTTAAAAGGAATGCCCTGTGAAGTCAGCCTTTTTAATGAGATCCCACCATACATAAATTATTGAGTTCTTGGTAAATAAAACGCAAGGCTGTGATGGAACTTGCCGTGTGCACATCTCCTCACAGCCATCCTGTAACGAGATGTCCAGGAAAAGAAAGGGCCGCCAAGTACAAAGCCAGATACACACTTACTGTTGTCCTCAGCAATACGACATCTGCCTCTTGCAAGGAACACGGGACGCAGTTTGCCCACACGTGCCAAGCAGGTCTCCAGTAAAACACCAAGGGGAGGATCCCAAATGAGAAGATGGATCCAGCAAGACAGAGGGTTTTCCGGAAGCCTTGAGTCCGGTAGCCAAATAGCTCCTGGGGAAGAACCAAAGTGAGCCCAAATATTGGTTACACACAATAAACAGCAAATGAACCAATTGGGATTTTGGTATAAAACTGGGGCAGAGACTGAAGTAGTTGAGGAGAGACTGAGAACATGGAGAAGGATCCCTGACAAAGGAAAACAGGATCACAAGCCTCCAGGAAGTCGCCATCAAACTGTGAAACTCCCTTTCTATAATTTGAGCACCTGACTACCCTGTGTCACGCACAATGCTAGATGATATGTTATCTTGTTTAAGTCTTGCCAGCAGCCCCTGAATGGGATAAGATTACCCTCATTCATAAACGATGAGGCTGAGCTCAGAAAGACCTGGCCAAGGTCACTGAGCTAGGAAGTTCTGCTTCCAAGATTCAAACCCAGGTCTGATCCACAGCCTTGACAGGCATGACCATGAGCCTTGTGACAGGAGGACCAGATGACCGCAGCAATGGATGATTCCCTTGGCTGGGACCAGCAACTCCATGGGCAGGACAGAAACGAGCCTTGAGTATAGTGTCGGGATGTGATCAAAGTGTTTGACCCACAAGAGGAGGAATAACTAAGTGTCAAGTGGCTGTCAGGTGTTTGGGGTGGAGCTGTGCATTACCACCCTCCTCTCTTATTCAGTAGCAAAAAGAATTTTACAGAGTCGGGGAAAATCCATAGAAACAACATGGGTTATTGAGCTCTTGCCATGAGCTGGGAGGGGATATGAGGCCCCAGATGATACAAATATGAACAAGAGTCTTATACCTCTAATAAAGTTATAATCTGGACAAACTTCCTCCTTTCAAGTAGAGCCTGGGACAGAATGGAAAACCAACTATCTGAAGTTTATGGCCTCAGTCCCACAGTTACATCACACAAAGTCATAGGTATACTTTGCGCTGATTATGATGGCCAAAAGTGTCGAGCATCTTGGTTAGCAGCACATTCTCTGGACCAAGGCACGTTGGATTCAAAGCCTAACTCTGCCACTTACTCGGTGTGACCTTGAGCAAGTTATTTAACCTCTGTGTTCCTCAGTTTGCCATCTGTAAAATGGGGGCGGTGATCGTACCCACTTCCCAGGGCTGTGGTGAAAACTAAATGGGTTACTAGGGGTAAGTGCTTATGTAAGCATTTACTGCTGCTGCTGCTTATGCTGCTGCTGCTACCATCTGACCATCTGCCCAGAAGTATACCCGAAATTCTACCCCTTAGTCTATTGGCATTTAGATCTAAGGATTCCTAGTGTCAATGGCTCTGCCCCTGCTCGGATTGCCTGTTAGGATAACAAGGGTGCTGGAACTTGCAACTTTATTATTTTTTTTTTAATTTTTTTCCCAACGTTTTTATTTATTTTTGGGACAGAGAGAGACAGAGCATGAACGGGGGAGGGGCAGAGAGAGAGGGAGACACAGAGTCGGAAACAGGCTCCAGGCTCCGAGCCATCAGCCCAGAGCCTGACGCGGGGCTCGAACTCATGGACCGCGAGATCGTGACCTGGCTGAAGTCGGACACTTAACTGACTGCGCCACCCAGGCGCCCCGGAACTTGCAACTTTAAATCATCCATCTTCTCTGACTCACCTGATAGAGATTGCATTATCAGAAAAGATTGCATTATCAGATCGTTGGCTGAAAGCTGCTTTCATGTGTAATTTTCGGGTGCCTTCCTCTTATTAGCAAGCAGTGAATGCAGGTGCTGGCTGACTGCCTTAGGTATTGTCCACATTTGGCATGCCTTTGATGAAACATTCACATTAACTCAGAAACATAAGCTCTTGGCTGATTTTGCAAACTAGAATATCTATCTTGATATGAATCCTCTTTTGTCCCAAACTCCAGCTTTTGCTCTCCAACTGCCAGGTCTGGAATCGTTCTGTCCCCTCATGATTCCTGAAGCAATGCTTCTTTGAGCTCACACTGAGCAGGATCCCAATCCTAAATCCCATACCTGTCCTAAGTCCATCCCATCTAATTTTCCCATGTACTTTTTTATGTTCCTATACTTTGGAATAGGTCAACTTTCTACCCAATGACCCAGAAATTGTATCATATTTTATGAAGGCTATATTTAAAAGCTTCTTTATATTGTCAGTCAATTGAGCTACCCCCTCCATGTAGTATGTCTGAGTTATGGCAATTCTAGAAGCACAAATCTCCCTGTTAGCATGCATTCTTTTACAGGCTATGCAGTGAGAGCCCTCTATAGTTTCCAAAGTAAATTCATGTTCATTATCAAAATAATGTAAGCAGGAATTATTATCTTCAATTTCCAGCTAAGAAAACTGAAGTTTAAAGTTATTATATGTAATAGATATTATTAGCAACTATTATTGGTAACAATGGCAGCAGCTAATATTTTCTGAGTACTTCAAAGTCCTTCACAAAGCACTTTCCACCTACTCTTCCATTTAGTTGAAAAAGAAGACAAAATAAGTGTCTCAAAGTGGTAAAGTTCATCAGTAACTCAAAACTAGACCTCCAGTCTAGACCTTTGCAGCATGGGAGGATAATGTAAGTTGGTCATTGCCATTCTAAGGACCTTTTTCACTCTGTCTTGAATTTCAGTTCAATTTAAATAAATAATTTTTAAGGGTCCACCAAAGAGCAGACATGTGCTACACACAGAGATGAATAAGACAATGACTCTACGGGCGCCTGGGTGGCTCAGTCAGTTAAGCAACTGACTTCGGCTCAGGTCATGATCTCACGGTTCGTGGGTTCGAGCCCCACATTGGGCTCTGCACTGACAGCTCAGAGCTTGGAGCCTGCTTCCGATTCTGTGTCTCCCTCTCTCTCTGCCCCTCCCCCACTTGTGCTCTGTCTCTCTCTCTCAAAAATAAATAAAATGTAAAAAAAAAAAATGTAAAAAAAAAAAAAAGACAATGATTCTACTACCAAGGAGGTCATTAGCTTAATGGGAAGAGAGTCACATAAATGATAAGAACAAACAAGGTTAGAGCAATAAAAGGGTTATATAGAGGGATGACTATATAAATTGTCCTCTGAATTGGGTGCTATTAATAAGAACACTGGAACAGCAGAACAGAAGTAGACAGTCAGGCCAGGTGAATATCTCCTAGTTACACTAGAGTGTTGCTTTATTTTTGTTTATTTTTTTACTTGAGAGAGAGAGTGTGCAAGCAGGAAAAAGTGGTAGAGGGAGAGAGAGAAAGAGAGAGAGCGAGAGAGAGAGAGAGAGAGAGAATCCAAAGGAAGCTCCATACTATCAGCACAGAGCCCAATATGGGGTTCGATCCCATGACCCTGAAATCATGACATGAGCGGAAATCAGGAGTCGGATGCTCAACTGACTGAGCCACCCAGGTACCCCTAGAGCATTGCTTTAAAAGCTTACCTGCTCTCAGTTCTGTGGACACTACAACATCAGTTCATAGCTTATGGCCAATAATCCATTGGTAGTAGAAAGGCTGGAATAATGTGGACAAGGAGTGTTCAATTATTGCTTACTAAAGTGAGTTGAAGGGTGGGAGGGAGGGGAGGGTGGGTGATGGGTATTGAGGAGGGCACCTTTTGGGATGAGCACTGGGTATTGTATGGAAACCAATTTGACAATAAATTCATATATTGAAAAAAAATAAAGTGAGTTGAATTGTACTGACTTTAGTTGTACTGACTGCAAATTACATTAAAGGGACATTAACAGATACTGGCTTAAAAAATGCAAAAATTAGCATGGTACTGTTTTTTATGATCCCGTAGCAGTTTATTTCCTATGCCATGGAGTGCCTTCCATGTCCCTGAAAATGCTTGAGGGAACCATCCCTGCCACTCTGCACTCCCCCCACCCTTACCTCCCACAAAGGGAATCAATCAACCAAAAAAAAAAAAAAAAAAAGAATATTGAGAAAATGTCAAAAGACTATTACACTCATGGCAGTCAAGATGCATTATGAAATAGCACATTGTCCCTTTCTTCTTCTCCCTTTCTACCCACAGATTCTTCTGTTCTCTCTGTCCCTGAAGATCTAGGTCTTTTGCATTCCTATGGGCTTAAACTTTGGCTTCCAAGTGTCCAGATCTTCTTCCCTGCAGAACCCCTATACTCAAAAGGTCAAACTTATGCTCCCCAAAGCAATGATTTCAACTACCTCAGCCAACAGAACCCCTTAAAAATCTATAGACCCTGTCCCCAGAAAAATACACACAGATGCATATAAATAATCTTCTCCAGATAGATTCAGGGAGTTACCACAGTCTGGATAAAACCTGACCTACAAGGTTTATGAGGCTGAATCAAGACTGATCTTTCCAGAGGTTATACTCTGTACTTGTACTTAGGGTTTGACACTAGGTGAGCACTTAATGATTGTAGAGATGTGAAGACAATACTCCTGGAAATGCACACGAGAGGGTGATGAGAGCAGGACATTGGCTGACTTCAAGAAGCCTTGTAGGGTAATGTCATCATCTGGGGGCTCACCAGGTCCTGAGAGTGGCTCTAAGCCCTCTAGTCCCAGAGACTGCTAGCAGAACACCTCTCTCCAGGAAGATTCAAGTTCACCATGTCCCAGAAATTGGTCGGAATGGGAGAATGAGATGTATGTGACAGTCACACGACGAGATGAATATATGGGTAGGTATTAAGACTTTGTTCTCTTCCCAACACCACCATTTTCAGTGTGATTGTCCCGCCAGGGGAGCCGTATGCCAGCATAGTGCTTAAAACGGGCTAAGGACTCTTCTCTGACCATCTCCCACCCTGACTGACATGCCTTCTTTGAACATATTAATTAATTCAATCAAATTACACTCAAATCCCATTAGCCTGGGAGCCATTTATTCTCTTTAAGACAATTTTGCATTTCTTTACTGGCTTCATTAAATATTTGAAAGTGTAAGTGATTTTTTTATCTCCCTTAAGATAATCTTTTCCCCTTATTTCCAAATTTGGGATGTGAAGAGAATGTTTCACTGTAATTTTCATGCAACTACAACAAACTATGCTACGTGAATGCAATTTACATCACTGCTTATCCCAACCACCAACCCTACCCTATTCCAGTTTTCACCTCAGTAGTTTCTTGCTTGACACCCTTTCATGCAGAAGAATGACTTCCCCAGGCTCCCCTAAGTTCATTTGACTTCTAGATTGAAGCGAGATGCTCTCAACCTGAATTGACCTAATCCGGAAATCTTAAACTGGAGGCTCAAGAAGAATGGCCTGTCGACAGGTTTCTCGCCAGCCTGGTAAGCATTTCTTAAAACTTTATGTTAGTCCCCCAGTCACTTTCACATAAAAATTCTGACTTCTATCTTTTCTTTAAAATAAATCAGAAATTGGGGCGCCTGGGTGGCTCAGTTAAGTGACCAACTTCAGCTCAGGTCATGATCTCGCGGTTTGTGGGTTCGAGACCTGCATCAGGCTCTGTGCTGACAGCTCAGAGCGTGGAGCTTGCTTCAGATTCTGTGTCTCCCTCTCTCTCTGCCCTTCCCCTGCTCCTGCTCTGTCTTTCTTTCCTTCAAAAATAAACAAACATGAAAAAAAATTTTTTTAATAAATCAGAAATTGTGACAGCACTGTACCCACATTGTACCCAGTACTGGAAGAATCAGCTGGAGAGCACCAAATAACCCAGGAACTATCCCAAAACCATCCAGTGGGAGACAGGGTAAGGCACTGCAGTACATTCATACAATGGGATCTTACACAGCACTTCAGACAAATCAACTCCAGCAACACCCCACAGTATGGCTGACTCCCAGTGACATAACTAGGAAGTGACAAAAGTCAGTGCAAACAATTACATCAGTAAAAAGAACATTTTTAAAAAGTTAAAAGCAATGAAATTCAAATGTATTTTTGGGATACACTTAAATAAAAGAAAGTTACATCGAAAGGGAAGTGAGGAATTGATGAAGACATGATATAGGACAATGGTTACCCCTACTGAGGCAAGGTGGGGCCACATTGTGCAATGTAGACTATCATCAAGGTCCTAGCTTTGTTGGGGTGATGGGGTCATCACGTTATTATAAAGAACCGATGGAAAGGCTGAGATAACACAACACAACATAGACAAGTAATGAGAGGGTCTTGGACCATGGTCCCTGCCATGTTTTCTCCTTTCCCCAACACTGAGACCATGTGTCAGATTCACTTCTCATCTCCTACTGGGCCTGCTCATCTGAGCTACAACCTCACCCTGTAGGCCAGTGATTCTCAACTAGGAGTGATTCTGTCCCCAGGTGACATTTAGCAATAGCTGGAGAGCTTTTTGGTCACTCTCAACTGAGTGAGAGGTGCTACTGACATAGCTTCTGGGCCCAGGAATATTCCAGGAATATTGTTAAATATCCCACAATGCAGTTGACATCCTACAATGCAGAAGACACCGTTGCCCCTCAACCTCCACAGCAAAAACTTTTCTGGCCTCAAACAATGCTGAGGTTGATAAACCACATAGGTATTTGAGTTCCCCCCACCTAACTAACCTAAGCAGGTCTCTAGGTCCCAGTACCTACCATGTCCTCCTCAGCACCCAGAGGAGAGCCAGAGGATTTTGATACTGAAATCGAAGGTAAAGAAGGATTTGCAATTCATGCCAAGTGGTCACTCAAGACCCATAATGGACTCAGCAGCCCATTTGCAGATGAGGAAACTGAGGTGCTAAGAGAGAATGCAAATTGCCCTTGTGGTCGGCACCTGCCACCCTCCCCAAACAGAGCCACTCTCCTGCTGCCTCATTCTGTGCTGCCATGCCAGCCACAGTCACAGAGCCCTTTCCTGCCTCAGGGTCTTCCCATGGCTGGCTACCCCTCATCTGTTTAAGCCTCCTTTAAGTGTGTCCGTCTCAGAGGGGCAGTAGCTAATGTCCTGTATAATGATAAGCCCCTGATCTCACCCACCCTTTATATATTTTTTTTTACCATTTTCACAATGTGTACTTGAAATTTTTTGCTTGCTTCTCTAACTCCCTCCTTTCCAGCTCCCACAAGATTTTGAGTTCTATCAGTTTAGGATCCTTTCCAGTTTGTCTCCTCCAGTATGGTTTACCCAGCATCTGGCACATTATCTGCATGTAGTAGGCACTCAGTAAATACATGCTAAATGGATGAATAAGTGAGTGATTGTGCTAAAGGAAAGAGGGAAGGAAGGAAGGAGGGAAGGAAGGAAGGAAGGAAGGAAGGAAGGAAGGAAGGTAATGAACCCTTACTCTTCTTGTTCCTAGCCCAAGTTTAACTGTAGCCTCTTCTCTGACCCTTTAAAAATTAAACCATTCCATGGTGGGGGGCATAGAGGGGAGAGGAGGAATCATAAACAACCCCAAGATACTGCCCTGCCTTTTGTCATTAGGAAATGTTAACTAGTTTCACTTGCATTACACTCACATCAATCTCTAAGGCTGGCTTTCTTAAACAAGTGCTTTCAGGGGAACCTGGGTGGCTCAGTCCCTTAAGCACCCAACTTCCGAGGCTCAGGTCATGATCTCAAGGTTTGTGAGTTTGAGCCCCTCATTGGGCTCTGTGCTGACAGCTGGGAACCTGGAACCTGCTTTGGATTCTGTGTCTCCATCTCTCTCTCTGCTCCTCCCCTGCTCATGTTCTCTCTCTCTCTCTCTCTCTCTCTCTCTCTCTCTCTCTCTCTCAAAAAAAAGTAAACATTAAAAAAATAAAATAAACAAGTGCTTTCATTTTTCTTTTTCCATCTTATTATCTGTCTCTGGGGGTTGAAAAGATGCTAAAGATAAGACTGAGTTTTACAGACTCCTTACCTTCCACAGAGGCAACCAACATCTTGGGGTGTGAACAACAAACTGATTTGGGCATCTGCTGCCCAGGCTTCTGCTCTGGACCAAAAGGTGTGTGCACAATTACCTGTGAGTGAGCTATGATAATTTCACAGGTTTGGAAATTACTTTACAAAAAAAATTATTTTAGAAATAGATAAAGAGATATCACTATACTAACTAAAAAAATGACTTTAGAAATAAAGAAAGATATCACTACTTAAGAGCTGAGTCACATTTTCCATTAACAATGTTGACATCCATTGAGTCATGGCAAGCGTGAGCCTTGAGGGGACCCTTTGGGGATCTAAGTGACCTGGCTGCCATTCACTGTCCTCTGACAGACAGCTGGAATGTCAATTTCATTCCCAGCTCTGGAATCTCACTTCTCGCTCATTCCTAGTTTTGGAATGTCATCTCTCTTGCCAATGACTCCCAGTTCTCTTGCCAAAGCATTACCTCACACAACTGCTATGGCACACAGTGGAATGACTCCTGTGTTAGGTGTCAGGCCCCAGAATGGAGGAACTCATCATAGAAATGTTTAGCTGCTACCTCCCAGCATAAAGCCTTCAAGTGTCTTTGCTCAAGTTCAACTCAAATTGCCTACCATGTCTAAGGCCATGGGTAAAGTAGGTCTGCTGAATATAAATTCCCCACCCTCCAGGGGCTGACAAGGGAGATAATTAATTAAATCAATTAATAATTAATTAATTAAAATATACCTCTGAGCAGAAAACATTAAGCGCCATCTGAAAAACACTGGGAGAAAAATGCCATGAGGTTCAAGTGGTAAGGCAATCCCACTAAGATGATAATTAAGAAGTCATCCCAGGACCTTTGTTCCTTGAGGTTGGACTTGGAGAGAATTGTTGGAATTTCAATACTCAGGAAAGGAGGGTAGGAGAAGAGGCATTCCATGTGGAGGAACCAGCCTTGAGCAAAAGATATGGAGTGTGAAAACAGGGAGTCTATTTCAGGACAAGATGTTAGTTTAAGGTGTAACAAGTCAGTGTACTGTGGGGTTACAATTAACCTAGTCATGTCAGGCCAGATAATTCACTTTGGGATGGGACTCTGGGAATCAGGGATGTGTATTCCACTCCAGCTAGCTGGTGGCCAAAAGTTGCTGAAAACTTAAAATCTACACCTCCATTTTTGCCCCTCCCCAACCAGCAAGTGGGCCTCTCCTGGCTTCCCTAAAAGGGGGTATCCTCAGGCCAAGTCAGGGGAAGAGGCTGCTGCCCATGGCCTTTCTAGCTGGGCAGCAATCTGGTTACGGAAACAAAAAGAACAGACATGTGTGGGACATCAGTGTCCTTCAGCTAATCAGGGTTTCTTCTTCTCAGCCCAGGATGCTGCCAGCCTGGGCTGTGGAAACTCCTCTTTGTGACACCAGTTGGCTGGCAGAAAAGCAAAGTGTTCCAGCCATCAGTGGCAGACAGGGTGGGTAACAACCTGCCCCTTCAATAATTGTCCACCTTGCATGGCTGAAGCTCATGAAAACATAGTTTGTGTAAATAATTTATATTATGTCCCAGTCACCCTAAATATATATTTTTCCACATTCTGATTTTTAAACATTTTTTTAAAGTTTATTTCAATTTATCTTGATAGAGAGCATGAGGGGAGGGATGGAGAGAAACAGAGACAGAATACCAAGTAGTCTCCGTGCTGTCAGTGAAAAGCCCAATGCAGGGCTGGAACTCACAAACCATGAGATCATGACCCGAACTGAAATCAAGAGTTGGACACAGACTGAGCCCCCCAGGCACCGCCGCATTCTGATTTAATCATCAAAACTCTATAACAAAGTTAATTTCAGCGGTGGGAGAGAAATAAGGAAGGCAAGGTTCAAAGAAGTTAAAGAATGTACCTTTCGCCAGCTTTCTGATAGATAACAGAGTCAGGTCCTTCTTACTTAACACGGCCCCCTCCCCCACCCCACCACGCTCCCCCCGCCCCCCCAGGCTGCTTCTCAGCTGTCTGACATCGTCATCTGGCAGGTGTCATGGGGGACAGGGCTTAACTCTTGCTAATTGCTCACATTTGAGCTATTTGACATAATTGAAGTGCTGCTCAGACACGTTCTTAGGTTCCCCTCAAACAGGTTTTCACAAGCTTCAAACTGCAGAGAGAGGGGAACTAGGCACGAGGGACTCCACCCAGCAACCGGATGGTGGTTTCTGCCAGCAACATCCTAATCTTCTGGTCTGGCAATCTTGGGCAAGAGGCATATTCTAGGTTCTCGTGTGGTGCTCAAATTGTTTCTGGTGACACCTGAGTGACGTAAGACAAAGCACAGACAGGTCTGTATGTAGGGCTACCATCCTGTCAGGGCAGTCTACTCACTGAACAGTGTAAACACCCAAGACTGGGCAGAGCAGGGGAAAAAGCCACGTGTAAGAAGAACCAAATACTTGAAGTCAAGACCTGGCTTTGCCACTTACTAGTTTTATCATCTGGAAATCATTGTCCCACTTAAAAGTTAAGAACACTTATGCCTCCCTCACAAAACTGTTAGGACACTGAAATGGAACAGCAGTGGTTGGAAACATTATTCAAAACTAGGCTGTTGTTATTGTGAGGGCGATTAGACTTAAGGTTAATTGTTAAACCCTCAGGGGTGCCCCAACATATCTGGCCCCTCCTTATCATTGAGATTTTGGCTTCCTTGACCACATGGTCTCAGGAAGTCACCCAATCACTCTGTAGCACATCATCCTATTTTAAACCTCCACAAGCCCTTTATCCCCATTTGATATTTTTATTTAGTTTTTTTTGTGATCTATTCCTGGCAATATTCCACAAGAGCAGAACTTCTGTCTTTTTCATTGTGGGATCCCTGGCACAGAGTAGAACAGTTCCCAGCACATGATAGGCCCACAAATACTGTTTGAGTGCACAAATGGATCCAATTATATTGTAATTTCTTAGATTGGAATATTTTTAGACTGGTAAACAGAAAAGCCAAAAATGGTAATCATAGACTATTACAACTTGATGAATCACAGCAAACATCCAGTCAAATATTTTCAGGGAAGAAAGCTGAGGTTTTTTTTTTTTAATGTTTATTTATTTTGAGAGAGAGCACGAGGGTGAGAGGTGCAGAGAGAGAAGGAGAGATAGAATCCCAAGCAGGCTCCATGCTATTATTGCAGAGCCCAACTCTCTGTGAGATCATGACCCGTGAGATCATGACCTGAGCCGAAATCAAGAGTCAGATGCTTAACCAACTGAGTCACCTAGGTGCCTCAGGAAGCTGAGATCTTAAGAGACTTCTTAAACCAAGGCATATAGAAAGAGAGCCTAGGAAAAGCAATGATCTCCTTCCAAAGTCAGTCGGACTCCTACTCTTTGATCAATAGACAACTGATCTGGATAATAAATTATATTCCCAAGTATTGTTATATGTCTTTCTCCCCAGGTATGATTATTTGTCACTTACCATAAGATTTTAGAAAAGATCAGAAATGACCTGATCCTGTATTTCTTTCACAATATGGAACTCCCACACCTCCAATGAAGCAAACTCTACTTCCTGGGGAAGGCTGTTCCATTTTCAGATAACCCTACTAATAATTACACCATGTGCCAGACATTGAGCTGGGGCCCAGGTGTACTCTGAGCTCCCTCCCACTTAACACACACGCCCCCACAAAACACTGCCCTTTCAACCAGAACAGCTCCATTTCTACCTGTTCAAACAACATAAAATCAATATAAATATATTGATTGTATCTATATATACACATATATACATATATATCTACATATATATATATATGACTAAACAAGGGCCTGTGTAGATAAAAATCATTCTAGAAGCATTATATTACCTAGCTTTCTCATTGAGAGGGCCACTACTTTCCATGTAGTGGAAATGAACAGAAAGCATGTGAGAGAACAATGATTACCACCCGTTTTTATAATGAGGAACCCTTGCTTCACATTGTTGGTGAGAGAGAAATTGTCAAGACCTCTTTGGAAGGCACTTTGGCATCACATAGTATGGTTAAAGATATGCACACTGTGTGATCCAGCAGTTCTATACGTAAGTATCTTCTCTACAGAAACTTGTGCACCTGTGTTACCAAGAGACACAAACAAGGAAAATTCAAAGCTGGAAACAATCTAAAAGTCCACCAACAATAAAATTAACTTTTTAAAAAATATTTATTTATTTTTTAGAGAGAGAGAGAGAAAGAGACAGAGTGTGAGCAGGGAACGGGCAGAGAGAGAAGAAGACACAGAATCCGAAGCAGGCTCCAGGCTCTGAGCTGCCACCACAGAGCCCAACGCAAGGCTTGAACCTACGAACTGTAAAATCATGACCTTAGCCGAAGTCGGAAGCTTAAATGACTGAGCCACTCAAGCGCCCCAACATTAACTTTTTAAAAAGTAAAGTCCTTACAATGCTATATTCTGTCTGACACCCTGACAATGAATAAACTACAGTTTTGTGCAGCAACATGGATACATCTCACCAATATAATAAGCCGAAGAAGCAAAATACAAAAGAAGATGATCAGTATGATTTCAGTCATCTGAACCTTTAAAATATTGTTATGGGATGCAGACATAGTTAGAAAAAAACATTTTAAAAGGCAAGAAAATGATAATTATACAAGCCATGTGAGAGGTTACTTCTGCATGGGGGTTGGAGGGACAACAGAGATGGGTCCTTGTTAGGGCAGACCCCAGGAGAATCTCTGGAGGGCTAGTGGTGTTCCATTTTCTGACTCAGGCAACGGTCATATGGGTTTTGAATTATTATTAAAGTGGTTGTATATATTTTTTCACACTCATATGACATTTCAAAAAAAAATGCCATACACTCTCAAATGACTGAGTTCTACTTTTGCTTATAGACATTACACCAATGCTTGTTGGACCCAAAGCAATAAGTTTAACTCTCATCAAGGGTCAGAGCCCACAATTTCGCAACCACTGGTGTAGGAAAAAAAAAGACTGGCTTGGAGATGGGGTTCTCGTCTGAACTGCGGTCCTCTACAACAATCCCTTTTCCCTCTCTGGGCCTCAGTTTCTCCATCTGTCAGAGAGGGGTTTGGATTATATGATCTCCTGAATCCCTCTAAATTTGGATACCTGTAAGTACTGTAACAATAAGAACTTCCCCGATACTAAGTATGTGACAGCTTGCATTCCCCTCATAGGTGCCCCTCTAAGGTCATAAATTCCTTCTACGGAGATGCCTATTTCCACTTCAAAGCTGCCCACGTGGCCCTCACTCAAGCTCCATCATTTGAAAGAAAAATAGAAGATGGTTTTTTGTTGCACTATTTGTGCAGATTGGTGCCACCATACCGTGCAGACCACCTGCTGGAGAACTCAGCCCTCTGGGAAAGGGTGTGCGCCACGTGCAGGAAGCCCCATGCTTGGCTCGGAGAAAGGGGGCTACCATGTCACAGGGTGACTCCCTGGCCACTGCTCAGATTCACCAACCGAGCAACAGCATTCCCAGGGTGACAAGACAACTTGATTTATTTCCATAACTGGCAGTCAGAACTGAGCACAGCCTCGGGGAAGGTTTCTCGCGATTCAGTAAGAGGTCACCGTCAAGCCATGATGCATGATTCTGGTTTTGACTGACAGAAAAGGGACTTCCTAACCTGCTGAGGAATTTCAAGCAAATGGACAGATGTGGCAAAAGGTGAAATTAGGGTAAGTAATAGGGAAATGAGTAACTTGGTAAGAATGGAAAATTGTTTGGGAGAATAGTGGGACATAAAGGAGACCAGAATATCTACCTTTTTCTAATATCCTGGGATGTCACACCCAACTGATACAGAGTAATTCGGGACACTAAATGCTGGGCCAGATATTTGTGACATCGTCTTGGGAGGCGTTATGCTTTTATTAATACAGAAGCGGGGCTGGATCCCACAACCCTGGGATCATGACCTGAGCCGAAATTAAGGGTCAGATGTTTAACTGACTGAGCTGTCCAAGCAACCCCCCAAGCACACTTTAAAGATCAGAAAATAAAAATACCAATGAAAACTTGACATTCCCACAACGCAGAGATCACCACAATTAACAACTTAACTGCATATATGTTGTTTCTTTAACCGAAATGAAACCATACTGTAAATGCTCTTATACAGTCTGCTTTTTTCATTCACTGGCCTCCATTTTTTCCAGGTCAGTGATTTTTTTTATCTCAACTAATACCCAAACCATATTCAAATTTCACAATATCACACTAATGCTCCCCTCTAACTGGTTTCTCTAAACTGATTAGGCATTATTCTATTTCTTAACCTAGATGATGGTTAATAAATGTTCACCTTATAATTGTCCACTGATCTGTACAAAAGTATTTGTGCATTTTATATAGATATAATATATAATATTAATATATATAAGAATATATTTCACAATAAAAGAGGGGAAAGGTTACACACTCTTATATGAATATCAGTATATTTTGCTCATTCTTTTTTAATCAAGTTCTTTCCCTATCTCATAATAGTCATTCTGCAAGAATTCAAATACTACACTCCCACTAATAGCTACACTCCCACTAATTTCAAAAACAGCAGACAAATGACCTAAACTTCAGCTGCTTTTATTTTAATGGGTATATAGTTTTTAGAAATAATAGCATTTGTCCCACCAGGGATGGTGAAAAAAGATCCAAAGTTTTTGTTTATAAAGAATTTAATCATTTCACAATATGTACGTATATCAAATCATTGCATGGAACACCTTGATCTTACACAATGTTATATGTAATCTCATCTCAATAAAGTTGTGAAAAAATAAAGTCTATGAGTCAGAAAGAAATAGAAACTTAATTTTTGTTTTGTTATTTTGCATTCTAATAAAAACTTTGGTAACTTTGAAGTCAATTTAACTCTAACTTAAACAAAAGAAAGGGTTCCCTCAGTACAGTGCTCCCACATCTTTTCCATAATTACATGGAAAATGACACCCATAGTAAAATGACAATATTCGCACAGGGCAGATCAGATAAATAGATGAGGCTACTTAAAACTAGAGAGGATCAATATCCCAACAGTCCTGCAAGAACCCCTGTACTCCATCTCTAGCACCCTAGTGCCATTCATGGCACACCAGTTGGGTAGCCTTGCCTTATCCTATATTTACGGCGAAGCAACCCTTGTCTTCTCTTATTTCCCTTAGTCTAATCAGTCATATCAGGCAAAATAGCACCTAAACTGAGTAGGTCATGTAACTACTCACATTCGTAGAAATACCCTACTCACCAATATGCCTTAATTCAAGCAGGTTTTTTATTTTTGTTTTGCTGAGGCCTGCCCCAACCTTCTTGTTCCCTTGCCCAGCAAAAAATAAATCCTAGCAATCTTTAAAAACACTTTGCAATAAAACTTTCTCTACAAAGCCTCCTCAGTCAAATTAAACTTAAGTTTAAAACCAAACACAAGTGGGACACGTGGGTGGCTCAGTCGGTGAAGTGTCTGACTTCAGCTCAGGTCATGATCTCACGGTTTGTGAGTTCTAGTCCCGTGTCAGGCTCTGTGCTGACAGCTCAGGGCCTGGAGCCTGCTTCAAATTCCGTGTCTCCCTCTCTCTCTCTCTCTGCCCCTTCCTCACTCATGCTCTGTCTCTCTCTCAAAAATAAATAAACATTAACAAAAATCTTTTTAATAAATAAACACAACCAAACACATTAACCACACACTCCGCCACTGCTTCTACACATCCAGTTATATGACTCAGCAATCTAGGGATTCCCTTTAGTATTTTTCTCCTTCTCCCTCCACATCTAATTAGTTCGATGTCTATTGATTATGTCTCCTAGATATTTCTCAAGTTGGTCTCCTCTTCTCCCTTCCTGATACTTCATTAGTTCAACCTGTGCTCACACTACAATCACCACAAGAGGCATTGTGTCCAGTTTCGCTTCTGTCTACATTGTTTTCCACATTGCTACAGAGTTACCTTTCTAAAACAGATACCTGATTACAATTCCTTACTACAGTGACCAGCCATCCCAGTTTGTCCAAGACTGAAGAGTTTCTCAGGATGTGACCTATAGTGCTAATGCCCACAAAGTAGTTGGTTACCTACTTAGAACTCTTAAATCCCTTTAGAATGGCATGCAAAGTTCTTCTTAATCTTCCCCACACTATCTTTTCAGCCTCAACTCTCTGTTCTTTGCATCCCACTCCACCACACACACACACACACACACACACACACACACACACCCTGCACATCAGCTTTGCCAAGCAACAGTCAGTTCTCTGAATGGAATGTGCTTTGTTCTTTCCTATGTCAATACCTTTGTACATTGTGTCTCCATGACTTAGAATGTCCTTCACCCCTAACTGGGCTTGTTGGTAAACTCCTGTTCATGCATCTAGATTCTTTTCAATTGGCACTTTTCCACTGAAGTCTTCCAGGAATTGGCTGTAGCTTCTTTCAGAATCTCGTGTGTTCTGCTGTCATAGCACTAGCCCACTGAAGTCTATCCTCTGCCAGATATTGAGCCTAGGGCTTTTCTTTGTATATCTAATAGCTAGCACAGGGACTCACACATAGTAAGTGCTTACTAAATGAGGAAGGGAGGAAGGAAGGAAAGAAGGAAAGGAGGGAGAAAGAAAGAAAGAAAGAAAGAAAGAAAGAAAGAAGAAAAGAAAAGAAAAGAAAAGAAAAGAAAAGAAAAGAAAAGAAAAGAAAAAAGAAGGGAACTGTAGACCAGTCTTCCTCAGGAACACAGAAGCAAAAACCCTGAACAAAACATTAACACATAGAATGCAGCAATATGTTAAAAGAATTACACACCATTACCAAGTAGGATTTATTCCAGGGATATAAAGCTACTTTAACACTCAAAAATCAATGTGATCCACCATCTTAACAGATAAAAAAAAAAAAAACCACATGACCAGAGCCTAGATGGCTCAGTCGGTTGAGTGTCCAACTTTAGCTCAAGTCACGATCTCACAGTCTGTGAGTTCGAGCCCCACATCAGGCTCTGTGCTGACAGCTCAGAGCCTGGAGCCTGTTTTGGATTCTGTGTCTCCCTCTGTCTCTGCCCTTCCCCTGCTCATGCTCTGTCTCTCTCTGTCTCAAAAATAAATAAAAACATTAAAAAAATTTTTAAATAAAAACCACATGATCATATCAAGTTTTTTGGCATGGAAAAAACTTTTTTGACAAAATTTTACAACAATTCATGATAAAATTCTCAGGGAATTAGAAATGAAAACTAACTTCCTCATCTTGATACAAAGCATCTTTAAAAACACGTAGGTAACTATATGTAATGATGAAACAGTGAATGTTCTCCCAGTGAGATTAGGAACAAGATGAAAATGTCTCCTCTTACTGCTCATACTCACATAAGAAGTTGTAGCTAGAGAAGAAAAAGAAACAAACAGCATACAGATTTAAAACAGTTTCCAAGGGCACCCGGGTGGCTCAGTTGGTTAAGTGGCTGACTTCGGCTCAGGTCTCACAGTTCCTGGGTTTGAGCCCCGCGTTGGGCTCTCTGCTGACAGCTGGGAGGCTGCAGCCTGGAGCCTGCTTCGGATTCTGTGTCTCCCTCTCTCTCTGCCCTGCCCCTGCTCAGGCTCTCCCTCCCTCTCTCTCTCTCTCTCTCTCTCTCAAAAAATAAAATTAAAAAAAATAATTAAGTAATTAAAAAAATAATAAAATAAAACTGTTTCTACCTGCATGTAATATATGTTTTTATATGAAAATCCCAAGGAATCTACAAAAAAAAAAAAAAACCCAAAAACCCTCCTAGAAGGTTATAAGATACAAGATAAACTTATAAAAATCAATTAATTATATTTCTATAACCTAGTAATAAACATTGAATACTAAAATTTGAAATGCAAGACTATTTACAATCTCTCAAAAAAATGAAATACTTAGGTATAAATCTCATGAAACACATACAAGACTTGCATGTTGAAAACTACAAAATGCTGATAAGAGAAATCAAAGAAACTTCTAAATAAATGGACTGACTTATCATGTCCATGGTATGGGAAACTTAACATTATAAAGATTTAATTATTTTTTGAAGTTTATTTATTTATTTTGAGAGAGAGAGGTGAGAGAGGGCCAGAGAGAGAGGGAAAGAAAGAAATCACAGGGAGGCTCCACACTCAGCACAGAGCCCAACATGGGGCCCAATCCCATGACCATGAGATCATGACCTGAGCCAAAATCAAGAGTTGGATGCTTAACCAACCGGGCGACCCCAGCACCCCGATATAGTAGAGATTTTAATTCTCCTCAAACTAATATACAGATTTACACAATTCCTATCAAAATCTCAGTAAAATGTATGTAGATATGAACAAAGTTATTCTACTATTTATTTGTAAAGGCAAATGAACTATAATAGCTAAAACAATTTTGAAAAAATGATAATTAGGTGGAAACAAGTCTACCTGATTTTAAAAATTATTTTATATTTCCTTAATCAAGACTGTGTAGCACTGACACATTGATCAATGGAACAGAATAAAAACCAAGAAATAGACCTACATAACTCTGCCCAACTGATTTTTGATAAATGTGCAAAAGCAATTTAATGAAGAAAAAGTAGACTTTTCAACAAATGGCACTGGAGTAATTGGATATCCATAGGCAAAACAATGAACCTCAATCTAAATTTTATACCTTATACAAAAACTAATTCACAGTGGATCACACACTTAAATATAAAACATAAAGTTTTAAGAAAAAAAAAAGTAGGAAACAACCTAGGTACATAGGGCTAGGCAAAGAGTTCTTAGACCTGACATCCAAAGCACTATCCACAAAAGAAAATATTTATAAGTTAGATTTCATAAAAATTTTAAACTTTTGCTCTGCAAAAGATCCTGTTAAGAGGAGAAAAAGAAAAGCTATTGACTGGGAGAAAATATTTGCAAACTACATATTCGATAGAGGACTAGTATCTAGAATACATAAAGAACTCTCAAACTCAACAGTAAAATACCAAACAACTCAATTACATAATTGACAGAAAAACATGAAAATACACATGGCAAGTAAGCACACAAAAAGATGTTCAAAATCATTTGCTATTAAGAAAATTCAAATTGAAACCACAATGAGATATTACTATAGCTATATATAGAATGGTTAGAGATAAGCGGTCAAAATGGTTAAAGATTTGAAGAACCAGGATGACTCATACATTGCTGGTGGGAATGTAAATAGTACAACCACACTGGAAAACAGTTTGGTAGTTTCTTTAAAAGCTAAACATGTAAACACCTTGCAACCCAGCAGTTGCTCTCCTTAGAGTTTATCTCTGAAAAATAAAAACTTATGTTCACATAAAAACCTATTCACAAATGTTTAGAGTAATTTTATTCATAATAGCCAAATACCGGAAATAGCTACAATGTCCTTCAATGGATGAATGATTAAATAAACCAGGGCACCATGGAATATCAGGGAAAACTACTGAGCAATAAAACAGAATAAACTATTGATACACACAACGATTTAGATCAATCTCCAGGGAATTATGCTGAGTAAAAAAGCCAATCCTGAAGTTCACATACTGTATGATTATATTATAGAACATTCTTGAAATTATAGAAACAGCAGAATAGTGGTTGCCAGGACTAAAGGAGTCCGTGTGGATGGGAAAAAAAATGGATGTGGTTATAAAAAGACAAAATGAAGGATGCTTGTGGTGATGGAAATGTTCTGTACCTTGCCCTATCAGCATGAATTCCTTGATTGTGACATTTTACTTTAGTTTTACAAGATATTACCAATGGAGAAAAATGGGTAAAGTGTACACAGAATCTCTATGTAGTATTTCTTGCAAACGTATATATATGAATCTACAATTATTGTTACAAAAGAATTTTTTTAAAATGAATGTGTTGGACTAGATTCTCTTTGAGTGATTTTCTATATCTGAAATTCCACGATTTGGGGGAACCTAAGGATCCACTGGCTCTTGGTTATAAATGACTGTACTATTTCCAACAGGTGATGCTTCTTATAGATCTGGACACCAATGTTCATGCTGGTAAGCAAGGGTCTGGGCAACCTCAAAATGAAGATATAGGTATGTAGCTACATTAGACAGATCCTACAGATCTAGATCTATTTAGAGATGGTGGGTGGGGGTGGGGAAGGAAGCCAGGCAAGGGGAACTCCTCACACAAAATGAATGGTTAATGGAAAAATCCATATCAGAAAGAACCCAGGCTTCCAAACAGAGTACTTTCCACCACAGCAGTTTGTAAATATCTATTGACCACACTGACAGCCAGTCCAGATCCTTAAATACCACCAGCCCAAAACTGTCCAGACCTTAACTAAACCATCACTGGTATATGAGAAAACTTGGACAACCCTAACAAGTAGCATTTTACCATGGCAATAAAGAAAGAGTTTTGTTTTGTTTTGTTTTTCTTTAATGACATCAGGAGCACCTGGGTGGCTCAGCTGGTTAGGCAACCGACTCTTGATTCTGGCTCAGGTCATTATCTCACCGTCATGAGGTGGAGCCCTGCGTCAGCTTTGTGCTCTGCATGGAGCCTACTTAAGATTCTCTCTCTTCCCCTCTGCCTCTTCCCCACACGTGTGTGTTAAATAAATAAATAAATAAAAATAAGGTCAGAAAAAAATAAAAGCGATCAGAAGGACAAGAGTAGGGTCAGCAAAGTTCTTCTGTAAAGTAACACACGGGAAATATTTTCAGCCTTGTAAGCCTCATGGTTTCTCTGACAAGCATTCAGTTCTGCCTTTGTGGTACAACAGCAATCAGAGACAATCTGCAAACAAATGCAGGCGGCTGTTTTCCAACAAAACTTTATTTTCAAATAAGTTAGTGGGCCTGATTTCACCCACAGTCAATAGATTGTGGTCCCCTGCCATAGAGAAACAACGGAAACATTTGGTTTTTGTGCCTATCGTAATGGTATTTACCTAATGAGGTTACCGTGAATAAAGTATCACATCGAAGTGCGTAGCAATGGGCATAGGACTAGTAAATAGTCCACAAATGTTAGAAAAGTACATCGTCCCTGGGGTAATGAAATATTCCACTTTTATTTGCATATTCTCGCTATTTTTTAATTGGCCAATGAATTTACTCACAGGTACTCTGTATGTAATTATTTCAATAATGTTAAAAGTAAAAAAAAAATTGTTTTCCTGTTCTGGGAGCTTATGCAAAAGTTCAGAAGGAAGATGATTAGATTTTTCTTCCCATAAGGTTGAAATCCCCCACAATCAGGCTTTTATTAAAGAACAGATACTATAACTGTGACGACAGGGGATACAGTTTGATACCAAAATAATAGAAATTCTAACTTTCACTTATTCCTCATATAGCAGAAACAGCGGGAGGAAGCTACATGGGAAATTTTCTGAAATGAAATATGAAGGCCCCCGAGTTTGTTACTAGAGCCTCATCGTGCGCTGAGCTCAGAACTGACCCTTTATAGGCACTTGCTGTTTTTGCCTGAAAAGCCATTAAGTAGACACTTCAACTTCCTAGTACACACTCTCTCTTCCTAGTTCTCTGGGATGGACAATGGCAAACATGTACTTCTGAGCATCAAAACCAGATCCTATCCTGGCAATTCCTTATTAGCCTAGATCTCTACTCCTTAGAAGGATTTTGAAAGAATGTGCATGCCTCCAAAGGGTATGATTTTAGGCCACTAAGAAAGACTCTCTGTTTAAAAAAAAAAAAAAAAAAAAAAATCCCAGGGCGCCTGGGTGGCTCAGTCAGTTAAGCATCGGACTCTTGGTTTCAGCTCAGGTCATGATCTCACAGTTCATGGGTTTGAGCCCCGTGTGGGACTCTGCTGACAGTGCAGAGCCTGCTTGGGATTCTCTTTCTCCCTTTCTCTCTGCCCCTCCCTACCTTGTGCTGTCTCTGTCTCTCTCAAAATAAATAAACTTAAAAAAAAGAAAGAAAGAAAGAAAGAAAGAAAGAAAGAAAGAAAGAAAGAAATCCCTCTAACTTACACAAAACACAGACAAGACTCATATGCAGAAATGTTCACTGCAATATTAGTAGTAGAAGTAAATAGAAAGCAATCTTCGAATATAAGAATAGAGTAATTATTAAGTAATATTATGTCATTAAAATAATGATTATTATGTATTTTTAATAACATGAGGAAAAACATATGTAATAATATTAAGTGAAGAGAAACAACATAAAATTACACAGTGCAATTTCAAATTTAATTGAAAAAAGGTGAGGCACAGACAAAAAAGACTGGAAGATAAATAGATCAGATAAAATACTAATGACATAAGCCTTGGGTGATGGAATCATTGTGATTCTTCTTTTACATCCGTGTTGCACACATTTTAATCTCTGAATATGTTTCACTTTTAAAATTAGAAAAATAAATATTTATTTCTTTTTAGAAAAATAATCACATATATTTAAAAGCCCTTTTCTACTTCTTCACAGATAATCTAAAATACCAGCAAGAAAGCTCCAAATGTTATATTCTCTCTAGCAAAGAAAATTACATAGGGGAACTGCCTACTTTAAACAATGTCTTTTCATGGGGCACCTGGGTGGCTCAGTCAAACATCCAACTCTTGATTTCGACTCGGGTCGCGATCTCACAGTTCACGGTTTTGAGCCCTGCATGGGTTCTGTCAGTGCAGCGCCTGCTTGGGATTCTCTCTACCCCCCCCCCGCCCCTCCCCTGCTCTCTCTCTTGCTCTTAAAAATAAATAAATATACATTTAAAAAATAAACACTATTCAGTTTAGTTAAACTATTATTTATTGACTATCAGACTGGAAATTCTGGTTTACATTTATATTTTTTGTTGAGACCACTCAGTCCCCATTTGTCTCACTTACTTTTTTCTGTCAAACCACCCACTTCACCACCCTCAGCTTTACTTCATGTAGAGCTGACTCTGACCCCAACTGCAGACATGGACATGTGCCTCAGAGCTTGGTATTCTCCTGGCCGCACTAATAAGTTTGAAAAGGGGATGATCTAATCAGAGCCAGCGAGAAAACAAATGAGTATTTTGCTGCAACTATGGAAAGAAAGGCAATTTTTCCCCACTGGTGTAGTCTGAGGACACGTAATATCCTCAGTTACCAGAAGGCCCCCTGTATAAAGTCTGAGAATAAAACCGTTAGGACCAGATTAACAAAGGCCAGCTACTTCTAAGCAGGAAATTCTCTACCAGAACGAAAGCAAAAACCCACTGATGCTGGATGAAGGATAGAAGTAAATATCTTCTACAACTTGCCATCCTGAAACCAAGATTCTACAAAATCAAGCCCAAGCAACTGCTGGCGGAGGGGCAGAAAAGCCAACTGAAGCCAACTTCAGGTATAAGACATAGCTGCCATGGAGAAGATAAACAGGAATATTAATAAAGCACCGCTCATCAAAGCCCAGACACAAAGGGACTGCCTAAGACAAAGTTGAATAAGGGTAACAGATAACCTTCTCTACCCCTTCTAGAAGCTTGGCACTCAGTGACAAGCCTAGGAGGTCACCGCTGGGGAAGGGACAAGAGCATGAGGAGACACCACTTGAGTAATGCAGGCACAGACGGCTGAAAACTGAAGAGGTATCCCTGTTTGCTTCTATGCCCAAAAGATTAGAGAACTAGTACTTTTGTAAAAAGAGACCTGGAGGTTTTGTCTCTCACAAGCTATTGGGGGAGAAGGATAAACACATGACTCTCCTATAAAACCTTGTGAAAATTGCGCGAATAGGCAGTTAAATCTACTCCAGACAAGGAAGTGATCAAGTGTGACCTAGGGGTTCCCATACAACTTTAAGGCATGGAATCGGATTTGAGATGGGTTTCTGGTAAATCGGCAGGACCATGGTGGTCAGGTATCAAGGAGAAGACATGTCCCTGGCAGAGAAAGTCTATAATGTACTCTGGGAAGAGCAAGCAGACCACATTTGGGAGAGCAGAGAAAATGGCAAGTAAATAACTGTCTGCTGTAATTGGGCTAAAGGAAAAATCTCCACATGGTGGCTTGGTCTCCGACCTAAAGATCCATACTTTGCTTGATGATTCCAAGTTGAAGGAGAGCAACGTTGAAGGTAAATGTGTGCCATAAAAATCAACCTCATTTTTCCATTAAAAAAGCAAGTAAAAGTAATTATTTATCTACCCAATTCACTTCTTAGATTATTTTGTTTTTGAACTGGCCTCAAAACATTAATCTCACCATATCATCTCTACTGATTCTGATACTTGAGTCACAGTTTCAAAATCTTCCATTCATGCCTGAGAGATACTAATAGATCCTGGAAATGCCAAAATAATTATAGTCCCAGCCAGAGCCCTCTGTGTATAACTAGTAAAATCAGAAAGTGTCCTAGCCTGGGGGACATATTTCTCTGGAAAGCACGCAGCACACTGGGGCCTCCCCTCTGCCCTGATACCTGAGGGGGCATCTAGAGCATAGCTGTGTTCGTTCTCCATAAGGGTAGCCTTAGGCTGGGGACAGAGTTGAGGAGGCAGTGTTTTGAGCTGCCTTCCGTCTCTACCCAGGCTGTGGTTTCAGACAACTCATCAAGGTTTACATGACAGGCATCCAGAAATGGGATTTAGGCCATGTAGGTAGGCGGTCCCACTCTGGCTAGTCTTCACAATGCTTTAAAATAGTGGCAAAGCCTTGAAACTGGCACCCAGGAATGAATCTCCCCTGGACACGTCACCAATGCACCAATGCTTCTGAAGGCCAAGTTCCTGTGCTCTGTGTCTTCTGGAGACCTGAGGACCCTATAGGGTTCAGCACTGGTTAATCATTTATCAATGGGTTTACTCTTTATTCAGAAGTAATTCACATAACAACTGCCATAAATTTCAGTTCCCACTTGGCATAATGCCTCCAGATGGGTTGTCCTTTTCTTGACTAAAACACTCATAGTGCTTTGAAAAAAATCAAAAGTGTCATTTAAATTTCTTAAGATATTTCACAGTGATTTTATCCACCTGTTTTAGAACTTGTGAAATCATATCCTTTGTGTGTATTAGAGAAGGCCTCAAGAAGCCATTGGCCTTGGTCCCTGGTTCAAGCTAGTAACGTTTTATTATCTCCACCCTGTAAATGAGATAAAGTCAAAGAGAGGTGACTGTGATTTGCTTTAAATGTGAAAGAATAAATAACAGCAGAGCCAACCCAACAATGCTAGTAGTCTCCTGTCTCCTAATGTTGTATTTCTTTCAGTTATGGTCCTGCTGTTTTTGCCACCATTAACAGCTAAAGTAATACATTCAGAATTCAGAAAAATTAAGAGGCAGTAAACAATTATGTTTAAACTGGGATCTTAAGCCATAGCCTTTCATTTACTTAGCCAAATGAATCTGGTCATGCTACTTAACCTCTCTACACCTCAGTTTCCTCATCTGCAGAAGAGACATGATAATTCCTTAGAGGGTTTCTGAGAGAATTAAGTACGTTACTGTGTGTAAAGTTCCTAGTCCACATCGATCACCATATAGGTATTTGCTACTATTATTGTCATTTCAACTCCCGACCTGTTCCTACTTTTCCCTGTGGGATTCAGTGCTTGCATCAACTACCCCCCCCCCCCCGCAACTGTACAAACTAGGAACCTTAAAGACACCCTTAATCCTACTCATCCTGTTCACCTCTTCTCTCTTACCCCACAATGGATCATGAAATCTTCTCAATTCTAAGTATCTTTCTTTTTTTTAAGTTTATTTATTTATTTTGAGAGAGAGAGAGAGAGAGAGAGAGAGAGAGAAAGAGAAAGAGAGAGAGAGAGAGGGGAGAGAGATTGAATCCCAGGCAGGCTCTGTGCTGTTGGTGCAGAGCCCAACTCGGGGCTCGAACTCATGAACCCTGAGATCATGACCTGAGCTGAAATCAAGAGTCAGACGCTTAACCGACTGGCCACCCAGGCTTCCCCAAGTCTAAGTAACTTTTCAAATCCATTCTCTACTCAGCATCCTCTGTGTCAAGGCGGCAGTTGCAACTGAATCTCTCACCTAAGATATTTCAAACACCTCCTGCCTGGTCTCTCCTCCTCCTACCAACCTTCCTCTCGCCATGATACAACATTCTTTGGAAAGGTGAATCCTACCATATCATTTCTCATTTCCAGCAGCAGCATCATTGTGTCCACCAGGCTGGCAACACAATCATTCTAACCAATTCTAGCTCCACCACCAAAGATTCTAATTCAGGACGTCTGGAGCAGGGTCTAGGAATCTATTCTTTACAGATTCTTCAACTTGATTCTGGCACTGTTTTTTCAGGGACCAGTGTTTGGGAATCAAAAGGGTAAAATGTGCACTCATGAGGGTGTCTTATAAAGCCTTTCATGATTTTGCCCTCACCCACCCCTCCAGGGGAAATAAATGCCACCTCTCCCTTTGAAGTTGTCTTTGACTGAGTTTCTCTTTCATCTGCACTCCCACAACTCCATGTACATAACTCTCCCAGTGGCACCTATTTTATCATACTCTCATTACGTTTGTGCCCCTGGCTCCCCCACTTGTAGGGCCAACTTCATGGCCACATGTCTGAGTAATTCCTCAGGGCCCTGCGCTCAAAAGGGCCCTGAACTTGGCTTAATGCTCGGCTAGAGCCACCCTGAAATTCTTAATAATTGTTGAACAAGGGGCACCTCATTTTCATTTTGCACTAGGCCCCACAAATTATGTACTCAGGCCTGCCCGCTCGACTGTGAACTCCTTAAAAACAAAAGCTTTTTGCTATTCACTCAAAATCCTCGTTGGTTAGCACAGAGAAGTCTTGGCACAGAGTAAGGGTTTGGTAAATATTTGTTGAGTTGATACATGAACGGATGAAAGGATAGCATAAAGGATCTCATAGAAAAATAGTGTCGTATGGCTAATTAACTCCAAAGAATAAGCTCTGTTTATGCTTGGAGGAAAGAGGAGTCGATTGATAAATTCATAAGATGATTGGCCACTCCAAACAAATAACATACAATTTCCTAAGTTTCTTTTTAGATTATTCAAACTGCTTCTCCCTTTAAGCCCTGCTGCCTCCCTATTCTCAGAATGCAAAATTACAGGTTAATGGAGCTTGCAATCATGCTATCAAAGATGTCCTGACTGTGTGTGCCAAGCACTATGCTAAATTCTGAGGCTAGGGAGAAAGGGAAGGGGGAGGCTAGAGAAAGGTGAAGCAAGCAGGGTCCCTGTCCTCAAGAAGCAATTAAATCTTACCCCTCAAGAGTCTATGTCCGAGATGAGTTGACTTCATGGGAGTTCTGCAGCAATGAATCAAGAATAAAGACACTAGACTTGGCCAGTGGCCCAGCTTCCTGAACACTTCAACTGACAAAATGTCTCAGTCTGAACACAATTCCCCCACTATGAGATCTGTGGGTTCACTAGTTAACATTGGCAACCGACTCGGAGGTGCTCACGGAGCATAATAAATAAATGGCTATTGAGGTGGGGGGGGGTGTGCTTTCGCTTCCTGGTGTTAGAGAAGAAAAGACGAACATCGGCTCTGAAAGTGAGCCAAATAATTGGTGAGGACAGATGTCCCTTGCTCATGCTGAAGGCACGACAGGGCTTTCAAAGTGGCAAAGACCACACACCACCCTGCTGACTTATTATGCGCTCATCACAGCACTGACTTCTTGCTGTTCTCAGAAACGACATGGAAGTTCAGAAAGAGTTTCTCTTGCTTTTCTCCACTCACCAGGCTTTAGTTATGCAGTCTACTCATTGCTATGACATACATGATAACGTTAAGAGATTGCGGTCAAAAAACTATAAATGCTGCTAAACATGTAGAGATGTACTCAATTTCAAGCCAAGGAAATGCAAAAGTAATACAATAATAAAGTATCATTTTCATATATCAGACGAACCAGAGTTGAAAAGATGGATAATGCTCAACACTGGCAAGTGGGGTAGAGAAAGCAAATATTCTCTAAAACACAAAACAAAAAAAAAAATTGCGAGTCAGACTGTAAATTTAGTACATGCACAATCTTATGAGAGGCAATTTGGCATTATGCATCACTCAAAATTTAAACATACAACCCCTTTTGTGCATCAGTGCTATTTCTAGGACTTTATCCTATGGAAATAAATTGACAAATATATGAAAGTACATGTACAAAGTTGCCCATCGCAGTCAAAACATTTAGAACTAACACAAGTGTGCCACACAAGGTATTTGCTGAATATGGCATAGTTCATTTAAATACAATTTAAACATTAAAATAGTTATGTGGAAGCAATAATTATCAAAAGGAAAATATATCCATGATATGTTTTTAGCAGTGATGAAAAGGACAGCATAAAAAAGTATAGATGGAATGACTCCATTTTTTGTTTAAATAAAATATATCTGTGAATGTGTATGCATGTTTAGAATAGAGTGTGATTGCTTTTATTGTGTTTTGGCATGAGGCATAGTGCAAATAAATGGGTGATCTCCAAATACAACATGCTTCCTGTATTTAGACATGTATCAGGGGGAAATGGAAGTCTTGAAGAGATAATATGTTCGGTGGTATGCTGGTAAATATTGAACAACTGGCCTTCAGGTGGGTCAGGATGTAAGTCCTGTGTTGCATTTACCGACTTCTATGGCATAAATATTCGCAACATTATTCATTTCAGGCTACTGAATGTGGAGTCGAAAGAGACATAAGTAGCACACCATTATGTAGTATTTCCATGATACAGATACACAGATGTAAATAAACACAACAGTATAGATAGTAGTAAAGTGTAGTAAAAAATTACTAAATTTTATATGTTAGATGAATTTTGCGTATGCACTTTTTATAAGTCTAGAAAGAGAGTCAACAATACTGATCAAGGTCTGAGTGGAAGATTTATGAATCCTATCTACTTCATTTTTTAGACTTTTTTTGTCATTTCAATATTTTTATAGTAAACATGTTATGTTTATAATCAGAAAACAACTCAAGGGTTGATTTTTTTTGTATTTTCTAGAACCTAGGAAAGAAAAAAAAATCGGGGAACATTACTTTCAGAAACAAGTCTCGCTAGAATAAAACACTTCCCCCAAAGGAGTATGGTTTCATTAGGGTGTAACTAAGGATAATGGTAAGCAATATTCTAATCAATTAAAGCAGGATATCTTTGTTAAGTCATTTGTAAGGAAATGAGCACTCAGTATTTCGAAGATGTTTCAAAGCATAAATATGTAACAATAGAATTCAAAGGAATTCGAGCTCCCCGGTGGTCGGATACTCTCCCTCTACAATGGAGGAAACATAGTCCCAAGACAGGGAGAGGTTTTCTCAAAGTAAGCACTACGAGGTCTAAGGGAACTCAGTTCTCTCTTTATAAATGGTCTCTGTAGCTTGTGAATAGAAGTGTACATTCCTTCCTTGTCATTATTTAGTGAGATGACCTCATTTTGGGGGGTAGTAGTCATTCAATTGGTTAATTGTTGAAGCCCTGACTTTTCCTTTGTTTAGATAATAGGAGCTTACACTTACCTCGAATTTTATACTCCTCAAAACCCTTCCCCATAGCTTATTTCAGCGGATCCTCATATGAGCCCTGTGAGACAGATAGGGCAAGAAGGACCACTCCTATTCGACAAATACGGAAACAGGCTAGAGCAGCAAGTGGCTAGCCCAAGGCAAGTGAGAGCTGGGCCTCTGGTCCACTCGAGGAGGCACTGCCTAGGAGTCAGTCATCTGGAGGAACCTGTTCTGAAGGTTACTCCCTCCCCCCCCTTTCTTCCTCGTCCTTCTAACAAATTCTTTCTTCTCTTGTCTCCTGTCTCATTTTGCACTTAAGAAATATTACTTTCATATCACCTAGAGTTGCTCTTTAGTTCCTATTACTTTTATTCTGGAATGGAAGACAGTCCCAGGCATCTTTAGGCCTGGAAATATTCTGGTTATTCATTTGACATGAGGGCTAAACCCCCGAATGTTGTTTTTTCTTGAAATTTGAAGTCATTTCTGTCATTGAAGGAATAAGGTCCAAATAATGTATATTATAAAGCAAGAAACTGTAAACAGTTTGGGGTGACATATTTGTAGATAATTTTTTGGCTTTCTAAAAGGGATTAAAATTGAAGTCAGAAAAGATGGACTTATTCAGGAATTACAAATCTACAAATCATATATAACAAAACAGATCCTAGAGAATCGAAGATCAGACGTTCTCCCAAGCTTTGTTATATCAAGGGAGGAAGTGTGATCTGTTAAGAGTACAATGTCCTCAGGAAGGATTGAAAAAGGTATCACCAGGCTATGTTTAGGTCCAGAGGCAAAAAGAGGTACAACTTAATTCATATGGTATCTCAGCTCCTGGACTTACTGGCTGATGCAACCTTAGGTAAATTCTCAGTGCATCAATTTCTTCATCTTTAAGGTGTGATTCATAGTATGTACCTTACAAAGTATAGTAAAAACCAAATTAGCTAGTGGCCAAGAAAATACTGGGTAAACTCAATCTCACTATAAAAATATGTGGACTATCTTTTAGATATCTTAATAATTTTGGGGGCACCTAGGTGGCTCAGTTGGTTAAGCATCTGATCTCCACTCAGATCATGATCTCATGGTTCATGAGTTCAAGCTCTGTGTCAGGCTCTGTGCTGACAGCTCGGAGTCTGGCACATGCTTCAGATTATGTGTCTCCCTCTCTCTCTGCCCCTCCCCTGGTAGTGCTCTCTCTCTCTCTCTTTCTCAAAAATAAATAAACATTAAACAATTTTAAGGCATCTTAATAATTTTTGTGAGATCTTGCCATTCACAACACCATGGATGGACCTAGAAGCTACAGCGCTAAGTGAAATAAGTCAGAGAAAGACAAATACCACATGATTTCACTCACATGTGAAATCTAAAAAACCAAACAAACAAACAAAAAACAGGCTCATAAACAAAGAACAAACTGCTGGTTGCCAGAGGGGAAGGGGTTGGGAGAATGGGCAAAATAGGTGAAGGGGACTAAGAGGTACAAACTTCCAGTTATGAAATAAAGAAGTCATGGGGTAGGAAAGTACAGCATAGGGAATATAGTCAATAATATTGGGATAAACTTGTATGGTGACATATGGTAACCTCACTTATTGTGGTGAGCATTTTGTAATGTATAGAATTGTCAGATCACTGACAATGGTATGTCCACCTGAAAATAATATAGCATTGTGTGTCAGTTATCCTCTGTCATAAATAAGTAAATAAAGAAGTAAATAAAAAATAAGTAAATACATAAATAAATAAGAGATCTTGATAATTTTGGAAGTTTACAGCTCTGGGCACGGGGAATGGAGCAGTGAGTTACAAGGGACAGAATCAGACACAGCAACAGGCAGGTGGCCAGGTCTCTCCAGGCGGAACAAGATGGAGAGCCCAAGACTGCATACTAATGGCCGCATCTCCCCATTAGGGAGACTGCTGGCCAAATGACCACTCTCCGGGAAACACAGAGTGCCTCTCCATACCAAAGGCTGCCTCCTAACTGGACTTTCAGAGGCACACAACATGAAGTTGACACCCTGCTGCACCAGGCGGTGCCATTATGAGGATGAACTGTGAACAAAATTGCCACGCCGCAATGTGTAGGCTAGAGTAGCAGGACGGTGGTTTCCCTAGCAGTAGGAATGTCTACTAGCCAGCGGATGACTCTGAATGACTACTGAATGACAAATCGTCAAAGAGCAGAAATGAGAGTATGAGAAAAGAGTGGGTGTGTTTCCATCTGAGGATTTGAGGGAGGAGCCCCTGCCTTCTGGCGAAGGGATTCCAAGATGAGGGTCAAATTTTCAACTCAATATGGGGAATAATAGAAGATTCACTCCTCAACATAGGGTCAGAGGTCATCTCTAGTGATATTTGCTTAGGGCCTAAAGACACTTGTCATTCGGCAGAGTCAAATCCAAAAGAAGTAAGGAGATGGTTAAGAAGCCCATGTAGATTTGGGTACCTTTTATTCCCTTATAATTTTTTCAGCTTTGATAGCAAAAGGGATCTACTTTTGAAGGTCCAAAAAATGTTGTTGCTATAGGAACAGGTAAGCAGATTAGACTTGAAAGACCAGTTTAGGAACAAAGAATTTAATAGTCAGAGCTAAAGCAATTAACCAAGAAAAATTTTAAATAAACATCTTTTGGGTTTCTTATTTATATATTAATTCCAAGAAGATAAAATGCTATTATAGAATGGGAGTACCACATTTTAACATTTTAATTACACCATGACTGGTATAGACTATACTTACACAATCAGCAGAAAGGCCTTATTAATCTGAAGTACACATTTCTAACTCTCTCTTGATTGCATTGTAATTGACAAATACAGCTTTAAATTCAGCAAGAACATGAGAATCATCTTTGATTTTCCTATAGTTCCTCAGAGGAGAACACATCTAAAATAAAAGAGACAGTGAACTGCAGAAAGTTTTTTGTAATCAATCTCTATACCTAGAGACATACAAGCAAAATTGTAGAAGTAAACAGCGAAGTGTGTAGGCTGATAATTGTTAATATTTTATGTTTTCCCAGTCCAACATTCTTTGTGAACACAGATATGTGAGAAGAGAGTCAAAGACTCAGCAGCACTCCTGCCTCACTGTGGATGTTCTGTTTCTTCCTATCAAGGAATACACTGCATCCCAACATTAGGGATTTGCTGAAATCATTAAAGTTCTGAACAGAACTTGCTAGACTCGTGAGGCTCAAAAATGCTTCATAAAGTGGCATTGTGCTTCTCTCCCTTTCTGTTTCATTTAAAAAGAGAACATTCTTGATAAAATGAATACAGTGTTTTCATTCTAGCAAATTTCTGCTGTCAGAGATTACATTTATGGGACAGAGAGACTTTTTGGACACTACCTTTTCTCACATAATACCAGAGTCAAATTGCAAAGAAGCATGTGAATGTCTGAGAGAGAGTGTGTGTGTGTGCATACGCATGCGCATGTGTGTGCATGTGTGCATGCGTGTGTGTGTGTGTGTGTGTGGCAGGGGACAGTATCGGAGGCTGGGGAATGGGAATAGGAAGAGGGGAGTGTGGCTAGAATCTTACCATTTCATTCTCTTCTCCTTCATTGAGCAGAGCGTGCTGGCCCTTCTCAAAGTGGTCCCCCATGAAAAAGTGATTCCACTCCTCCCTGGCCTTCCTGAGCAGGAGCCTCCGAGACCAACCTGCCGAGCCACCGCAGCTAGCCCGCTGACTGAAAGAGTTAATGATTCTCCAGGTTAAGACTCCTTCTTGTGCACACACCTACTCTCGGCAAATGACAATACTTAGCAAACTGAACTCCTCCCACCAGTCGCCCTCTGCTCGGAGGAATTTCTGCCTTGCTTACAGCATTGTCTCAGAGCAGCTGTCCCCAAAGAGGCTGCTCCCATGCGGGTCTTTTTGTGCCCAATTTACAGGGAAAGAACTCATTGCCTGCCCAGTGCCTGCCAGCATAAGACATCTGACTGCAAATCCAACAGGACAATGCCGAGTTGGCAAGACCTTTCCGAGGAGTGGGGGAGCGGGCTCAAGAACTCCCAGGTCACTGCTTTATTCACAGAGGCTAAGGAATTGGGGTGGGGGGTTGGGGAGGGGTGGCTGACAGAGTGCAGATTTTATTTGATTACTGAAAGCCCCAATCCACCAGCTTTTAATAGTATCCTCATTCATTTTGCTTACAAAAGGTACAAATTACGACTAATCCTCTTCCAAAGTTATTTGTAATCACATTTCTTTGTGCATGCAAAAATGTTCTACTCAATGTGTATGTGGAATTGAGTTTACTTTTGGGAAAACCATAGAGAAAGAACAAAGGTATAAGCAAACTATTGTATGTGGTCTCCTCTCACTAAGATATTGGTGGTTAAACTCTTGAGGAAGTCTAGAAATAAAATATTCACATGACTATGTGGCAAGACTAATTTTTTAATTTATCCACACCTTCATTCAATATACATAATCTGAGCACAGGGACTGCCCATATAAATCAAGTGATATCTGCTACCCTCAGACTGACGTCAGGATTCAAACGTACAAATAAATATGATAGAAGGCAGTTTGTTACTATGAAAGCTGGACCAGAAGTCTGAGAGAGCTGTCAGAAGCCTCAACATGGTGTAGGGGAACACACAGCCACTGTGGCTCCGGAGAGAAACCTGGATCCCAGCTGCTGGTCCATGCTCTGTGAGCCGTGTGATTATTTAATCTCCAGGAGCTGCCTCTTCTCATCCAGTAATTTGAGGCATTGAATGAGGACTTGGGAGAGCATATTGTACAGCTCTGATCAAGTGCTGTTGGTGTCATTAAACTAAAGGTCCAATATAACAGCAGATAGTAGTACATAGTGGTTAAAGGTGTGTGCCCTGAACTTGAAGAGCCTGGGTTTCAATTTGGGCTGTGAACCAAGATGGCCTAGTTCTGCCATTTTAGGATAATACATGTCATAAGCTTTAGAAAACCTTTATTTCCTCACATAAAGGTGATGATAATAGAACTACCTGAACTAGAACTTCCTAAAACTGTTGTGTGAAGAACAGTACAAGGGAAGAAGTATGTGTTCAATAAAGTAGAGTTATTTTTACCTTCACTGTGTCCACTCACTCCTTCAAGCTACAACTCTTGGCACTAATATCCCCAACTTGACCCTAGTAGCCCTAACAAGACCATGACTAGGGGTGCCTGGGTGGCTCAATCGCCTAAGAGTCAGACTCTTGACTTCGGCTCAGGTCATATCTTATGGTTCATGTGATTGAGCCTCACATCAGGCTCTGCATGTTGTCAGCTGTGAATCCTGCTTGAGATTCTCTCTCTTCCTCTCTCTCCGCCTCTCTCTCTGTCAAAATAAATAAACAAACTTAAAAAAAAGATCAAGACTAAAGTGTGTGTGTGTGTGTGTGTGCATGCACATAAAACCTTGATCAAATGATAAAGAATCAGCAAGATAAACATAAAAAATACTAAGCTATTGTAATATGAATTACAAAACATATGCATACTGTTTTGAGTTTCCAAATATCATTAGCACACATTTCATCAAATAAATAGAAGTGAAATTAGCATTTCACCACAAGATCAAAATACAAGGAGTATGGGATTTTTTTTGGGGGGGGGGATGAAAATGTTCCAGAATTAGACAGTGATTTTTGGCTGCACAACTTTGTGAATATACTAAAGTTCACTAAATTGCACACCTTTAAAGAGCGAATTTTGTAAGTGAGAGTTATCTCAATAAAAAACTTACCTCACAGAAAGGTAAGTGAACCCGTTAGAGCTCCAGCAGGCAGTCGTTCAAATATGTAGGAGAGAGATGATTACAGTGAGATTTCAAAGTTTGCACCAACTGATGGGGGTTGAGTGTTAGTATGTAAAGTGGTGATAAGCATCCTGATGCCAGAGTGCAGGTAAGAGAAGAGGGTTTCATTCTCTTGTCCATAATTGGTAATCCTTGCACTGGTGCCCCTGGCTAGGATCCTCAATACACTTGGCAACTCGGGCACCACCGTGGGTGAGGATGAGTGTGCAAATGATTAAGAGTTCAAGGAAAGCCTTCGCCCAAACTTATGTCACTCAACAAATCTACTCATGCAATAACAATATTGAAGCCAAACTTGAATAGCAAAAGAAGTCCCTAAGAACACGAAACATTTTTGTGAAACCCAGGGAAATCTGTAGGAAATCATCTCCAACGACATGGCCCAGTAGAACCGACGACTGTGAAATAGTGACAGTTTCCTCACGTTCCTCCAGGAGTTCTAATAGTAACACATCCCAGTGCCCCAATGGCAGCGTGACTTCTGAGCAGTGATCTTCCAGTATATATACAGGTTCATGTGCTATATACAAAGTGTTCTGCAAGGAATGTTGCCTTTATTTGGCTAGGAAAGCCTCTGTGTGGAGGAAGCATTTGAGAAGGGCCTTGAAAACAGACAGGGAGGGAAGGTCTTAGCAGGTGGAGATGCTGAAGCCTGGCCTGGGAGTGGGGCCACTCCCAGAACAAGAATTTGAAGCAGGGGAGCCATCAGAAGGAGAGGCACACACCTTTGTTCAGGGTGCATTCATCACCTTTCCTGTAGCCAGGCTGTGTGACGGAAGAAGAGAGCGAGATGTGGCAGAAAATACAGATCAAGGCCATTCCAGGGAGGTCTTGAATTTGAGGCCTGGGTCTGGACTTAATGCAATGGGTAATGACACAAGTGAAGGCAAACTGATTTCATAAATACACACATTTTTTTGTGATCAGCTCCTGTGTAAATATTATAGGAATCATTGCATCAGCAGGTTCTAAAGTGATATTAAACGCCTTTGGAGAGTTCCCTTGAACCCTCTAAGTGACATCCTCAATTTCCCTGTTGGAAAGTTTAATTTTTTTGTTAAAAAATAATTTAATAGACTTTATTATTTAGACTAGTTTTAGGTTCACACCAAAATTGAGCAGAAGGTACAGAGATTCCCATATACTTTCTGTGTATACACATCCTTCCCCCCTATTGTCAACACCCAGAATGATGCATTTGTTACAGTCGATGAACCAACCTCAACACATCATTTTCACCCCAAATCCAAAATTTACATTAGTGTCATACATCCTATGAGTTTTGACAGATGTATAATGGCATATATATCCACCATCACAGTATCATACAGACTAGTTCCACTGCCCTAAAAATTCTCTCTGCTCCTTATATTCATCCCTATGTCTCTCCCAACCCCTAGCAACTACTGATTCTTTTACTATCTCAATCATTTTGCTTTCTCCAGAATGTTATACTATTGGAATCATGCAGCATGTTGCCTTATTAAAGTGACTTCTTTCCTTTAGTAATATACATGTAAGTTACCTCCACGTCTTTTTGCGCCTCAATAGCTCATTCCCTTTTAGAGCTGAATAACACTTCACTGCCTGGATATACCATGGTTTATTTATCCATTCACCTCCCAAGGACATCTCGGTTGTTTCCAAGTTTTGGCAATTATGGATAAAGCTGCATACATTCATGGGAGGACTTTTGTGTAGACACATGTTTTCAACACGTTTGATAATGTTGTCAGGGAAGTGCAAATTAAAACAACAATGAAATATCACTACAAATCTATTAAAATGGCCAAAATTGATAGCACCGACAACACCAAGTGCTGACAAGTATGTGGAGCAAAAGGAATTCCCATTCATTGCTGGTGGGAATGCAAAATGGTGCAAACACTTTGGGAGAGAGTTTGGGGGTTTCTTTTTGTTCGTTTGTTTGGGGGTTTCTTACAAAATTAAGCATCTTACCATATGTGTTTCTTGGTATATACCCAAAGGGGTTGAAAGTTTAGATCAGTCTTTCTCTTCCCAGTTTGCCTGTTCAATATTTCTATTCTGCACTGCAGGTGCCTCACACATGGTGAGAAGAGCAGATATGGATTTGGTGTGGCCTGAATTCAAATCGTGACATTTTGCTGACAGTTTCCATTTATTCATTTAATACTTATTTGATTGACTTCAGTATATCAAGACCTGTACTAGATGAAGAACAGAGATTACTAGAATACACCTTTGAAGAGTGAAGTCTGCTGGAAAGCAAGACCAACACTAAAATATAAATTACAAAACATGTGCTAAATACAAAGGAGTGGCAGAGGGAGTCCAGGTAGAGAATGAAGCCGGGAAGGCTCTGTGGAGGTAGGGAGCTCTATGCTGGCCTAGATCAATGGAGATGGCTAGGGAAAACATTACTGGAAAAGGAGACAGAAAGCAAAGGCACAGAGGAGTTCTTGCACAAGAGCTCCTTCAGAGACTACGAATCACACACATATGCTGATGACCTAGAATTGAGAGGAATGTCTGAAGAAAAGTTGCTTCAGCCATTCTCTGATTCTCCCTCTGCACTCATTTCCTCTTAAACATTTCATCTCAAAATAAGAATGAAAAAGAAAAGAAAAGAAAAGAAAAGAAAAGAAAAGAAATAATTAGCTACCTCTTTGTTGATCTGGTATCTCAGCTTGCTCTCATTTATCCCACGAGCATACCCACTGCTCTGAGCAATTCTCAACCTCTTTGGGTGTATATAACAGATGTTAAATGGAAATAATGGCAGGACTAGTTTCTGCCAGCGCTGTGGGGATGCTGATACTTCTCTAGCCTAACCCATTTAGACGGTGTGAAGATAAGTGGTAATAATGTTTCATCATATATTAATTTCCACCTTTCATCTGAGAACTCCATAGCATATTACAAACATTATTCCTTGCAACATCTCTGTGAAGTACAGAGGTGAGTAATATTATTGCCCCCACTTGAGAGCTGTAGGAACTGAGTCACAAAGGGGTCAAAGAACTGTTCAAGGTCATGTGTCCTCAGCATGGAGTAGAACCTCAATCATATGCAGCCTTTCTGCCTTGTCATCGTTGGCAACGAGCTGCCTCAAGCTTCCTCTTTAGTCCTCATTACCCAAATCTGATATTTGTAGAATACTTGAGACTGTTGGCTATAGAACTTTATCTAAACTCAAAGTTTTACTGTTATTATTAACTAACTTAATCTGCACTAATGCATAATGTGGAAAACTGAAGATGTGATGTCCCAAAGAGGAATTACCTGCCTCAAGGTGCTGATGTGAAGCTCAATTGAATTAATTAATGTTTGTAAAACATTTAGCAACCCTTAGATTAAAGGGTCTAATACAAAGATACAAGGCTTTCCCTTTAATTACAGAAGAAAAGAGCTCGCTAATGGCTATCTCTACTTCTCAGAGGCGTTGTCTCTGATTCTCCCTGCTCAGCACTGGGGTCTGACCTGCTTTAAGGTGGTTCGGGGTGGCTCATATATCCACATTCAGAAAAGCCCCATTCCCGTGCATTCTGTGATTTCCAAAACTAAACTAAAAGATTCCTCTCTAAAGGTAAGGCGGCTTCCCCTCTGTGAAGCTTACCTTGGTTGGCAACTAAGATGATAATTTTAGGTCACGAAAGACAGTCTATTTAGAAAAAAAAAAAAAGTCAAAAGAGTAAATCCCCAGGCAGAAACTTCATGCCAGTGTACTTAATTCTAAGAACTTTTAAGCTAGAAATTTGAATATAGAAAATAATACATTTTAGAGTGTAACTGTTAAGAATTATAGACTGTTACAATTCAGCCTTAGAGATTACTAAATGACCCTCATTGTTTCTTGGGTGAAGAAAAAGTTCCAGGAAGACTGTATAATGACGTGTCCAAGGTTACAATAGGAAAGATGGGATTCAACTCGGGGACTGAAGTTTTGTATAATGTACGTCACATAGCACCATACTGCTGTCCACCTTCCGTAAAAGAATCAGAGTCAGATATTTGAAACATTCTCTCTAGAATATTTAAAAGAGAATTTCATTTGAAAAGCTTGATTTAAATAGAAAATTCCAAGGACCCACCAGTTGTATAAGGCTATGGCCATATCACAGAAATGTAGGGTGTCTCCCATCACTTGGGCGGGATAGAGAGGGATTGGGACATGACATTGGATATACCTACTGGGTTAAAAAAAAAAAAGCTACACTTGGGAAACTGATGAAATTGCAGGAGCTAACAAAGGAAGTTTAATCTAGCCAGCAACTGAAACTTATGTCAATCTTTGCTTACAGCTCAAGAGAGCAGTTGGCCAAGGAAGTGGGGGGGAGGGACATAAAACAGAAGTGGAACATTTCCAACAAGCTGTTGGAGTCCAGCTATGAGGAACATGGGGCAGGTGATACCTGGAAATCCAGACAGCAGGAAGCTGGCTCCTGGAGTCCATCCTCTAGTGGCCAATCCCAATCAGACACTTTGGGTCTGAGGCCAGGTTCCAATACCAAGTCAGAGCCTGGCAAGAGAAAGACTAGTCCTTACTTTTAGGAAGGATCTGGGCTAAATATGGGTGGCCAGACAGGGACTTGGAACCTAGACTTAGGAATGAAGTAGGAGCCCAATTAGAAGTATCAGGGCACCATCTCTAGTCAGACTGGTAGGGAGTGTGATATTGCTGAGCACTGACGAGCCAGCCTGAGCAGGGTTCAGGACCTCCACCCTGGCCCCAGAATGACCCAGACACAGGGCTGGCCTCCTGGTGGGAATCAAGAACGGATCCCGGCTGGAGATGGAAAGAGAGAGACAAAGCTGGGACTGGCTCTCGGGCCTCTCTGTTTCCCTCCTCCCTGATGTCCATTTTATGCTTAGTTATTGCTCTCATCAACAAGTAAGAAGCCGCACAGAACATAGGAGACCCTCAAGTAGATCAACCCATGACATTTTGGGAGAAGACTAATGAAGTTCAGAGCTTTGATTTGTCCATATTACACATGTCTTTCAAGGCCCTAAGCAAATGGGTAATGGGAAATATTATTTCCTGGTGAAAAAAGAGAATGGAAAGCAGAAATAAGGCACCCCTAGTACTCAGACACCCCCACCCCCATTAGTGTGGCATCTGAGGGGGTTCAGGTTTTTGAGCTCTCCCTCAAGCCGCCATTAACTCTGCCAAAGACCTCAAATTAACAACCCAGTAAACACTGCGTTTGCCATGCAAATGCAACTTTGAGCTAAATCCTCCAGCCTCCAGCCTAATCTCCGTTCCCTCAGAGGGGGATGGGAGCTGTCCCTGTCTTGGCACTTCCTTCCTTTGCAAGTCCCTGTGAAACCCTCTTTTCTGCATTGGCCACAGGAGTCTTACTACACTTCTCTCTGCACTGGGACTTGAGCCCAGTCGTCTCCCCCTTCCTCTCTGTCTCTCTTTGGCCCCAGGGCCCTTGTATCTGGCTGGTTGTGTGTCTTGTTGTTGCTCTGTTTATTTCTCATCCACTCTTCAGGAGGCGGCTTAGAACAGCAGAAGTTTTTTAAAACAGTGGTGGCTGTCAGTCACTCCACAAACCTTGGTCCAAACCCAGACCTACCATACCAGAGTCCCTGGGAGAAGAAACACAAGGTTTGACAACTATAGGTTATATTATACTTGCATTACTTAAAAAAAAACGAGAATAAAAGAATAAGCTAGGTCTATAATCATGGCAAGCTGTCTATGATACATACCTGCAAAGTTAAGTTACAGAATGCTGTGTAGAACATTATCCCATTTCTATAACAGCAGAAAACATATGTATGTGGGGGTGATGGGGTGTATTTAAGGGTATTAAATCAAAGGAGTCCTTGGACTTGGGATTTAAGTCACTGATCCCCATTTCCCTCTGCCACCCCCCTGCCCCAAACCCTTGATGCACTGAAACCAGATCTAGCCTTAGATCACACACTGTATATTGTGGCTCTACCATTTAATAGCAGTGGAAAAGTTGCCAGCTTACTTACCTACCCTATGCTTCAGTTTTTCACCTGTGAAATGGAATATTACTACTCTATTCTACGGGATGTAGTAAGGATATGTAAGATAACGTGTACATGCCCAGCCTAGTGTCAGAAAACTTAGAAAAATATTTTTAAAGAAAAGATACTAAAAATTTGAAAGTAGTCAGTTAAGCATCCAACTTCAGCTCAGATCATCTCACAGTTTGTAGGTTGTAGCCCTGTGATGGGCTTTGTGCTGACAGCTTGGAGCCTGGAACCTGCTTCTGATTCTGTGTCTCCCTTGTTCTCTGCTCCTCCCCTGCTCGTGCTTGGTCTCTCTCTCTCCCTCCAAAAAATAAAATAAAAACATTAAAAAATATATATGTAAATACATACACACACACACATATATTTTAGGGGTGCCTAAATATATATTCAGGGGAGCCTGGAGCCTTCTTCGGATTCTGTGTCTCCCTCTCTCCCTGCTCCTCCCCCACTCGTGCTCCATGTGTGTATCTCTCTCTCTCTCAAAAATAAATAAGCAATAAATAAGTAAATATATACATATATATTTAGTAGAAGTTGAACATGAAGCTGTACTTGTGAATTTTGTCTTCCCTATATATGTGAAAATGGAGGAAAAAGACAATTCAAATGTTTTTATTTGTCTTTTTAAAATAAACACATCTACAGATTGATCGCTTACTTGTAGGGTGTGAGCCCACCAGCACGAGAGCATTCAAAGCAGCATCTGCTAACCTGGAGACCTCCCAACCCTGGCCCATCTGCCTACCCAGGGCTTGCATTGGGCACCACTGGCTGCCCCCTGCAGGCCTGGTCCCAGCCTATGGGCTTCAGGACAAAAGCTTGCATGACTTTTGACAGACTGGAGAATCATCCAAGTATCCAATTACCTAGGCAAAATCCCTATGGGAGGGTTAACAAGCTGATAAAAGAAACTCCCCTGGGTACTATGAAATGCATTTGCGGAAACTTAGGATGGTGCTTACCTTAAGGAACAGGATATTTCAAAAGCACAGTGGGTCTCTTCAAATATCTGACTGCTCTTCCAGTAGAAGGATGGGCTTGATACTACAAGTCGAAGCTGGTTGAGAGCAAGGGCTTCAGTCCTCTTGATTGTGGCGATGTCTTCACGGGTGTGTCCCTGACATATTTTGCACATTACATATGTTCAGTTGATTGTAATTCAACTATAAGTCAATAAACTAAAAGAGTATTAGCCTTGATGTCACATAGCTTGGGCTCCGATTATTGCCTTGCCACTTCTGGTCAGTGTGATTGACAACAGATTCCTTGACGTCTTATCTTGGAGTTGACAAGAAGCTAGGAGAGAGAAGAGTCAGTATGAGGTAAATACTGCTGTTGCTATTGGGTGCTCTGACTTCTGAAAAGTTTTTAATGTTGGAAGGGGTAGTTTAACATAAGGGAGGGCAGTTTTGCAGTCCTGGGTTTCCCAGGGTCTTTGAAAGGCCATCAGAGATCACGGAAAACAGGAAGATCGTAGCCGACCTCTGCAAGTGTCACTGTCTAACAAGGGCAACCCCAGGCTTTTTTTTTTTTTTTTTAATTCATTTCATTCATTTGAGTTTATGCATTTATTTTGAAGGGAGAGGGGCAGAGGGAGAGAGGGAGAAAGAATCCCAAGCAGGTTCCTTCCTTTAGCATGAAGCCCTAGGCAGGGCTCTATCCCACAAATCTTGGGATCATGACCTAAGCTGAAACCAAGAGTTGGATGCTCAACTGACTGAGCCACCCAGGCGTCCCACCCAGCCTTTTAAATAAGAGAAATTCAGAGCCAGATTATCTTGGCATGGGAAGGACTCAGAAGCTCCAGTCTGTCACAAGGTGTCCCAGCCTTCTTCTTCTCTCCCTCCTGTGCTACCTCCCTCCCAGCACAGGTCACCTTCCCCAGCTGGCACTCTGCTGGCATCTGGCGGCTGGGAGCTTGCACATCAAAGGCTATGAAATAGTCAATTATTTTGGAAGAGGAGGTGGGAACCACATTCACTTCCTGTCTCTTTTTCTTTCATCATGTGCCCTTGACAAGGGTCTCTTCTCTGCCTTGAGGCTCAGTTTCCTCATCTGTACAATAGAACTGATATTATTTGCCCCATCTTTGTACACTGTAAAGCACTTAATACTGCCCAGCACAGAGTTAAGGCAGGTCATGAGGCCGTCATGATTGAACATATGTGAGGTAATGAGGTGAGGGTAGTCTAGGAGGGAATGCTTGAGTTTTCAGACCACAAGCCCTTGCAGGTGAGGATGGGAACGAGTCAAAGTGCTTCCTTCCCCTCCTGGTAACATAGATGTGTTGTAGACTGTGGTTCTTTGGAAACAATCACTTGCCTTTGTTTCTTAACCTACTCTTTTTTGCTACTGCCTTAAATTCCAGTTTCATTTATTAGAATTTACTACTTTAGTGATTATCTTTAATTTTGAATCTCCAGGTTCTTCTTTGCTTTGTCCTTTACAACCCTTGTGATAGAACAGATGGTCTCCAGCTTATACATTCTCTACAACTAAACATTCCATGTTCTGGACAGCAGCTGGCCTGCCTCCCTCTTCAAAGCACTGGTGACCCCATTTAGCTTATATTATGTCCTCAATAATCTGTGACTGCTCCTGGGTATGCAGCCCAAAACCGATGTCACAATGTCACACACACACTCACACTCACACACACTCACACACACACACACACACACACACACACACACACACACCTACATGTGCACACCCTGCATCCCAGCATGAGCCCTGGTCTCACTCCCATTAGATCCACTGGTGATATTTGTCTCACCACTCCTTTCCAAGATCTTTCTCACCCCTCCAACCATCTCTTTGGGAGATCTACTGCTAATTTCTTCAACCCCTTTGGCCAAGACCCCATCTCTTATCCCAGATGTCATTCACAAAGCCTAATGTTATGGTTTACAATAATTTCAATTACTATTAAAGTATTTGATAACATGCTCATGTTAAGAATGAAAAGTTTTCTGGAAGACTATTTGCTAGTATTTATCAAGAAGAATATATTTATAATGGCAACGCCAACATTCATTGAATGCTTGCCTATACCAAACTCTGGTGTAAGGTAACTCACCTCCCCTCATATTCCTGTCATCAACTCTATGAGGTAGACACTTTTCATTCTCACCACTTCTAGAAATCTATTCCACTTCTAGAAATTGTTCCAGAGGGAATACTTTTGGCTACATTCAAAATGAATATGTAAAAAATTCATCACAGCATATAGCTCTAACTGAATATATCCAATGTTATGGAGGATAATGCATCTATCAGATGTCATATCTTTAGGAATATTTAATAACATGGGAAAGGTAATGGAATATTAAGTGAAAATCAAGATGTAAAGTTTTATATGCAACACAAGCCCAATATTATCCATGGATGCATAGACAAGGAGAAAAAAAAAAAAAACAGAAGAAAAAAAAAAAAAGAAGCAGAACAAAACCCTAACAGTGAATATCTCTGAGTGGTATCTTTGCTTTATTAAATTATTTGTATCATCTATTATTTCACAATAAACATACTCTAATGTCATAATCAGAAAAAATAATTTTATTAAACATAGATTTTGCTATAGCATAACTTCTTTAATGTCTACTTAACCTCTACAACAGACCAAGTGGAGAGTTCCACAATATCATTCTCCCTGAAGGGGCCAATGAGCTAGAAGTTAATATTACTCCCAAGGATATGGAGTTAATATTACTCCCAAGGAAATGTAATGCAAGTTTATTCCAATTGCACAGAAAAGAAATAAAGAAGCTGTGCAGTTCACTTGGTGGCAGGAAATGAATCCTCATTAAGGATGCACTGAACTTCCCGAACTGCCCCCCAAAAATGGAGATTTTGCTACCATGCAGTAGCCCTTCTCCTTTGCTCTAGGATGCTTCCTTCTTCCAGAATGTTTCATTTCTGTAATGTGCTCTGTTTCTTTTCTCCCCTCCAGTCCCTGCCTCTCCCAAACCCGATTGGCCCTGGTCCTGTTCATAGCCTCCCTGGGGTCTCCCCTTCCTCTGATCACACGAGCCTGGGCAAGGCAGTCTGAAATCCTAGGTCCGCAGTGGTGCGTGCGCTCGGTAAAAATGGGAGCACCTGAAGCACCACCAAAGAGCTTTGGCAAACGATTGATTCCATGACAAAAGCAGCTTCTCTCTCTGGAGAAAATAGTAAAAGTAAAGGCAAAAATCATTCATGCAATTGCACGCAATAATGGACACTCCACTTAACCATTATTTCTTGGGCATAGTGAAAGAACATGAATTTATAGTCACCCCAAATCCAGACATTAGCCAGGCTCTACAGCTAAGTGGGGGAGTCTGTGCAAGGCTGCAAAGATTGCTCATCTATAAAACAGGTCTAATAACTTCACAGTGCTGTTGGAAGAATAGAAGTGTACAAGATGTGTACATGAGAGAACATAAACCTAGCACTCAGATCTTTGTTTCCAATACCATTTTCCAAGAAAAAGATCCAGGTTTCCTTGGAAAAATGACTGATTTTAGGACTAGAGCAGCAAATAAACAAGATGAGCCTGGAGACTCTTCGAGTGCTAGAAGGTAAGGAAGTGCTCAAAATCAAAACAAAACCAAACAATGGTGGAGATATATCAAGAAGGTACTGAAGCAACTGAATACCGCCCCCCCCCCCACAATGGCCAAAGCTAAAACAGTCTAAGCAAGAAAATATAAAAATTGGATTTGGATTATAACCCAATGCATAAAATTGATATCCATAAATCCACACTGATGTCAATAAAAGAAAGAGTAAATAAATAAACAGAGGAGAAGAGAGACCTCTCCTACACAGAAGAATCCAAATAATTTATGTAGATACTGCCCCCCTGCCCCAGGCAGGGTTACATAGCTCTCCACTCATGTGTAGTCTGCACATAGCGACTTCCTGCCAAAGAGTGCAGTATAGAAAGAGGAAAAAAAGAGTAACTGAGTGGTGGAGAATCCTGACACACTCTCCCTCAGCCAGGTGATGGAGGTCAACATCAACAGTGACAAATCAGGTTGGTAGTATGCGCCCTCAGCATGATGAGATGAACATGCCCCTTTACCTCTGTGATATTTCACCCCTAAACTCATAATTCTGGTCGAACAATGAGAAAAACCTCAGACAAATCCCAGTAGAGGGACATTCTACAAAATACCTGCTCAGTACTCCTCAAAGCTGCCAACGTCCTCAAAAACAAGGAAAGTTTGAGAAAAGGTCACAGCCAAGAGGAGCCTAAGGAGACCGTAACAACTAAATATAATGTGGTTTCCTGGAACAAATAAAGAACATTGATTAAAACTAAGATAATCTGTATAAAGTATAGACTTTACTTAATAGTAATATGTCAATATCAGTCCTTTAGTTGTAATAAATGTACAATTCTCAAGAGGTTAACAATAGGAAGAACTGGGTTTGGGGCATATGGGAAGTCTGCACTATTTTCACAATTTTTCTGTAAATTGAAAACTATTCTAAAATCAAAACTTCAGGGGCTCCTGGGTGGCTCAGTCAGTTAAGTATCCGACCTTGATTTCCATGCAGGTCATGATCTCACCATTTTGTGAATTCAAGGCCCCTGTTGGGCTCCACGCTGTTAGCATGGAGCCTGCTTTGGATTCTTTCTCTCTCCCTCTCTCTCTGCCCCTCCTCCACTCGCATTCTCTCTCTCTCTCTCAAAATAAATAAATAAATAAACTAAAAAAAAAAATTAAAAGTTCAGTCTTTAAGAAGCAGTGTGAATACAATGTGTTTATTACAGTAATTGGGAACTGCCTGGTTTAAATTTAAAGCATCCCTGCCTCTGTTTGTCACTTTGTTAAAATAATTGAAGCCACCTTGACGGCAATGTCAAGATTTTGATGTAGGTTGATGTTATGAACTGGCTTGGGCTCTACAAAAACAAACAAAAAACCCCTTGGTTTAGTGAGATAACTCTGCCCTCTAGTGGCTTAACATTTTATATACTTTCAGTGGCAAAGGACAGTCTAGAACGCTACTCACTTTTGATGTTTCAAAGTCCAGACAAGAGTCAAAATATACTCAGGGCCTTTAATCTGCTGGGACCATACCCCACTTTGTAACACTTACACAGAACTTTACCTTCCTGAGCAGTCTCTGAGAAAAGGCACATTTGTGTGAAGGAACTGTCTGGTGGGAATATAAAAGGCAAAGTTAGGTGGGGGGGGGGGGGCAGTTTGACAATGTGAATGAGAAGACTTAAAGATATTTATGTACCTGCACCCAGTAAATTCACTTTCGGAAACTGTTCCACAGGAAATTAATGCAAGTTACAGAAAAAGATTTAAAGCATTTTTTAAAAATGTTACATTTAACAATGAACAATTTGAAACAAAGTGTTTCACAATGGGGTAGTTGTGGAGGAAAGGAAGGAAGGGGAAGGAACACTGTATCAGTATACTGGACTTATTATGCACCCAGTAAGGGCATTCCTAAGAATATTTAATGACATGGTTAAATTGTTCATGATATAATGTTAATAAAATTCCATCAACAGTGTGATCAAAACTTCAGGGAATAATAGAGATGACCATGTATACACACACACAAACAAACAATGACACATACTTCTCAGGTCACAGTGTGCAGAAAATGTAACTATTTTTGTTTAAATCTCAACTTGATTTTTGCTTTAATCCTTCATTTTGCTTGATGGACAAAAATGGATCTGGTTAGCTATGAGGTAGCTCAATCACACCAGGGGTTTCTTCAGCGCTTTGTGTTTAAACAATCATTTAAGGGATCTACCGCTTCCCTCCTCCTTCCATTAGATTGGCCCCTCTGTCCACTGGATTGTGGCAGCACAGAGCGAGGAAAGGCCGGTCCTTCCTCACCCTCTGTCTGTCACTGGCATAGGTTGAGCCATCACTTGTCTTTGTTTATCTGGTGATTTGCACGTGGTGGGCTTGCCTCCACTTAGACACTTGTGGCTCCATCAAGAGTTGTCTCTCTGCCTTCTCTTGGTCCTTCTCTACACCTTTGGAGCAAATGAAACCCCAGGGCACTTTCCCAAGCCTCCTTGGCCACAGGCAACGTGGGGTGAGCTCTCCAGCTAGACTTGCCTTGTTTTGCTCATTTCTTCATTACTGCTGTGATGTGTGAGCACGAGAGACTTCTGTGCCATTATCACTGCCTCCTCAGATTTCCCCGGGAATCAGTATATAGTCCTCTGCTTGAGGTCCCGGCCCCACCACTGTAGGACTTCCATTATTCTGCAAAGTATGGGAGTGTCTGTGAGACCTAGACCAACACCAAACTCCATCATTCCTCCCAAATCTCTCCTTGCTCAGCTGTGACATTTCTATCAAATCCACGGCAGGAAAATTGACTCCTACATCACTCATGCTTCCAAAGTCTATTATTTACAAAGATAAAATTGAGCTTTTGTCCCCAAAGGCAAACTTGGAGACTCAGAAATCTTTTTTCTCTAAGTAATGTCTCTTCCAGGAATGTCAAGTCTATTTAGAAAATGTAAATACTGATAATTGTCTCCTTCCTTTCTCTTCACATTCCTGCTGTGACCTTACCCTGAGTACACACACACACACACACACACACACACAAAGTCTTGCTGGTGATTGAACAATCAGAGGAAGCACGGGAGTAAAAAGGAATAAATATGTATACACATATGCTCATATATACATGCATCTGTAAGTATTCATGTTTATATAAAGAATACAGAAATCAATTCAATGCAAGGTTTCAGGGGTTATCTATGCATTACACTTTCTTTTTTATAATTTTCCATATTTTCTGAATTTCTAGAAGAAACATGTGCTGTGTCATCAGGAAAAGAAACATATATAATAAGGGAAATAAACAAGGTCTCTGGCTCCCAGCATCACCATCACAGTGAAGGAGTGAGAGTAGGGGACCCAAGTCTTCCATTGGCCACAGCCAAAGCCCTCCTCTCCTCATGTCTGTTACTTGATCTTCTTGAGATCCATCTGTTCCTCAGCTTTCAGAGCACCAGGCTCTCTTGGCTCTTTTTTTTTTTTTAATTTTTTTTTCAACGTTTATTTATTTTTGGGACAGAGGGAGACAAAGCATGAACAGGGGAGGGGCAGAGAGAGAGGGAGACACAGAATCGGAAACAGGCTCCAGGCTCTGAGCCATCAGCCCAGAGCCTGACGTGGGGCTCGAACTCATGGACCGCGAGATCGTGACCTGGCTGAAGTCGGACGCTTAACCAACTGCGCCACCCAGGCGCCCCTCTTGGCTCTTTTTTTTAGTTATCTGATGCATCAAAAACCTAGATCTCAAGTCTGAGTCTGATGGAATGGAACTTTGGAGGGGTCCTGGGTGGGGAAGAGGGTAACTGGCATGAAGGAGTAACATCAAAATTTGTTGTAAAATAAAGATACAACACTTTGACTTGAATCTGACAGGCTCTGTGACTACTTTGACCCATATGTGAAAAGGGACACTGAAGACTCAAGGCTTAAGACACTGGCAGCTCTCTCTTCTTGGTACATAAAGCCCTTCCTCCAGGAGCCCTGAGCCACCATGTAAAAAGTGAACTAGTCCAGGCATAGCCTGCTGGAGGAATCCAAGCTAACCACGTGGATCTGCCATTTGAAGAGAGATATGACGTAACGGTTGTTATTTTAAGCCACTAAGTTTTGGTCAGTTGTTATGCTGCAGTAGATAATGAGAATAGCTTTCTTCCTGTGAAAGGGGTTAATACTACTATGGCTACATAGAGGGAGCTTGTCAGTGAGAACTGCAACAAGATTCCATTTTAATTATCATAATAGGTTACAGAATTACTATGGGAGAGGTGCCTTTTTTGTTCAGAAAAATACCTCAATTCACCAATTAGGGGTGGAAAGTAAGACCCTAAGGAGATGAGTTGGTACAGAGAAGTAAAATAATATAACTAAACCACTGAATTGAAAATGGACACAAATTTGCAAGTAGGGAAGAACAGAGAGTAGAGAAGGTAAAGAGACATAAGGGAAGAGAAACCAAGGAGGGGCAAGCAATGTGGCCAGAGGCTAGACAAAATGACCAAGAGAAGTTTTTAAGAATATGGGCACCTAACAAATTCTTATTGGTTGCATACTCATGATGAAAATCTCTCAATTTCCCCAGAACTTCCGTCATATTTTCTACCAGTAGAGGTACCTTTTGTGACTTAAAAAAAATGGTGGAAATTAAGAAAAAAGTTTGAGTACCATGCCTATGTTGACTTGGTGACAACAGGGACAATAGGTGTCAGTTCCTACACTAAACTAATTTAGGATAGTGGTTCCGAAGTAGGAGTGATTTTGCCCCCCAGGCAACATTTAGTAATGTCTGGAGACACTTTTGATGATCATAACTAGGTCAGAGTAACCGCTAGCATCAAGTGGGTAGCAGCCAGGAATGCTGCCAAAATTCCTCCAATGTGCAAGACAGCCACCCACAAGAAAGAATTGTCCAGCCTAAAATGTCAAGGTTAAGAAATCCTGATTTAGAGGAAGCAAAAGACTGAGTCAGATGTGTCCATGAGAACCTAGATCTCCTGTAGAATGTGTAGAAATCTTGGAGAAGACATTGGACTTTCCGCAATCTATTGAATGTAGTTTGAATCAATTTTATCTAAATCATCAGGGCAGGGTAGTTCTAGTTAACGTCCAGGTTATGGCATCAAATTTAACAAATGAATCAGTAATGGCTCTTATTTGGAAGTAGCAGAAACAGCCTCTAGGAAAAGTGAGCAGAAAAGGAATGTATTAAGTAATAGAGGGCAGATCAGAGAATCATTAGAATGGTTGGAGAAAAGAACAACTCATAGAAGAAAACCCCAGGAGTGCCTGGGTGGCTCAGTGGGTTGGGCATCTGACTCTTGATTTGGTTCAGGTTATGACCCCAGTGTCATCGGATCAAGCCCCTACATTGGTCTCTGCACTGAGTGTGGAGCCTGCTTGGGATTCTCTCTCTCTCTCTCTCTCTCTCTCTCTCTCTCTCTCTCTCTCTCTCTTTGCCCCTCTCCCCCCACTTCTCTCTCTAAAAATAACATAACATAACATAAGAAAAGAAAACTCCAGAGTGGGTCCATGAAGATTTCAGTCCTCTGACAGGAGCTGCCAGATTGGTGAACACGTGGAGATATGGGGAGAGTGGTGGCCTGGAGAGGGCATGAAAACTTGTACCCTTTTCCCACATGTCACCCTAGGCATCTCTTCATCTGGCTGTTGACTTGCATCCTTTATCACATCATTTAACACACTGGTAAATGTCTATTAGTTGATCAAGATGCCCTGGTGGAAGGTCTTCAGATGTTAAAGGTTAGTAAGGAGACAGCACTGGATGTGATACACCAGGGCTCCTGCCCAGAGATCATTCTTTGTTGAAGTTGAAGAACACCCTGATGCCTCACATTGGAAGTGCTACTTATCAAGCCAGATGATAGATGATGGAAATGTTGGTTGAAAGCATCCTGGCTTCTCCCAATGTCTTTATCATTCTTAATGAAGTGCTACTTAAATGATCTTATGTGGGCTGAGAATTCAGTGGGATGAAACACAGCAGATTAAATAGGGGGAAAATCTTTAAAAAAATAAAGGGAAAAGAAAGAGAAACATGACATCAAAAAAGTTCATTTTAAAAGCATATAAACATCTTTCAGCCTTAAATAGAAAATGAAAATGCTGCACTTAGGCTTAAATTTTAATTTCCATCTTTGACCCTATAACCATAATCTGAGTCAGACCACATTGGGATAATTACTATTTCCTCCTAAGTAGGCTCTCTGTTTTTTGCTTCCTACCTTTAACCAACCCTTCTCCCACTGGTAGATTAATCTCCATAAAGCACCATCTGGATCATGGTGCTTCCTTGCAAGGAAATTGCACATAAGTCCTTTTGCCAAAAGAAAAATATCCAAAACATAAGTGGACATCTTCAAACCACTCTATGATCTGCTCTTAACCTATTTTCCAGTTTTCTCTCCCATTATTCTCCCAGACAAATGGTTTGCATATTGAGCCCTAAATATACCATACACTTCCAATTTACCTTGTGACCTTGAGAAAATTAATATATTTCTCTGAACTCATAAAAATACAAAATGGAAATGACATTGTCTGCACTGCCCATTGGCAGAACTGGAAGCCTTAAACTCAGTGTCCTAAAAGAACCAGAGGGTGAGGACTAGAATACAGTCTTTCTCATGCTTTTTGGTTGATACATAAGATTACCAAGTGCAACCCTTTCTCCACCAGATCTCTAAGCTGCAACCTAACATATGGAAGGCTGTAGCTCACAAGAACCTTTTTTTTTTTTTTTCAGTGCTCTTAAAATGGCCAGACCTCATTAACAGGCTCATGGAATGGTCCTAAAAGTTGAGATTACTTCAATCTCTTTCAGTATCTCTGCATAGAGTGTATATTTTGAGGGGGTAGGAATCAGTCTCAGACTGCATACTCAAGTGTGTGATAAATACTTCATTTCTTTATATTGACTGAATTTTAACTCTGAGCCCTTGTTTAGTTGGTTTCTAGGAAATTCAACTGCTGTCAGTAAGGTGGCTCTCCTGATATGGAGAATAAAATAAAATTAGGTTACTCTCCCATTATGGACAAAATAAAGATAAGTTTCATGGTATTTTAGAAACAGATGGCATAAGTTACAAAGTAATCTAAAACTCTGAGTTCAATAGAAATATAGATAGCAAACATAACCAGAAGAAAATACTCCATTCTTGGAGAATAATAATGGTATCATTGGAGAATAATAAGATTACTATTATTGGTGTTGTTGTTATAGCTAATGCTCATAATGGCAAAAGTAGGCAGTCTGCACAGTTCTCCATGTGCTCCTCTGTGGTTCCCAGCTTTCCTTGTGGTTAAGTGGGCCATATGACTAGGTTCTGGCCAATCGAATGTGGGCAGAAGTAATCTTTGACCTACTGCCCACTCTCAGAGTGGTCGCTTTCACGTTATTTCTATTTTAGTCCTTAGCAATTATCGCAGACAACACTCTGGGCCCTCCAAAGTGACCTTGAAGGCTGGTATATGGTATTCAGATGGTATAGGTTCAAGCAGGAAGCAAGCTGCAGGTCTGAGTCTCTAGCCTTCAGGAAAGCTCCCCTCCCCCCATTATACATCAGACTGCTATGTGAGAAGGAAATAGCTCTGTATGGGATTAAGTCCTTGAGATTTGGAAGTCTATTTTCTAAAGCAAAATAGCCCATCCTACTTCAACTAATACAATTAGTAAGTGCTTACTATATACCTTGCACAGCTCTAAATGCCTTACATATACTAGCTTTTTCTAGAATGGAATAGACACATTAGCACATATTATGATGTCATGGTAATAGAATCATGTGGAAGTACAAGCCTAAAATAGTCATTGAACCCCAAGTTCACCACACACATCCTTGCAGCATTTCTTCCCCCCACCCTTCTGCTTCTCTAAATCTCACATATCCCCAAGGAAGAAACAAAACAGCAAACAAAGGAAGCAAAGGAAGGAGTTCTAATTTCTATTTGTTTTCTGTAAAGACATAAATCCAGTCCTGCTTGTTAAGAACTCCTTGGGTGTTACGCACTCCTGTCATTGCTCCTAACTGGAATAAACAGGTGAATGAATCATTTTGCCTTTTCTAAATGCTGGCACCATCACGGTGTAGGCAGGTCTCCAGACCAGGAGATTGTAGAGCTCACTTTCCTGATGGTGTTCGTGAGTTACATTACGATTAGAGCACTTGTGGCAAGCTACTGCCTCAACTGCTCACCTTGGCCCTCCCCACTGCAAAGGAAGGACCACTCAAAGTATGAGAAAGTAAGGAGGCTATCAACAGCTTGCAACAATGAACAGCAAGGATGTGGGATCTGATCCCTCTGCGAGGCACACGGTTCAGTCTACTCTAGCTGAGGAAGGCACTAGCAAGCTGGGGAGGAGTTTGTACAGGTACTCTTAGAATGGATTGCCATGCAAAATTACTTAAGGGCCTAAGATGTATTTTATTTCTCACACAGGCTAAGTTTGGGAACATGGTGGAAGTAGAGGATATATTTTTAGTCTAAAAAGGAAGCAAAAAGCAAATGTTCCAAAGGGAGATCAAAAACACCTCCAAGCAGGAGGGAGAAAGCCTCAGAACCCGGGGAGTGGAAGAGAGCAATACTTCTACAGGCTCTGGTTATGGCAGTGGCCCCCAAAAATGAGATGGCATATAAGTGGTCAGAGACATAGGAAACTTCAAAACAAATTAAAAACTAAATGGCAAAAGTTTTCAGTGATGGAAAGACGGAAACAGATTGAAGAAAACAACTGGTGTACTACTTAAGCATGCATATGCATACCAATGGTATGCTACTAAATGTTTAATTAGCTTTACAAAAAAAATTACGCATATTTATTCAAGTTTACGATACGTTTGACTAGGAATAAATGCTTGATTATTTTGATTGCTATCTACTCAGCAAAGAAGTTGCTCACATCATTGACCTATGAGTTGAAATCTGACATGAATATTGGTTGCTATTTGCCTACACATTAATAAGAGGAAAATGAAACAACAAAGGCATATGTGAGCACTTAAATAATTCATGATAATGTGTATGACTTCTTTACTGAATCAGTTAAAATGTTTTAAATACTGGAAGGATATTTCCTCAGTTTTCTGTGCTCTTCACAATGAAATAGCCACAGATACAACACACTTCTAAATGTAACCCATAGTAGGGGTGCCTGGGTGGCTCAGTCAGTTGAGTGTCCGACTTCAGCTCAGGTCATGACCTTTCAGTTCGTGAGTTTGAGCCCTGCGTGGGCTCTGTGCTGACAGCGCAGAGCCTGGAGCCTGCTTCAGATTCTGTGTCTCCCTCTCTCTGCCCCTTGCCCGCTCATGCTCTGTCTCTGTTTCTCAAAAATGAATAAACGGTAAAAAGTTTAAATTTAACCCATAGTATTACTGTTTTTTCATAACTTTCTTAAGCTTAAACAATCAGCAAAATAATAAATCAAGCCCTGATTGGTAGTGTTTGCTGAATTCTATGGTATAAATGTGCCACAGTAACTAATGAATGCAGGGTTGGAAAGAGATATGCAGCACACTATCATACGATATTTCCACCACATGGATATACTGGTCATAGATAACCATGTGCACAGAAAATAGTTCTTTTTCTAATTAGTGGTCATAGGTAACCTCTGGAGTCCCCCCAGACTCCTAGTCTTCATGATCCTTTTGAATCTGATGGATCTGCGGTTTCTGATCATGCTTAGGTGAGATCTTCTGGGGGGCTGTGAACGCTCAGAGGTCTTAATCTCTTCCATGTACAGGGAGGGTAGTTAGGGGAGAACATTCTCCTCTTTCTGGCCTCTAGGAATCTCCACCCTCCAACTTTTGCTTCTCCAAGGCCCTCTCTCTACTCCTAGTCTCCTAGCAAAATTCCAACACAGGCTGAAGCTTTCATAGAAAGCTTTCAGCAAAACAGCCTTTGAATTCCCCCACACTACCTTCCTGCTAACCTCCCTGATGTAAAGAAATTACAAAAGCTGTCTACTCTTTCAATGGTGGAAGGAAAAGAGAAGTCTGGAAAAACAACATAAATTCAATTTAAAACTTTACCTCACCTCAGGAGTGTGTAGGGCTGAGGCATGTCTTCAGTTTGAGTATCTACAATGGAGCCATACTTTCTTAGCCAATAAGGTATTTTAGTAGTCCTTGGTGCAGTTTTTTTTTCCTAATAATTAAAATACTTGTGAAAACTCAACAAAAATATGACAAAAACCTCTAGCCAGATTCACAGAGCGATAACCACTAAGCATAAGACCTACACAGCAGAATTGAAGATTATAGTCACTAGTCAATACTTCCTTTGCTACGTAAAACAAAGTAAACCCCTTGACCTTAGAAGAACAGGGAAGAAAAAGAAAAGATGAAGCCTGTGAAAACCGGAAGGATATGTTATAGGTAAACGGCAGCCTAGTGTCTAGCACATTAAATGGGTGTCCGCTGGGTAATAGTCATCATAGCAGTCATTATAATAGAAAGATCCAGAGGAAGATCACATCCATGAATTTATTGTCTAGGAGTTTGTTCACTATAGGGACAGGACACATTTTAGACAATAATTTTGCATCTTTAATATGATGACAAATCTTGGCCTCTAAGATACAGGCACAGAAAGCAATAAAGACAAGTAAGAGGAAATATTTCAAGGTTTACAATGCAGAAATAACTTTAGAAATTACTTAGAAGGCAAAAGTGCCACTGCAGCAAATGAAATTTGTGACATGTAGTGCAGACTTGAGATTTCTTCTTAGAAAGGACAAAGGTATAAAAGTCATTAAAACAAAGAAAATGATGAATATGAAGAACAAAGATTAGAGAAGTACAATTTTGAAACTACAGCTATTTCTGATGTGGCTGAGCTGCATAAACTGGATAACTCACACTCACACACACCAACAACACGCATACACACACTCCTTAGTATCAGAGAGAGAGATTGGTCAAAAGAATTTAAATGGAGCTGTGAGGTAGGCTGAATAAAGCCTCCCACAAAGAAGTCTGCATCTGAATCCTTGGAACCTGTGAATATGGCAAAGGAGCATTAAGAATTCAGATGGGGGGTGCCTGGGTGGCTCAGTTGGTTGAGTGTCCAACTTCGGCTCAGGTCATGATATCGCGGTCCATGAGCTCGAGCCCCATGTCGGGCTCTATGCTGACGGCTTGGAGCCTGGAGCCTGTTTCAGATATTGTGTCTCCCTCTCTCTCTGACCCTTCCCCATTCATGCTCTGTCTCTCTCTGTCTCAAAAATAAATAAACGCTAAAAAAAAAAAATTATAAAGAATAAAAAGAATTCATATGGAATTAAGGTCGCTAACCAATTCACTTTAAAACAGGAAGACTGGGGACAACTGGGTGGCTCAGTCGGTTAAGCGTCTGGCTCTTGGTTTTGGCTCAGGTCCTGATCTCACAGTTTCGTGGGTTCAAGCCCCGCATCGGGCTCTGTGTTGACAGTGTGGAGCCTGCTTGGAATGCTCTCTCTCCTTCTCTCTGCCCGTGCCCCACTCATGCCATCTCTGTCTCTCAAAAAGAAATAAACTTTAAAAAATAAATGAAGTACAATAGAAAGATCATCCCAGATTATCTGGATGGGCCCAATGAAACCACAAGCGTCCCTAAATGTGGAAGAGAGAGGTAGGAGAGTAAGTGTCAAAGCGATATGATGTTCCAAAGATTTAACCAGCTATTGCTAGCTTTGAAGATGGAAGTGAACCAGAAGCCAAGGAATGTGGACAGCCTCTAAAAGCTGGAAAAGGCAAAACAAACAAACAAACCAACCAACAAACAAAAAACAACTTCTCCCTGAGAGCTCCCAAAAAAGCAGCAGCACTATGGACATTGTGCTTTTAGCTCAGTGAAACCATATCTTATTTCTGACCTCTAGAACAGGAAGAAAATAAGTTTGTTTTGTTTTAAGCCATTACATTTGGGGTAGTTTATTACAGCAGCAATAGGAAACACAGACAGCTGGAATAAATTCTACATAGCACACAGCCTGCCTTCCATACTCCTCCTTTGCTCTTCCCTCTCACACCCACAAAACAAGAAAGTGAAATCCATTTTATTTCCTTCCTGAATCATTTTGACAAGAAGTATGTGATACATTTTACAGCTATTTTGATGAAAACTTTCTAATACGTACAAGGTGAACAGACAAGTACGAGGAGCCCTCGTGGACCTACCATCCGGCTCCCATAATTATCCACATTTGGTCACTCTTGTCCCATCTAATTTCCACCTACTTCAACACTCCCCAGTCAATCAACTTAGAGATGTATATAAAATGCATGTACACATACTTGAAACTTGGAATGCACAAATCCTAGCTGTACATTTTTAAAATGTTTATTTATTTTCAAGAAAGAGAGAAAGAGCCAGCACAAGTGGGGGAGGAGCAGAGAGAGGGGGAGGAGCAGAGAGAAAGGGACACAGGATCCAAAGCAGACTCTGCGCTGACAGCAGTGATGTCAGGGGCTCGAACTCACGAACTGTGAAATCATAAGCTAAGCCGAAGTCAGGTGCTCAACTGACTGAGCCACCAGATGCCCCAGCTGTACATTATGATAAACAGATACATACAAGCCATTCAGACCCCTAGCATATGAACATCTATCTCTATATTCCTAAAAAGTTTCCCAATGTTGCTTTCCCACTTCCAACATCCATTTTCCCATAAATGGAACATCCTCTTTTGATTTCAACATGTCTGTTAGACTCATTCATGTCGTTACAAATCCAGTAGCTCTTCCCTGTTTGGGTTGAGTAGTATTTCCTTGTATAAGTTTGTTTATCTATTTTTTGTTGATGCACATTTGGTTTGGTTCTAGTTCTTGGCTATTGTGAACAAAGCTGCTATAAACATTTTTATACAATCTTATTTGTGCACCTGTGTTTTATGTCTCTTAGATAAATTTTAAGACTGGAATTGCTAGACAAAAGGGGAGCTGTATGTTTAACTTTGTAAGAAACTGCCAAACATTCTTCCAAAGTGCTCATACCATCTTACATTTCCATCAGCAGTGCCTGAGAGTTCTGGTTGGCTCACATCCTCGCCTAAAGTCTTTTTAATTTTAGCAGTTTTAGTGAAGATGCAGTGGTATCTCATTGTGGTTTTAATTTGCATTTCCTGGATGACTAATAACATTGAACACTGTATATGTTCATTGGAGATTATATATATGTATAATATATATATATATACATATCTATATCTATATCTATATCTATATATATATATGTTATATATATGTAATTGGCACCTTGATCTTGGACTTCCCAACCTGCAGAACTGTGAGAAATTTCTGTTCTTTATAAGCTACCCAGTTTATGGTATTTTGTTATAGCAGCACAAATGGACTAAGACATAACTCAGTTAAAAATTGAAGCAAGCAATACACAAAAGAAGATATAGAGGTATATATATATATACACATACACCTGGTGTGGAGGTTGGAGATTATATATATACATATATACGTATATACATATATGTGTGTGTGTGTATATATATATGTGTATATATATACACATATATATATAATGGTCTTGTTCTGGTCAGTGAGAGCCTCTTTCTGGTTCATAAATTTTTTTTGCTGGAACTTCACATGGTGGAGAAGTTAAGAAAGCCATATGGGATCTCCTTTAGGTTGCTAATCTCATTCATGAGGGCTCCACTCACATAATTTAAGGCCTCCCAAAGGTCACTAATTCCAACACATTATGGACATTAGGATTTCAACATAGGAATTTGGCAGGGGTAGGGGGATGATACAAACATTCAAATGATAGCAGGTTGTTTATCCTATTACTGAGTTGTGAGATTTTTTTCATTTTTTTAAACATTTACTTATTTTTGAGAGCGAAAGAGAGAGAGAGCGAGCAGGGGAGGGGCAGAGAGAGAGAGACACAGAATCTGAAGCAGGCTCCATGCTGACTGTCAGCACAGAACCCGAGGCGGGGCTCAAACTAACAGACTGCAAGATCATGACCTGGCCTAGAGTCAGATGCTTAAACGACTGAGCCACCCAGGGGCTCCAAAAATTTCTTATATATTCTGGATATGTATACTTTGTCAGATATATATTTAAAAAATGTTTTCTCCCGATGTGATCCTTGTCTGTTAAATTATATCAGTGGTGTTAGTTCATTAGCAGAAGTACTTTAGTTTGATGAAGTCCAAATTTATTAATTTTATTATTTTGTGGTATTACTTTCTGTGACGTAAGAAATCTTTGTCTACTCCCAAGTTGCAAGGATATTTTTTATTTTCTTCAAAAGCTTTAGAGCTTTTTATTTTTACATTTAGGGATATGTCCCAGCGTACACAACTTTTGTGTATATACTAGTTTTTGTATATGATATAAATTTATATTAAATTTTATGTATAGCATGTGTAGGGTATATTCTTTTCCACATAGATATCCAATTGTTCTAGCATCATTTATTGAAACAACTTCCATCTTTATTGAATTGCTTTGCTGCTTTTTCAAAAAACAATTGACTGTACAAATGGAGGTCTATTTCTGAACCCTCTATTTTGGTCCCTTGATCTGTTTCTTCTTATCCCAATACTATACTGTCTTGATTATAATAGTAAGCCTTGAAGTCAAATAGTTGTAAATACTCTAGTTTTGTTCCTTGTTTTAGAATAGTTTGTTAATTTCTACAATATGTGCCTGCTGAAATTATGTTGAGAATGGGCTGAATATATAGACCAATTTGGTTCTAACGCCTTGGCAGCCTACTAAGCAAACCAAAACCTAAAGCCTATAAATACATTAAGGTTAAGAAAGCATACCTAAGGCAACCAATCACAGCCAATGAGGCTTTCCCAAATAAGGCAACCACATAAAGCTAAAGCCAATCAAATCATTTCCTTGTTTTGCTTCCCTTTCTTCTTGATATAGTCAGTCTTGCCACTGACTCCTGTTGATGCAGCATTCCTAACCACTTCTGGCTCGGCACTGCTGAATTCAAATCAATTTTTGATCAAATAACCTCTTACAATTTTTAAGATGCCTCAATGCCTCAATGCTATCTTTTAACAATGTTGATTCCAACCTTTCATTTATTTTTTATTTTTTTTAACATTTATTTATTTTTGAGAGAGCATGAGCAGGGGAGAGGGAGAGAGAGGGGGAGAGAGAGAGAGAGAGAGAGAGAGAGAGAGAGAGAGAGATACAGAATCAGAAGCAGGCTCCAGGCTCTGAGTTGCTTGTTAGCACGGAGCCTGACGCGGGCTTGAACTCACAAACTGGAAGACCATGACCTGAGCTGAATTCAGTCGCTCAACTGACTGAGCCACCCAGGCGCCCCCTCCAACCTTTTGTTATTACATGTAAGGCAAACATAAACATCACATGTATGTCTTTGCACACGTGGGAATGATTCAGTGGGATAAACGCCTAGTAGAACTGAAAAAAAAGGGCCTTGTGAAATGTAAAGATAACCCATACATGAAAAAGGTTACCACTGTTTGGTTTCTCTTATTTTTTTCTAAAACAACTAGGAAGCAACAGTAACAAAGGAATTTTTGCACAACTCTACAATCCTGGAAAAAGCTACAGTTTGCGTAGGTCAGTATAGTAAGTTCCTTTCTGTACCTGTCACTAAAACAGTTACCACAATAAATATAATAAAGAAAATCCTGGAGTCCTGCATTTGGGAAGTTTACTGCTAATGGCTAGGTCTACTACTTGGCTTTGTTGTGAATGGATGGATACTGACTTAGGATTCTGATGACTAAGGAAAAAGGAATTTTTCAATATTTTGTGTATGGGGGGGGGGGTGCCCTTGAAGTGAAGAGGGGCCCTTTGATTTTAGTCCTGGTTTTGCCACTAAATAACTTCATTACGTTTCACAGGTCACATCCCTTTTATGGGCCCCAGTTTCCTCATAAAATGACAAGAGTAGTAAGGGGGAAACGTATTTAAAGTCCTAGAATTGATTCGATTACTTAGGGAGAAAATGAAGATAGAGAAGGAAAGGGACCCGGGATCTCTGAAATCTGGGACCCTCTTACACGGAGAGTTTTTGGGAGAGGAGCCAGCAAAGGAGAATGGGGAGCAGAAAAGGAGAATGTTATGTCCTGAAAACCAGGAGAGGGAAGCCAACAAAGAAGGAGAGCGCTGAGCACCCAGGCTTCTGAGATGAATGCTGAGAAGTCCAGTGTCCACTGACAATTTGGAATTGTTGGAAGCCTTTACGCAAGCCATTTCAACAAATGAGTTAAAGTCAGACGAAAGCCAGTTAAAGAGTAAACAAAATCATTTGTGATGCCTTTATAAACTGCTCAAGCTTATTGCAAACCCACAGCTGGTCTAATTCATCGGAGCCCTTCTCAGATCCGACCTTCAGAGATTCTAAAGCACTTAATCAGTCCATGACTCCTCTTGCCTCCCAAGATTGTTCTGAGAGTGTTTTATAAACAAAGACACCGAACAAAAGAGTGGGGCAACCGTTGTTTTTCATTATTCTATTACACTATTACTGTATTCATTTTGTACTCGCTAGGCTCCTCCAAGCTCCGTAAATACCTACATTTTCTTAAATTGGCAGGCACCCAGAGAGAATTTATCAATCCGGTTTCCTCGCCCGGCACCCAGTCAGTCCCTGCCCAACTCTCAACCCCTCACCTCTCCAAATCTTTGACCTGGGAAACTCAATTTCGTAACTCCAACCCGGAAACAAAGAAGGAGGGAAGGGGTGGTGGGAGGCGGAATGCGGCTGTCTCCTCTGGAGGCTCTGAGCGCAGGCACTAATCCTCCACGGACCGTTTGTGCTGCCCTCCTAGGAAGCGTGGCGGGGGTGGTGCTTATTTTCCTGACGGACAGAGTACGGGTGCCGGGCGGGCTCTCGCGGAAGTCCATGCGCCATTGGGAGGGCCGCAGTAGCTGCTCTGTGCCCTTGTTGCTGAGGGCCTCTTCCTGGGTCACTCCTGGAGCAGGGGCCGGACTGGGGCTGACACCGGGGCTCCGGCGTGGCCCTCTCGGCGCCCGTGTGACCTCCTCGCCGGCGGGATGTGGCGACTACGCCGAGCCGCCGTGGCCTGGTAAGTGCGGGCTCAGACCTGGCCCCGTTATTTGGGGGGCCTCCGGAAAACCGGGTTATCCCATCACTACCTCCAGAATATGCACCTAACTCTCAGGCCAGGCGGAGGGCGGTTGGAGGATTCCGGGATATTTTTGAGGACCCGTAGTTACAGGAGCCCTGACTGGGCTTACCTGAAGTCCCGGCTGCAGTACCGGCCCTTGTGCCTGTTTTCTGTGCCGCCAGAAGATTCTGGGCTCCTTTCAGTCTTGGCCTTCTCTGTTGTCCTTCTGTCCCTGTCCTCTTTCACCTTTCTGCCCTCGCTGTTATCTCTGTCTCTGGTTGCTTCTTGTTTCTGCCCTCTCCCTCCCCTCGCCGTGTCCCTCTTAACTCTTTTTCTTCTGCCTCCACGCCTGGTGTGCCTTGCTCCTGCAGGTACTCTGTCTTCTGCTAGGGTAAAGAGGACTCTGCCTCTTGCCTTCGTCCGCAGACTAGACTTGGTTTGGAGTCAGATCTGAAGCAGTGACGCAAATGGTGGCCGCGGTGGTGATTAGAGATACCCTGTTAACAGCAGCTTTTCAGTGTTAGGGAGAAAGGCTTGCTTTGGATGCGAAGTGGTGAATATAGCACCAGCTTTCTAATCACACTTATTTTTGCCCTGGTCTCGTTTAATCCTAAGTTTTTTTCATAGGAGTTTTTTTCATTTCTGTGGGTTACTACGGGCATTTTAAAGAGATTTAAATTTGACTTTATCTTGACACATATTTGTGTTCTAATATCCTTAGATACTTTCAGGCTTAACTCATTGTTGCAGGCTTTTGAGAAGAAGTAATATGCATCAATTAAGGTTGGAAAAACTTGGTTTTCCTGAATTAGCCTCCAAACACCTGTCTTGAATTTTTTTCAGAACGTTGTTTAAATAGTGTAGGTAATTTATAGTGTTTATAAGGAATGGAATCCATTTGTTTTATAAAGGTTAATTTGAGTCTATATTTAGAATCAGATGACATACAACAGTTACAGTCAATTAGAATAAGTGAATAGTTATTTCTAATTTAATGGAATTTGAGTTTCTGAGTAAATCCATAGCCCTTGATAACTGCGGTAGATTATTTACTACTTTTTGTTTCTACTCATCACTATTTCCTGGAGAAACCTATCTAATTTTATTTGAATAAAAAGAGAAAAGACTTTGCCAAAAATAGCATACTTCATTGGAACAATTAAGATATGTAGGAAAACTTTAAAAATTGACCTTAACAACAACTAATTAATAACTGACATATTTGTTTGTGGATGTCGTTGGGGTAAATTATTTCTAAAGTTACTATAGACTCTACAAAGTCATGGCTTAAAAGTGTCTTATGTTGATAGTGCAGTTTAGCTACCCTGCAGAAATAGAGATCTGGAAAGTAGAAGCCTCAGCTCTGAAATGTGTCTTTTGCTGTATTTCTTCTGCAAAGAAGAATACGTGTTATGAAGGAGTACACTTAAATTTCCATTCTTTTTTTTTTTTATTTTTATGTTTATTTTTGAGAGAGAGAGAGAGACCAAGTGCAAGCAGGGGAGGGGCAGAGAGAGAGAGGGAGACACAGAATCTGAAGCAGGCTCCAGGTTCCGAGCTGTCAGCACAGAGCCTGACATGGGGCTGGAACCCACAAACTGTGAAGTCATGACCTGAACTGAAGTCAGACCCTTAACTGACTGAGCCACCCAGGTGCCCCTGAATTCCCATTCTTAAACAGATGGGAACATAAACATTTTTTGACATACATCTCTAAATACATACTCCCATATTTAGGTGCAATAAATATTTGTGTAAACTTGTTGAAAAGAGAATTATGTGTTAGGAAATGATGCATAGGTTAAAAGAGATGGTAGAGGAGAGATAATAGATGGTTTCGGGAGCAGCAGAGGAGCTTGCTTTGCATCACATTTGGTTTTCACTTTGGCCAAATGTAGAAGTCTGTATTCAAAATACTTTTCCTTCAGAACTGTAAAGGCACTACCACATTTTTTTCTGGCATCCTTTGTCAACGAACACGGAATACAGACTGTTGGGACAATCTGATTTCTCTGTGTTTGTAGGTATCCTGTTTTTCTTTTCTTCCCAGACCTTCCTTGCCCTGCACCCCACACACACATGAGCTTTAGCTCCTCCCTGGCAGATTGTTCATCCTGGGGGCAAGTGTTCGTATTTTAACATTCAGCTGCACTGGACTGAGGGTGACACAGCCTTTCCCCAGATGGTGCTTCAGCAAATCTCAATTTCTTCTCCTCTTTTTACTTTCTTACCTATATCTCAAGAGGACCCTTTTGTGGAAAAGAGTCTCTCCTGTATGAGCATTGATCTTTTAGAGTATCACCATGAATTGGAAGCCCTGGAAATAATACTTGAGGATACCTTCCCAAGTACTAGGATTTTGTTTTGAGTCAATTAGCTTTTCCAGGGGATTGATTGAAGAACATTTTACATGTGGTTCCTGATTTGGACAACCAAACACTCTTTTTTCTTGGTGTCACCCACAGCTGTTGTTGCCACCATTGTGGAAACCGGGATTTTAGAGGTTTGGGAATAAAAAAGGAAGAAAATAACGAAAAGCCAAAACATCTTAGCAATATGACTACTTGGGTCTGGAGTTTATCTATTTGGATATATATTTAGATTAACTACTTTCTTTAAAAAAGCAAACAACTTTTGAGGGATAAAGGACTACTCATCAATAATACATTAGTAGAGGCTAGGGCAGTTATTGTTGAAATGACATTTATTGAGCACTTACTGTGTGGTCATTGCTAGGTTCTTTCACCTTTTGTTTTGGTTTTGTTCTCCCAATAACATATGTTCATTCAGCAGATTTATTAAGTGTCTACTGCTTGTGAAGCATTGGGCTAGGCTTTAGAAATACAATGGTAAGCAAAACAGACAAGACCCCTCCCTGGCCTTATGAAGATTATAGTTTATTAGTAGAGACAAATATTAATGCAATAATTACATTATTATGTAAAACAAATTTTATGTGCCCTAAAGAAAAGTGCAGGGAACCAAGAACTGTAGCAGGGGAACTCTAGTGAGAATGTCGATGCCAGGAGAGAAAGGGATACTGAGGTGAGTACTGAGGTACTCCTTTGATATCTAAGGGGTGGTGTTCAGTAGGCAGTTGGACACAAGGATCTGGAACTTAACTGTTTGTACTAGACGTACAAGTTTTGAGAAACGTGGATATGCAGATGGCAGTTGAGGAGATGGGTGTGGATAAGGTTGCCTGGGAAGAATGGGTAGACTGAGAAGACAAGTGACTTTATATCTAAGCCCGATGAACTCCCAAGATTTAAAAGGTTGTTGGGGAGGAGGTGCCTGAAAAGGAGTGGCCAGCGAGTAGGAGTAAAGCTAGAGACTGCGGAGATTGAGGGCATTCCAACAAGGAGGGGGTGTCAACGCTGTCAGATATTGCTGAGAGAAAGAAAATGCGAATCGAAAAAACAAATGCCCACTGGAAGCCTTCAGGGCACTCAGTGAGGGCTGTTTCACTGAAGTGAGACAAATGGAAATCAGGTTGGTTTGGCTTTTAATAGAGGAGCTAGAGCAGGGAACTGGGGTCTGTCTTTCTCTCCTTTAAACTGACAGAGACTTGACTAGTGATTTCTGAAAAGAAAGGAGGAATTCAGAGGAAACAGGGATTTCCCTTTAAAAGGCAGAAGAGTACTTCCTTACTGTAATCTTACAGGGCTTGTGGAGGAGGGTGGGTGTCAATGCGGTAGGTAAGCAACAGCATGTGTCCCTCTGATGGCTTCCATTTTCTCCCAAGAGTCGGAGGAAACAAGGAGAGATGTGGGAGGGTAGAGGTGGGTGGGGAACATCTGAAATAGTCCTAGCAGAGAGTGGAAGAATGAATTGATAAAAAGTAAGATGGCCAAGCTTTTTTTAGGGCCTAGCTGAGATGTCTGTCCAATTGGGTGTGACTTTCTTCAGTAGTGCTTCATTCCCTTGGTACAGGCTTAAAGTGATAATAAGGTTCATCCAGGGTTTGCATATTGCCAAACAAGTGTAACAGAAAGTCAGAGGGCAAGGGAGTTTAGAGTATTTGCAAAAGAGCCTTTAAGACTATGAACCAGGCTAACTAGGTAAATAGAAAAGGTGGAGACTGATAGGTTAGGGAGCAGATAGAAATACCCATGACCTGGCTGTTCCTATAGGGCCAAAGATGGTTGTAGTGAAGGGGATTATGGTCTGAGAAGAAGATACTTGAATTAGTGATTATTGACAATAACTGATGTAGACGTAATCCTGTTTTAACAGATTAAAAAAACTGAGGCTTTGGTAAATTCATAATTTGCCCTTGATTGCACATGAGTAAGCAGTGAAACTGGAACTGGAACCAAAGTTTATCTGACTCAAAACACTAAGTGGCTGGCTATAAGGACAGGGTCGAAAGAAGTTTGAGCCAAGTGTTATGAAGCCGTGGGCTATTCCCCCAGTTGGTTTGGCTCTTGATTGTTTTATATCTGTAAGTGTAATAATCTTAGTCTCCCAGCTAAAACTTTAGGATTACTATTTACTCTTTTCCTTGTCTCCTGTGTCTAGTCCGTCATTCTGGTATCTACCTTTCCCTTTCCTTTCTTAGTGCTGCCACCTCACTTTAGTGTCTTTTCTTGTATCTGTGCAACTGATACACGATCGCCTTATTGCTCCCCAAATTACCAAACACTGGGCGGCTTCAACAGGAAAACATTTATTTCTCACAGTTCTGGAGGCTGTGAGCTCCAAGATCAAAGTGCCGGCATATTTGATGTCTGCTGAGGAATCACTTCCTGGTTCCTAGATGGGGGCATCTTTTTTCTGTGTCCTCACATGACAGATCTGTGCTGTTCATCTCCTTATAAGGGCACCCAACACATGGGCACATCCATGACTACAAATAAACCAAATTATCTTGCAAAGGCCTCACTTCCAAATACTTCATGTTGTGGATTAGGCTTCCACATACAAATTTTGGGGGGACACAAACAGTCTGTAGGACGTTGCCTTTAATAACCTTCTTTCATTGCTGTTTGATTACTCTTACTTACTCAGAAACTTTCAGCCAGGTACTTTATGTGGTAATGATTTTTTCCTTAATTTCCATCCCTGGGCTGTCTCAGGATCATGAGACGTAGAGGAGAGACCAAAGAATAGCTGTTCTAAGCTGCTGGAATTTTTGTGTTTGAAAGCAGGTTTGCATTCATTTTGTTTTCACTTTTACTGACAGTGAATAGCAGTTAATAAAATAAGTCTCTGCCTTTTTTCTTTTCATCTCAATTCCTTGGATTGGGATAGCCTGCATGTAGTAAAGGAGAGGGAGGGCTCTGGAGTCCCACTGCGTCAGTTTGAATCTTCATAGAAGTGTGCACTTAGACGAGGTGTGTGTGTGTGTGTGTGTGTGCGCGCGCGCCATCTTTTCCTTGTTGGTAGAATGGAGGTAATACTAATACTTTCATCATAGGATTTTTAGCAGGATCAAATGAGGTAGCACATGCCGCAGCAGTGTCTGGAAATGGAGTAAGTGGTTAATGTAAGCTATGGTATGATGTCGTGTGCTTGGTCACATGCACCCATGTGCATTTTCTCTTGTGCATACTGCTCTTTTTATGTCGTTTCCTTCTCATTGTTACCCAGTCTGATCTTTGTCCCATTTTGGTTTTCTTTTCAGTGAGGTCTGCCAATCCTTAGTGAAACGTAGCTCTGGAATCAAAGGAAGCTTACCACTACAAAAACTGCATCTGGTTTCACGAAGCGTTTATCATTCACATCATCCTACCTTAAAGCTTCAAAGACCCCAATTCCGGACATCATTTCATCAGTTCTCCTCTTTAGCTAACCTTCCATTACGTAAATTGAAGCTTTCTCCAATTAAATATGGCTACCAGCCTCACAGGAATTTTTGGCCAGCGAGATTAGCTGCAAGACTCTTAAAACTTCGATATCTCATACTAGGATCTGCTGTTGGTGGTGGCTATACAGCCAAAAAAGTGAGTAGAACTTTCCACTGCTTTTCCAGTTATTTTAGCATGATTATTTGAAGGTCTTAAAACACAAATTGTTTTTCTTTAGTGCAGTAGAATATTTAAAAATTTATGGTGTATCTCTACCATGTGCTAAATTAACGTTGCAAATAGGAAAATGCTCTTTGAATCTTGGTTATAATTACAGTAGGTGAGAATGGCCTAGTGGAAGGAGCACTAGGGTGGGGTGAGGTCACCTGGCTTTGATTTTCAGCTTGCCACTTAGTAGCACAGACAGGAAAGTAGGTGTCATGCTAACACAACCACTTTGGGGCAGCTTTGGGAGCAGAGGCAAGGTGTCCTGACCCCTGGTTTGTGTTTCTTCTGTTCCACAGTATTGTTTAGGTAAATCATGAAGCCTATTTGAAGTAAGAATATATTTTCAATTTTTATATTTTCCATATTTAGTAAAAGGACGCTTACATGTTCTATACGCTTGCCTACTAATTTGTTTTCGAAGGAACTGAGGCTATTTTGTTTCTAAAATTTTGACCATAATGTATCGCTCTTTGTAGATTAGCATGTTTTAATTAGATAAATAAGGTGGTTTTTCTTTATTTTTTTGTATGACATTCAGAACATTCGATTGGCATTTTCTTTTCTTTTAGACTTTTGATCAGTGGAAAGATATGATACCTGACCTCAGTGACTATAAATGGATTGTGCCTGACATTGTGTGGGAGATTGATGAGTATATTGATTTAGGTTTGTATCATCAACGTTAAAATACGTTTTTTTGGTCATATCTTCGGGAAAGAGAAATAGTGGTATTGAGATAGTTTCTTCACTCATGAGTTCACTGTGTAGCAGTTTTATTTTAATGATAAAAGTAATAGAATATCAAAGAAAAAACTAGTAGAAAAAAAATAACCCCTTCATCCATCACTTTCACATAGCTACTACTATCCTCATGGACATTTTCTTTTAATTGAACCTAGTCTGTGTATGTGGTTATTATTTTAGTTTCCTTTTTAAAAGTTATATGGCAACAGTATATACTTGGGCTTCTTTTCCTGCCCAACACATTTGTTAGCCAAATCAGCCTCTCTGGACATCACTTTCAGTGTTCTGTATTCTCACCCAGAGCAGATGCACCATAACCCACCTCACTAGTTACTTTTTATTGGATACCTTGGTGACTTCTACTTTTTGTAGCCAAGTCCCTCAAAGCCCGCTAGAGTCCGTGATAATTTCTTGCCATAGTCAGGTACTGTTCACCTTTTTCTATAATAGGTAGATTAGAAAAAAGTATATCTGATAGTTCTGATTGCCAGTATGTTATGATGATTTAAACAAAATTTTCTTTTAATGGAATTACTTTCCTCAGTCTTTTTTTTTTTTTTTAGAGTTTGTTTAATTTCTTAGGTGCATATGGGGGTGGAATTACTCTCTGCATGCACTTACAGCTCGTAAAGATAAAACCGTGCCGCACTGACAGAGGGATCTGCAGGAATCTGTAGCATTCTTTCCATGTTTTTCTAATATTCGTGAGGAGAGCTTTTACCTTGATGCATTTGCCAGCACCACAGTGTGGGGCTGAGGGTTGGGTTCTGAAGCTGCACTGGCCAGCCTCAAGCCTGACTCCCTGCTTCTTTGCTGTTGTGCAGGCTCATCTACTTAACCTCAGTGCCCCAGTTCCTCACCTGTAAAGTGGGTTTGATGATAACTGTTCTGTAGGGCTGCCTTGAGGATTAAACAGGGGAGTGCCGTAACAGCATTTAGAATAATATCTGACATACTCTTATTTTGAGAATATTTATGTATTTTAGTCCTCTGCAGAGAAAATTAAGAAAAGCGCATTCTAATTCAGAAGATACTGTACCGTTGTACCAAACTTTGACAAAATTGAGCTTCAAAATTTTTGTAAACAAAAATGAATACTTTGACCATTTTATCAATAAAACCAGCAAAAATAAAACCGAAGTTTGCCATGGGTTCTTAGACAGTTATTTCCAAATGTTAACAAGTGTGAATTTTCTTAGGGTCTGTTAAAGGATGGAAAAAAGTAATGGAATTCTATTTTTTATTTCATTACTGTCTTCGAGTTTGGACCAGGTGTTTCAAGAGGTGTTTTTCTGTATTTTCTTTGATTCTTGGCCTCTTTGCTGTGACTTTCTCCTTAAAAGTACTTCTGATTCCAATACAGCATTAACATTGTTAATACAGTGCTTATAGTTCCTGGCATTTAACTTATAAATGAAAAGTTTCCATCTAAGCCATACATCTGGTGACTCTTTTTAAAAACATTTCATGGCCTGTGGAATATCATCACAATGACATATTGTTTCAGATACAATTATAGTTGTAATAGGGAGAAAAATAGAAAAATATTTTAAGTTTATATATGATGATTATTTCTATTTTTTCAGTGTTTTAATAGTCAAATTCTTATTTTGAGAATTTTGTTTGTTCTCCAGAGAAAATTAGAAAAGCACTTCCTAATTCAGACGACCTTGCAAAATTGGCACCTGACTTTGATAAAATTGTTGAAAGCCTCAGTTTACTGAAGGACTTTTTCACCACAGGTAAGGAAGGACCCGTTTGATCTCACTTAAAATGTCAGAAGACCCAGAGGAAAAATACTAAGATGTATTCATTTGTTTATTCGTATCTTTTAAATGAAAACATCTAGTACAAATGAAAAACAAATTTTTGAAAAAACAGATACACAAAGTTTTGTTGCTCAGTGGTTTTAAATTTTGGTTAGTGCAACAAAATGAAAATTTGTAAGAGGTTAAACATACTTGGCTTTAGTCAGTGAGGGAAAAAACGATCTCTTGTTCCTGACAAGTAGGTTAGACTTCCTATGTGCTTGCTTTTCATAATTGGTTAGAGCCGATTTGGTGATTTTAAAACAAATTTAATTATGATGGGCCGTAATGAGTAGAATTTACTAAGGTTGATCTTGGCGTATTTGCCCAACTCACACCCTATCATGATATAACTCTGAGATCTCAGACATTTGTTTGCTCATTCCTGTCAAATTTTACATTTCTATTTCCCCTTTTGCTGATTTTTCACAGGTCACAAATTGGTTAGTGAAGTCATAGGAGCTTCTGACCTACTTCTCTTGTTAGGTGTGTAAACAGACATTTTTGCTGACCTTAACATGCCTTTTAAATGCTTCTAATAAACTAGTTGCAAATAAATTGCAGACCAAATTTATGCTGCTTATGCTGAATTTTAAAACTCCAGAACTCTATTGGGCAAATTCCTTATCTTACAGGTGAAAATAATAAAATAATTATCTTGCAATAAAACTAAAATTCCTAAATACGTTTCTATAAGATTAAAAGTATTAAAAAGAAAGTTTGTTTAACCAAAATATTTTCTTGAAATTGATCTGATCATTTCTGATAATTGAAATGAAAAGTAATTTTAGTTTGTCTCATCCGTCCTGTCACCTTTTGACATTTTAAATTTGTTTTGTTACCATATGTGGTCTGTAACGGCAGTGATATAGGACTGAACTGTAAGTACTCTCCTGGAAAATTATCTTCATCAGAAATTGTCTTTTTTAATTGTAATTTTCAGTGATTTGTTTTTAAATAGGTTAAACATGTCCTATAATATTTACAAAGGTTTTTTTGCGTAGGTTATCAATGTGTTCCTTAAAATAAGAATAGTTTTTAATTTTCAAAAAAGTGGGTTTTATAAAAGCCCATTTGCCTTTAAATTAGACGTAATTTGGAATTTCGGCTATTGACATCACTGGAGAATTTAAAGGACTGCTTATTTATCTTTAAGGTTCACCTGGAGAAACAGCATTCAGAGCAACAGATCACGGATCTGAAAGTGACAAGCATTATAGAAAGGTAAGTATAAGGGAGAACTCTTCACACAGGTAGTCTGAAAGAGTTAAAAAAAAGTTTTCACCTACATGAAAGGTTTGAAAATAGTAACATCTGAGGAGCAAATATAAAAGCATCTAAGTAGAGGTGTTGTTAATCTTGGTACAAAGTGAAAGGTATTGTGTGACAGTTCTGGAAATATAATTGGAGAAGCGCATTGCCTTCAAATATGTTGTGAAATATTAGTTTCAAGGATTGGCTTCAACAAAGGGTCTTGTTGTTAAATATGTGTGGGAAAGCTGATATAAATAAAACAAGCAGGCTTTTCTTTTCCTTGGGATTTCTCAGACCTCACATACTTATGTGTATTATAAATCCCAGGAGAAGTCAAAGTGTACAGAGTTTTCCAGATTTATTTAGCAACAGAACCCTTTTTTGTGAAATGTATTTTAGGGACTAATGTTTCATGGCATACGCTTAGGGAAATATTAAAGGAGTAGGAAATGGGTTATTAGGGGATAAATTGATTCTGTGACATTAATAGCAATTGTGTTTGGAGTTATTTAGGGTGTGTTAATTTCAATACTTGTGTTAAAATCCATATGAAAGTTTTAGGAGAATTGCTAATTAAAATAACACATTCATTGCTCTATTTATATTCATATGTTAACTTGACATTTTCTTAGTCTTCATTTTCTCATCTTTTGGAATTGGTAAGTTAACTGATTCCTTGCAAGTTTTCCTTAAAAAAAATGTAGGTAAATAGATATTTGAAAAACATGTTCTACGAACATTTAAAAATTAAGTATGGAGTATGTAGCTTTTATATTGAAAGTTATGGTTTTTGTAAATTGAAAGGAAATAATTTTATGTTTATTTTGAAAGTGGAAAGAAAATACTTCCTTTGTATAGGTTTCCATCTCTCTCTTTGTCCTTTATCTTTGAACTTTTTACATGATATTCCAAGTTTAAAGTCTAGTGTTTCAAAAGATTTTTCTCTTGCCTTTTAGCTAGATCTTTCTTTTGGAGAAAACTTATTTTAAAATGTGTGTGTATGTGTGTATGTGTGTACATGTGTTTGCCTTTTAAGTTGATACCTTTTCCATTGGCATTTTAACCAAAGGAACACTTGACTATTCATGCTACTGGGGGGAAAAGTTTTAATAGAAATTAGCCTATTATGCACAGCTTATTTCAAACCAAAGACTTGGCCCTTAATGCAGGTAGATTTTATATGTAGAGAGGCACTAATCTAAGGGGGAAAGGAAGCTCTCTTATAGGATTAGCGGTGTGGTTTCTTTTTGCCTAGATAAGGTAGGCGAGGTCTGCCTCTGGTATTCTCTGGTATGGTCTAGGATCACTTTGGTGAATGAGAAACCTGTTTCAGGGTCTAACTCACATAATTTCCTTAAAATCCTGCTAAAGTGCTGAATGAATACTTGACAAATGATGAGTAGCTCTGCAATATAGAAGACAGTGGATCACTGGGAATTTAATTATATTCACAGATTTTATTTTATACAGTAGACATGAAAGCAAATTTATTGCTTTATTTCATAATTTACTTGAAGGTAAATACCCTCATATACTATTTCCTTTTTTCATACTTTATGATGATTATGTTGCCCATTAAAAACCTAGCAATTATTACTAAATCTAGAATTTTAATTAGGCTGTTTTCAATACAGGCTAAGTTAAATTGTAGTCAATGCTAGTATACAAATTTACTATACAGAAAAGTATTTCCAGCCTCAGCTAGTGGTTTTAAATTGTTAATGTGCAGCATTATGTGTTTCAAGGCTTGACTTTTATCTGTAATACTTGAAGATGATGAACCACTCAGGCAAGATGCAAATAAACTGACTTTAGTAGACGTATCTACAAATTAATGGCTGAATGTGAGCACGGAAGGAGAGACTTTCTTTGCAGAAGCCTTTTTGAAATTACTCTAAAATGTTAAGTTTGAAAATTTGAGTAGTGGTCACAGGTGGTAGGATGACATCCAGAGATTAGTTGATATTTTTTTGATGGTTCAGAATGTTGTCTGAGAGTCCCAGATAGAATGTGGTATTTAGAGTTTGAATACACTAAGCAGTCATGCATTAGCTTAATGGTTGTCTGGTTTGTACCAAAATTTCTGGCCAGATTTATACTAGAAATGTAAAAGTAAATGTGAATCTGATTTCTTTTTTTTTTTTTCTTTTTTAAGTAATAAACTGAAAACATTTCTACAACTAGAACTAAAAAAGGAAATTTGTCCTTTCTGATAGAAGAACACATGTGGAGAGTGTGGGCAGGTAGAAGAAGTTAGGACCTGCGAAGTCAACTGAAGCGAGAGTGATAGAATTGAGAGCACACACATGTCAGATTGTTTGAGTTGAGTCCAACAGAATGGATAACACCGTGACCTGACTACCTGTGGCTCCCAGTTTGGGGTCACTAGACTTTTAGGCACTCTGGAAAAGTTGTAATTGAGGTCTTTAGAAAGTCTAAAAAAGCAGAAGACATGTATTTCTGCATAATACTGCACCAGCTAACATAAACATCAGTTTCTTTGACTTTGTCTGGATCTATATCCATTCAGTTTGTAGACAGTAGGTATGTCTATCATGTTGACCAGAAATTCTGGTATGTATTATCAGTAAATTAAAAACTGGAAAAATATTGAAAACACTTTTCAAGGAATGTTTTTCGTTAATCAGAAATTTTAAAATTTGTGTCCATTGGAGAAAAATATTAGAACCCTTCGTGAACTGAATAATATCCTTGAGACCTGGAGACCTTCAGAACTACCTGAAGGCAAATTGAAAATTGAAGTGGTGAGCCTATTTTAATGAATAATTTATAAATCTGTAGATTTCCTTATATTGATCATAACATAGACAGGTGACAGGACCACTTAGTGAATTATCTGTTTTAGATTCGGTAAGATTGTCTGTTCTAGTGAAAATTAAATGAGACATTATATTTGTGCTTTTGTTTTATCATGTTTCTGATAGCTCATGAACATTTCACAGAAGTAAGCAACATGGTCATTCTGAAGATTACAAATACATTTATAGTTTATAGAAAATATTTGAAGGACCTTTTAAAAGTCCAAATCATGAAGGGTGGAATTATTATTTTAAATATAATTATTAGACAGTAATTAAAGTTCTTCCTTTTTACATGTTTTGCTAATTCCTTTTTTGTGGCTTTATTTCTCTTGTACCTGCCAGCTGAAATCTCTGTCTTCCCTCTTCTAATTTTTACTCATCCTTAAAGCCTAGGCTCTGTTGTCTCCTTCGTGAAGCCTTCCATAACCATTTTAGTTCCATTAATTATACTCTAAAGAATGAAAACAGATGCCAGAGGAAACACTATTTACTTTGGTTTACATTCTATAATGGCCTATTTCTGTCATAAAATCTCTGTCCTCAGAACACCGAGGATAAAGCAGAGCTTTTAGCAAAATTGACACACCAAAAGAGAGGCTAATTGAAGTAAATGAACTTCATTCATGCCAACTGGTAGGCCCCCAAATTTTATATAATAGGTGTTTTGATCTGATCACCTGTGAATTTCTCTTGGCCTTTGATATTGGGCACCTACTGAGGAGAACAAGAATGTGACAGTGGTACATGTGCTTGGTGTTCTAAACTGTAATGAAGCAGTGTTGCTTAAGTAGGATTTACATTTCTAGGACTCCTCATGCAACAAATACTGTAGTAACCTGGGCAAAATGAAATTCTCACAACCAATATCATCAAGTAACCACAGACCAGTAAACTTGTTTCCTGAGCAGCTAAGTAGCAACTGTACTAGGTTAGACTCTTAGCCGGGAAGCCAACCCACTTGTGCACTAGAGTGTAGAAGTTGGGAGGCAGAGGGATCAGAGGAAGAAAAGCCGGGAAAATCTGCCTGAAAAAAAGTGGAATGGCAAACCAGGCAATCTTATTCTATTGCTTCATAAGCACACTGTGCTTTTATGTCATTTAAGAAACATTAAGTAAGTATATACTGTGTACATAATACTGTTTTTAGGTGACAATTTAGAACAAAAGGGATTTGGCAGAAGTTGTAATGTTGATAGTAACTATCGGTAATAGACTGATTTGTTCATCTCAAAATTATCCCTTGTAGAAATTGTCCAAGTATTAAAATAAGAAATGGTATTTCTGAACTGAAGCAAGGTGGATGATCCAAATGGAAAGATGTATTTCCTTCTGCTATCCATTAATTGACCTTTTTCAGTTGGCCATAAATACCTTGAGCAGAGTTATGTATTAGTGGGAGGGGAAAAATAGGAAAATAGTTATTTTTAACTAATCAAATAGAATTATTCAAATCTTGAAAAGTAGTTTAATGCCTAGGAGTATTTTTGAATGGAAGGGGAAAGAAGTCTTCACTTTCATAAAGTTCTTTTCTGGACCCAAGTTACTTTTAAAACTAATAAAGCAGGGTTGGCACACTTTTCTTTAAAGGGCCAGGTATCTTAGGTTTGCAGGCTTTAAGGTCTCTGTGGACTATTCAGGCAGCCCATCTTCTTAGTAGTTCAAATATGCCTTCTGATGTGTTGTACTGTTACCATTTTCTTTTTTTAAATGTGGATTGAACCTGATGGGATCAAAGCCACTTTGGAAATAGCTAGACCATCGTGTCAACAGGATGGTATCAGGTGTAAACTGTAGTCACACTGTCTGCATTCAGATCCTGTCCTTCCTGCTTTCTGAGCTATGTGATCTTGAAAAAGATCAAACTCTTTGAGTTACTGATTTCCTCTTTTGTAGAAGGGGGAACCCTACTGGATAGGATTGTTTTGAGAGTTTTGTAGCCCTTTAGCACAAAATCTGCACATAATAAAAATTAAGGTGATGTTGATGACCATGAGCATTATTACCTTACAATTTGAATTATTCCATCAGTTAATTGCCTATTAACATTATTTGATTAATTTCCTCCCCGTAATTTCCGTGGAGTCTGAGGACTGTGAAAACTGGGAAAATAGATCATCGGGCTGATGTGTAGCTTATTTACAGAATACACATTTGTTCAGAAACCCAATTTGGATTTTATACTGGAAACTTTGTGTGCATTATTAGGTAAAAGTAGGTCATAATTTGATTCATTCAAGGAGCAAACATGTGCTCAGTCCTAATTTAGGTATCAGCTGTAACACATACCTAAAAGTGTCAGACGTTATTCTAGGTGCTAGATAAATATACGAACGGGATAAGGATCCAGCTCTGCTATAAATGTTTAAAATACTGTTAAAAATATAGTGTCTTAAATATGTTCACATATAAATGACAAATAATTTTAAAGTGTCCTAAAATCTTTCCTATCAAACTCATTAACTTTTAGATTTTCACAGCGTATTCAGTTGATATTTTGGTTTTTGGAGTTATCACTGATTTTCTTGACCTGATGTTATAATTTTTTAAAAGTCTGACAATACTGTATGTGAAATACGAGACTGTAAGAGCTGCAGTGTCAAATTGGCAATAACTCTTGAGAGAGTGTATCATCTGTAGTTGTTTATTTTTACTGCTTATCATTATTTACAATTACTATGTTTTATATTTAATGTATGTGATTTTAACATAATTACATGCTGTTTCTTGAGAGAAAACTATCTGAGCTTGGGAAGATATTTATTATATTTTGTCTGTTTAAGGAATGTGTCTTGCACAGCAGTTACACACATTTCTTTCCCTTCCTAATTCCACATGGCCTTAGCTCAGAAGCTGTATAGCCTGTAGCCCATCACTCAGTATTTAGGGTGAGATTTGATGTCCAAAATTGGATAGAGGTAACCTCCTTTAGTCATGTAATATAGTGTGAATAGTTTTCTCTGTGTCTAATTCTTGTTTTCTTCCTACTTTTTTTTAGGAGGTAACAGTTAATTTCAGCTATCTTCACATAACAGTGCTTCAGTAACAGACTTGGAAGGAAAGTGAAGTGTTACTAGAAAGAGGGTGTTTTCTTACAATGTAATAGATATTAAGTATTAGCCATGTAATTTGTATGTAGATAGAAGCAATGGATTAGGGAAGGATGTTTAAGCTGTGAGTAAAAAAGAATCTTGTACCTGATAGACCAGCAAGCATAGTTAAGAAATGTGGAATATTTGCTCACTACTTTGACATCTTATAGAGTACTGGTGGTATGTTAATTAAAGCCCAGGTACACTACTATATAAGCCAGCACAGGAAACCTTTAAAAGGGTATTACTTTGAGACATCTAAACACTCGGATGATTAGAAGTGGTTATAGTAAATGACTAAAAATAAGTTGGATTATTATTCTTTCTGCTTCATGAAAAGCAATGATACAGAAAATGAAAAAATGACAGATAATTAGGTAAATGATGAGGGTAGTGAGTTGGCATTGTCTTTCTTTGATATATCAATGACCATAAAGTATTAACTTAAAAGATATCTTTAAAGGTAGCCACAGGTTTTTATAAATATATTTTCTGCTATTGAATTTGGAAACAGATGTTGACAGTTCAGTTGTGTTACTTGCCATTTTGATGTTCTCTCACTTGTCATACAGAAATATCAACTAGTCTCATCCTTTGATTTATAGTAAGTCATCCAGTTTCATTATTGTTGGCATGGCCTAATGTATTAAAACTAAGAGTCAAACAAAAATTCCCCAAATTATATGCTAATACTTTCCCTTAATTTAAAATGCTTTACTATAATAGTAGCTATCCTATTTGTATTTGCTTCTTTTCTGGAAAACTTTTATTTATAGAAGTCTTTGGCTTAATAAAGTAAGTTATTAAGCCCCTGGATGAGTCTACTAATTAAAATTTGAATGTAATGTTAACCAGTATTTCAAGAAACTTCCTAGTTGTATTATATAAAATGTAATATTTTGGGCAATTATTTTAAAAAGCTCTGAAGCTATTTGAAACTCCCAATGTAGGTTATTTTAATGAGTATTAGTTTTCCTAGCTCTTTCTATTTTTATAACTTGGTAAAAATTGAGTTCATTGTTCTCCCAGAACACTCTTCCTGTGCAGATTAAATAGTGACTTCATTCACTGAGGTGTCTAATTGAGAAAATATTAGGCTTGTGACATTTTCAATTCTTTGTTGTCTTTTTCTCTGTTGTCATTTCTTGAGGGCTATTATCTAATAGGCCAGCAATTAAAAATACTATACAGAAAATGACATGTATTGGGTATTCTGCCACATGTAAATACATTGTGATAAAAATTACATTAGTTAGCATGTCATGATTTTTAAGTGGAATGAATTATAAACATATAAATGTTGATTGTGTTGTACACAGGTCCAAACTAGGTTTTGTTTCATTTTAAATTTTCATAATAACTGTATTATTTCCAAATCCTAACTATGTTCTTTTATAGTGCTTTTGCTCTAGTAATTGATATATTCTTATATTCTTAGAGGCTATTTTTACTGAATGTCAAAACAGCTCATAAAAAGTGAAAATTCAGTCAGACTACTTATTTTATGTTGTATAAAGTTAAAACAGTGCCTCAAACATTATTTCTTAATTTGCAAAAAAAAAAAAAAAAAGCTAAATTTTAGTCAGATAAGCTTGTATGTATAGGCATGTAGAATATATGAATTAATGTAAAACCTTGATTAACTTGATGCTTGGAAACTCAAATTAATAGTTTTGAGGGGCTATGGTCTTTAATTGAAGACATCAGATATCAAAGAACAAATACATAATAATAATTTAATAATTAAACTATGATGTATTCTCCATTCAGTTTCATGAGAATTATGGTTGACAATTAAAAGATTTTTTCCCCCTTAATGTTTCAAGTCAGGAGCATACACTAGTTCATATTGGCAATTCAGAACTAAGGGTTGAGGTAATCAGTTGTTAACTGCAATGCCACTTTCCTTGAGCATTCCAGTTAGTCTAGGTTTTACTGTATATTAATATTATACATCTGGCTCACTTTGTTCAGCCGACAGCCACATTGCATTTTCTTTTCACTTTTTAAACTCTGCTGTTTTATATTTCTGAGACATCTAATTTTACTGAGGGGAAAAATGGAAACGTGGTACAGAGCCCTATTATATGGTGGCTTTCTAAAGGTACACAAATGCGTTTCCATTTTTGTTGTAAGCTATCCCTTCTTCCCTAACTTACATCTGTTCCTTGCTTGTGCCCTTTGGTTTAACATTGTTCTCCTCCCCAATTTTCCTCTTCTCCTCATTGTAAACTCATGGCAGGGTCTGCTTGGTGAGCTCATTCTCTTACAACAGCAAATTCAAGAGCATGAAGAGGAAGCGCGCAGAGCCGCTGGCCAATATAACACAAGCTATGCCCAACAGAAGCGCAAGGTGATGGATGGTTTAAGGGGGCTACTGATGTGTTCACACTAATCAGCCATTTCAGCCAAGATCATGTCATCTTAATACCTTCATGGACTCCAATTATGAGTAATTATTTTTGACACAATAAAAATTTGAAAGATATATAATACAAATATGTAACTTTCCTAGAGTGGATAAGCAAATCCAAAATGTTAAACATAGGATTTATTTTCTGAAATGAGATGATCTGTGAGGGAGCATGGATTTGTATTTAGAAAAGAATTATGAATTGTGATTTACTTGGTCCAGTTATTGAGTCATCCTAGGTTTGTAGCTCACTTATCTGTGGTTCTCCCAAGTTTTCATTTCTAAAATGTAAGGGATTACTGTGGATGACCACAATTTAAATTATTTAAATAATGAAAATTATAGTTTTAGTAAAATGAAGCAGCAGAAAATACTGTTATTTCTTACAGAAGAAAACTGTTTTGATGTAAATTTTGGGCAAAATTATTCTTATATACCTTGATCAACTCATTAAGTTTTTCCACAGTTGTGAAGTCAGCACAAATAAATTTTCACCTTGGATGACTGAAGGATTGAACATTGGAAAGTTGATATAATTGAGGTTGCTAAAAAACAGATTCTAATAAAAGTCAGCATAAATCTATATAAATGTTTGGTTATTGGTACAGTCAAGAAGTCCTTAAAAGTATGCTTTCAGCTGTTACATGATCTTATGGTGTAGATCTCAAGGTTAATGTTCTGAAGGGGCTTGAGTCAAAATGCAATGAATGTAATGATTTTAAAGTTATATTCTGAGATCTTAACATCAGCTTAATTATGTTGCATATATTAGATCAGGAAAGTTTTAAAGTCGTATATAGATTTTGTTCAGGAAAAGAAATTCAGCCATTTAATTAGGTTCCTGTAGGTTCTGATATTGAAGTTACCCAATACTATAGATAATGATTGAATGCAATAAATTTGCTTACTAACCTTATCGCATTTGGTGATGGTAATATTTGAGAGTATGCCTCATAGTTTCATTTATCTTTCCAGTGTCACTTCCTGGCTTTTCTCAATTCCAGGGCTGTGGAATCAACTCCTGTATATTTAGCTTTCAGTGAGCGAACAACATAGGTGGAAACAGAAAATAAGTTATTTTCCTGTTTGGTTAAGTTAAAGTAGATGTGTTAAACCAAGGAAGGGCTTATTTTAAATGGTGCTTTAGCATTCTCTGTTCTGTATTTTGTTGAAGTGCCATTTAAATATTCTAACAAATTGGATGCTTAAAGCCAACCATCTGTTCCTTAGCTTTGTTACAGAAAGAAGGCAAAGGAACTACTATATTCTGGTATGTTAGTTAGAAATATGGATAGCTCTAGCTGCAAGTTGTTCTTGTTTTTTCATAATGGTGAAAGAATTTGAAATGAGTCCCATAGATCTGCCTTCCATTTTAAGATTTTAAGATACAGTTTAAGATTATCAATATACTTTTGAACCTGATGTTTTAAGGGATATTAGTAGTGAATAATGTTCGTTTTCTACATTGCCCAAGTTTGATGTTCATTTGAGGCCTACTTTCTAGCCTGCTTTCAGGTTTAGTGATACCATTTCATTTCTGGTATTTTCAGATTATTCATTTAACCATTTTATTCCTCATTTCCCCCTTTTGTAAAATAGCAACTGATAGGACTGTACCTCCGTCTGTTTTGTTTATTAAGGCATACTTAGGAGAGCACCAAGCAGTCTGGCCCACTTTGGAGTTGTGTGAAAGTAAATGGAACTTTAAAAACAATTCCTGCTCTTCTATGATGGTGTCATACCCCTTACTGCATCTTCCCCCAATTCCCCCTGTAGTTGGTACACAGGTGACTTTTCAGCCCTTCACTGTCCTCATTGATCCCAATCCTAATTCATGAGATTTATAGCATTCCTCTGGGTGTGTGAGGTTTTCTTGAGGTACAAAGCCACAGCTTTTTGTTGATTTTTAATCATCCTTCCTTTCCTTCTTGAAATGTAAGTAGGCCTTCATTTTTTATAGTAGCAGCTAACTGTCCCTGTAGCTCATGCAGGGGCGTACACGTACATGGAAATGTTTGCGAGTCCCTTATATGTGTATTTTGCTATTTCAGAATGGCCGCAATGGCTTAGTAGGAAGAAATACTTAAAATTTAAAAATCAGGCTTGGTTTTGTGAGGAGCTAGTAAAGGTTTTTCTCTTTCAGCTTTAGCTTGTTTCTGCGGAGGATTCCGCTCTTTCTCCATCAGTTTCACAGCCCTGGAATTGTAGAAAAGCTCTGGTTTCAAGACCATTGATACCCATTTCTGTCAGGGTGAGTTTTAAATTTCATAATGCAAACAGTATGTTAAACAACAGGGCAAGAACTGAACTCCTGTCGTAAGTAGCTGAATTTTACCAGCAAAGTGCATCAACATTAAATGTACCGACTGCCAGTTAAGATATTGAATAAGTGATACGTGAAAAATAGCATGTGCTGTACCCTTAAGAAAATATGTAAAAGTATCTTCTCGGTATCTTTAATATTTATCTTATAAACCTAAAGGTTTTCATCTTGTTTCCTAGAAAATGTGAGGTCTAATTCTTGACTCCACCACCACCTGTCTTTTAATACGATGTTAATTTTGATGTTCCATTAAACCAAGCAGATAGGAAGCATATTGATAAAACTGTGCATGAGTCATGCCTAACACTTGTGCCAGAAAGGGCAAGTGATAAATCTAAATACTCCTAAAAATCTGAATTTATAAAAATCTTAACAGTCATCATTACTAAATTATAATATTAGCATAAAGATTGTTATTTGTAATATTCTAATAACCTTATATCCTTTTAACCTTTTATATACCCTTTTTATTTTACCAAATTACCGAGTTAGCCTTTTATAGTCCTTGGCTTACAGTAAGCATTCTAACTTTTTGTGTAATTGTATTAGTTTCTTAACTCTTGCCCCAGATGTAGACTAACACTGGATTTTCTATTGTAATTAAGGACATATTGCATGAAGTCATGAAATATTCACATTCAAAACTAAAACAGTTTATGCTAATACTGTTTATATAATTTCATACTAATTTAGCTAGTGTCAGATGAGCATTTAATGGAACAGAATTAATTCAAGTACCTTTTCAAATGAATTGGGAATTTAATATGCATAACATTTTTATGAGTGCATTATTACATTATGATGGCATGCCACATGAAAACAATATGGAAGAATTTATTTCTTCATTGGTCTTCAAGATTTTGTTCTTTGGGTTGTTGGTTCCTCCCCAACTTGCTTGTTTCCTCACATTTTAGGCGACTATTAATAATTCTTGTCCATTTTATACAAACACAATCAAATGAGAAAAGTTCTCTTCATAAGTGTCTGCTTGCTATATAAGAATGAGAAAACAACAATACAAAATTTGTTTTATATTCTCTTTTCTTCTAATTACTGAATCATATTTGGAGATTTTTAGGCATAGACTTTTAAGGAAAAAATAATATACTTACCATTTGTAGCAAGCATTGTCATTTTTATTTACAAGAAATTTCAGGATTATTTTGAAAAAGTATTTGGAAATAGGAATTAAAACTGCAAAATAAATTTGTATTGTATGGATTAAGAGTTACTAATATCTACCTCAAGAAACAAATCATTTAAAATTTTTTCGTATATATTTGCTACCATGATACCTTGATTGCTTGACTAGCCATTGAATGAAAGTGAACAAGGACTTACATGAATTTTACCTTGAGTTTTGTCTCCTATGAAATACATTCATGTTTACAAGTTTTGATTATTAGAAATTAGATCATTCTTTTGAAAGACTGAGTATGACAACTTCACCTCACCAAGGAGTCAAAGCACAGTTACATGGATTTGCCATAATTGACATCATTTTAGTTAAAATTGATCATTGCGTTTCATATTTAGAATTGTACTGTGACTATAGTCTGATAATGCAATAAAGTTCTATGTTGTTTTGGGGCATCTTATCTTAGAGTTATCAGCATTAATAACAATTGGAAGTAGTTTCCACAATAGCTGTAGATTTTATCCTACTTTTGTTTTTTATATTTCAATCAATTTTAGTTGCTTTACTCAACTTTATTGCTACTGATCCATTCACTGTATTAGGGGTTAATAGATCTTGTACTGGAACTGAATTTAAAAACCAGCATCAGGCTCCACGTAAAGCTCTGAAAATGCAGGGTCTTTGCATTTATTAAATACTTCCCTACTTACAGGATAGAAAGGCGTAATATATGCTTAAAATATCACTATGAGCAATGAATTTCGTCAGTAGCTATAAATGATAGCCTAGCCTGTATAAGTTCCCTGAACACATTCTGTAGGTATCTGTGCCCTTTTTCTCCAAGCATCAAATGCCTGTCCTTGAGAACAAAACAGCCTACGAAAATGGTAGTGACCATGTGTTGGTCTCTTCATTTTATAACAACTCATTCATCAGAAATCACTAGAATAGCATCCTGAAAGTGATTGCTTTTTAAGGCTTTTACTTATGAATACAGTTATGAAATTTTGATGAGAAATTGTAGTGAATATAGTTTTTTTTTTTACTTTATTCATTAATCACTTGATTTTAAATGTGCTTTGATCAAATATGCAGATAAAGTCAGTATTTATTTTCAAAAATACTTTTCAAAAAATTTAACTTAGTGCCCATTTTACATAAATCCATTTCTCTGGAGATAAAATTAATTTATTTTAAATGTTTAGGTTACAGACAAAGAGAAAATTGACCAGCTTCAAGAAGAACTTCTGCATACTCAGGTAATTCTGATGAGTAGAAAGAAGCAGGGACTTTATGTTATAGTCTTAAGTTTGGTGGTGTGGAAATTTTTTTAAGAAAGCAAAATTTGGAGTGGTTTGATGATACACCCTTATTAATAAATGTAAAAAAAAGTGCAAAAGCAAATTGATAAGGAAATTGGTAAGTGTGGTTAACTCCTTCTATGTGTAAAGACCTGTTTTTTAGGGAATCTTGTGCTTCTAAAAGAAACACTGCTATGAAAAACAAAAATGAGGGAAAATGACTCATCCTTATGTAAACCATTTACATTGACAGGCTAATTAATGTAAGTAGTAAGAAACCACAGTTTAAGAAACCACAGTTCTAGTCAGCCCTCAGTATCTTTTTCCTTTACTTCTCTAAATCCCCAAAATAGTCAGATAATGACTTCTCTAAATGTATTTCTGGCACTAATTTGAAAATCTATTCTCCGATAGTTGGTTATAAAGCTACTATTATTTTAAAGACATGTTCTATTCAGTGTGATGAGTAGGTATATTCTAGTGCAAAATTGCCCTATCACCCACTTCATCATTAGTTATAGTATTATGATTATTACTATTTTATAATGTAATATAAACACAACTGTAGTATATAACATATAGTATAATTGTTATTTTACATAGATAACAATGATATACAATAATTAAGGAGGTTTTGTTTTAAGTTAAAACTTGTTTTAAAGAGCTTTCTTTTTAGGGGAAAAAAAATACAAGGGGCAACCTAGATAAAATTAAACAATTAGTATATTTTTGGTCACAGATTTTCTTAATATCTGTGGTTGATTTCCTTGATATCTATGCATTGATCTTTATGCCAGACTATACCATATAATCACTTGTGCTCTGGCCATCACCCTATGTATTTTCAAATACTTCCCAGCCAGGCAATTCCAGTCTTCAATTCAGCTAGAGTTTAAGAATCATTGGTCTCAAAATGTGGTCTCTGGAGCAGTAGCAACCAGTATCCTTTGGGAACTTGTTAGAAATACAGATTATTGACCCCTTCCTAGACCCCCTGAATCAGCATTCTAGAAGTAGAACCCAGTAATTTTTCTTTTCAGAAGCCCTCAAGTGATTCTGATGCATCCTTAAGTTTGAGAACTGTTGGTCTAGATCTTTGGAAGACCACTCAGTAGCATGTCTCTGCAGGATGGCTATAGATTGGCACCTGTACCAAAGAATGGTTCCATCCCCAGAAAATGTAGACCCCAAAATTAATTCCATATTTATAAAGAAATGAGCCAGTGGAAATCCTACCACACTTGTATGTCATTGATATCAACTCTTGACTTGAGCGATTTGTAGTGTCAGCCACAGGGTATTGACAAAAACACTGTATGAAAAATTCCTGATGTAATAAGCCATGGGGTTATCTGTATTACTGAAATGCAATAGAAACATAATGCAAGCCGCGTGTGTAGTTGTAAATTTTTACGTTACAAAAAGGTAAGAAGGAATAGGTAACATATTTTTAATGATGTATTTTATTTAACCCAGTAGATCCCAAATTAATATCCTTTAAACATGTAATTAGTATAAAAATATTAATGAGGTGTTTTATTTATATACTGAATTGTAAAAATCTGGTGTGTATTTTACCCTGAATGCTACATCTCAGTTCAGACTAGCCACATTTCAAAGTGCTCAGCAGCTATAGTGGCTAGTGGCTAACATATTAGACAACAAAGATTTAATTCTGTCATAATTTTGTTGTATATATTATTACTACATATAAATGAATAAGTGTGTTTAAAATAAAAAGTTTATAGTAGAATCTAGCCTCTAGTTCTACTTGTTTCATAGTACAGAGTCCTACTGCAGAATATGCTTTTTTAAAATTTGACTCAAGTTTAACATTCTCTGAGGACAGGGCCCTGATTTCCTGTCATTTATTTACTTCATTCTGAGGAGATTACACCAATCTAAAAATTTTCCTAAGGATTCTTTTCCATTTTATTTTTTTTTAATTTTTTTTTAATGTTTTATTTATTTTTGAGACAGGGAGAGACAGAGCATGAACAGGGGAGGGTCAGAGAGAGAGAGAGACACAGAATCTGAAGCAGACTCCAAGCTCCGAGCTGTCAGCACAGAGCCTGATGTGGGGCTCGAACCCACAGACCGCGAGATCGTGACCTGAGCCAAAGTCGGCCACTTAACTGACTGAGCCATCCAGGCGCCCCTTCTTTTCCATTTTAAAAGGCATGATATTATAAGTTGGATGTAAACATTCTGCTGGTTGGAGAAAGAAGTAATTCTTAATAGTTTTCTGAACGTTGTTAATGTTTAGGCAAGAAGTAATATTATACCAACTGAGGTGACCAAGTAGGAAAGTATCACATGTATTTGAGAAGAACAGCGTGTAGCTAAGCATCTGCTTTGACAAAACAGTCTGTCTTGTTTTGTCAAATGTATTTGTCAATGTATTAGTCTTCTTTAAATCTGCTTTTATATCAGTATTTTAAAAATTGGTGTATAATTTCCAGCCACGGAAACGTAACCAAAATTTGGACAGTTTAAGCTCTTGACTCTGACCTATATTCAGAACTCTGTGACCTTGGATAGGCTACCAAGTGTCCCTAACCTCTGGCCCCTAACTTTTGTCTCCTGTAAAGACTTAAGGACACTAATGCTGTTAAAACATTCAGTATCAGGCCTGTCACATAATACATGCTCAGGTACTGTTAGTTATTGTTATTTTGTATCATTTTATTTATTTATTTAAAAAAATTTTTTTTAATGTTTATTTATTTTTGAGACAGAGAGAGAGCACGAACGGGGAGGGTCAGAGAAAGAGGGAGACACAGAATCCGAAACAGGCTCCAGGCTCTGAGCTGTCAGCACAGAGCCCGACGCGGGGCTTGAACCCACAGACCGCGAGATCATGACCTGAGCCGAAGTCAGACGCTCAACCGACTGAGCCACCCAGGCGCCCCTATTTTGTATCATTTTAATTACAGCGTAAAATAACATGGAGAATGGGAAGAATCTGAATTTTTGTCAAATGTCCCCATAATGAAAATTTAAATTTTTGATGTGATAGGAAATATTACTTCAATAGAATGTACTTAAGAACTTCTTTAAATTCTTACATTTTAGTATTTTTAAATAACTTAATTTCTTCAGTGTAAATAGCAAAGAATTTTTCAAATAAAATGCCAAATTATAATAGAAAACTATAATGAATTCTACTGTTTGTGTGAGATAATATAATTTATTTTGTTTCCAACATTTTCAAAGAGGCTTTATAAATGACAAACTCATTTTAAATAGGAGATATGACTTCAGGAATTTGGAAGATTTTAATTTAGACTTAATTATGTTATTAACCCATCTTTTTCTTACGTAATTATGGTATTATTTTGTTGCAGTTAAAGTACCAGAGGATCTTGGAACGATTAGAAAAAGAGAACAAAGAATTAAGAAAATTAGTATTACAGAAAGATGACAAAGGCATCCATCACAGAAAGCTTAAGGTATTTTAAGTTTATCTGAATTTTGTTAGTTCCAGAAGTTTGCCATTTCACACTGTGCATTCAGTCAGTACGTTTTTAAAGCTGTAATATGTTCTATCCTTTTCTTTCTAACTTGATATCCTTGGGAGATTGGGAAGTCTTTCCTATCTTAAGACATTTCACAAATTATAGTCTCCAGACATTTGTTTCATACTAGGCCTATAAAATCTTCATACTTTTAACAATCATTTCTTGTGAATCAATTTATTTTTCTGAAATAGCCAGTTTATCTTTAGGCTTATTTAATTTCTACGGCATAAAATCAGAATTGTGAGTTGATGGACATTTAGATACGGCTTAGCTCCATTGCCACACTTGTATTTCCAGTGAATGATTAGTTCACTTTCCTCACTTTTATAAGAATTCACGTTTTTTTCCTGGAAGGTTTCTTAGGTATTTTAGAGAATGTTGGAAAAAAGTATATACTGGGATTGTGACCATCAGCACACTGGTAATTACCATTATTGGTAAGTTAAATCTTATTATTGCCCACTAAACCAGGCTGTATGTGCTGAATTAAAATTGAAGTAATATTTTTAACTTCTATCTCATGTAAGTAAACAGTATTTGTGTATAGCAAACCTACAATAAATCATGACATGTATTCTGAAGCCAAGGTCCAAAGCTAAGTAGTACTAGTTTAACCAACATGTTTTAGTAGTTCTGACTTTAAATCACGACTGCATAAAACAGATAAATAGCATGGCTTTATTCACAAGTCACATGTGGCAGTTGAGGGAAGTCATGTCCAAGTGTTAATAGAGTTCACCTCAGAAACAGTATTTTCTCTCATAAAATGAAATGGTAGTGAAAATTTCAAGAACTTTTTATTTTGGGGTGGAGGGCATAGCAGTTGTTTTCCATTTAATTACTTTGAGGTGTTATGAGATGCAAGAAAACATAGGCCCCTCGTTTTGTTCCTACCTTGCATTGAAACTTGTCTTTAATTATTATGTGCTTGACAGTAACCCTTTTTTTCCCACCTGTTTTACTTACTTGTTGAGTCACTCATCAGATACTTTCTTCAAGCTTATTGTTTGCTGGGTCCCATGTTCTGTCCTGGTTCTACACAGAGAAACCAGGCAGGATGTCTGTCCCTGATGCTCTCACTCCTCCATCTGCCCAGTTGTCACAGTACACGTACTCATTCTTACTGATTTAACGGTCTTCTTGGTGACTTTTTTTCTCTATTTTTATCCTTTCTTCGGTCTCTGTTTCTCACCCTCTCTGTGTGTCTCCCTCTGATCCACATACCAAACGATAGAGGATGATTCCCTTGCAGTTGGTCACTTGACTCCTTGTTTGGCCTTATGGTGTTAATGGCCTTCCTTTGTTGGGCATTTATTTTAGCTCTTCAATGTTAAACCATAACGTCCCTCTTTTAACATTTCATTAGAAGCTTAGGAAATCCTCAGTTAATGTACTTTATTAAATCAGTATATCTCTGAATAAAATAAGATGGATAAGAGGGAAATGGAATTTCATGCCACACTGTTTTACTATGAATGTGCATTTATATAATTGGAAAAAAACAATACAGTCATTATGGAAACACATTTTGGATTAATCAGCTTTTTTTCTCTTGACACATCTGATTTTTTTTTTAATGTGTTCACTGTTTCATACTAATTTTTAAAATTTTGTAGAAATCCTTGATTGACATGTATTCTGAAGTTCTTGATGTTCTATCTGATTATGACGCCAGTTACAATACACAAGATCATCTGCCAAGGGTAAGTGAAAAATTAATACATAGTGAACTTGCTCATTAGCAAAAGAACACCTTACGTTTTTTATAATATTTATTTATTTTTGAGAGAGACAGAGACAGAATGCTAGTGGGTTAGGGGCAGAGATAGAAGGAGACACAGAATCCAAAGCAGGCTCCAGGCTCCGAGCTGTCAGCACAGAGCCCGACGCAGGGCTCAAACTCCTGGGCCGTGAAATCATGACCTGAGCCGAAGTCGGACACTCAACCGACTGAGCCACCCAGGCACCCCAAGAACACTTTACGTTTTAAAAAAGTTCTGTGTATATATACCCAGACACAAAATATAGACATATACATATGTGCACACCACACACAGACATAAACAGAGACATATGTCTTTTACCTATATAATATTATTTATGTGTTCTACATGATGTCTTAAGCATTGAATGTTGTTTGGCTGTTTTGGTTCACTGGCCCATTTGACCCATTGTATAAATATACACGTTGAATTTATGTGTAATGAAGGAAGGTTATCAGGTATCTGCCATTATATATTTGTAATACCCATGGTACTAAAATACCAGAATAGTGGATTAAATTAGTGAGGGAAATTTAATTTCACAGAATTGAAAATGTCTTTGTAAAGAGTAAACTAGCTATGGAAAAGATGTGTACAACAGAAATGGTACGGTTTTAGAAGTAGTGGTTTAATTAGCATAAGGGTTTTTTTGTTTTTTTGTTTTTGTTTTTGTTTTATTCAAGTTAGTTATTCAAAGTTAGTTAACATACAGTGTAGTCTTGGCTTCAGGAGTAGAACCCAGTGATTCATCTCTTACACATCACACCCCGTGCTCAGCCGTAAAGTGCCCTCCTTAATGCCTGTCAGCCATTTAACTCACCACCCCCCCCACCCTTCCCCTCCAGCACCCTCAGTTTGTTCTCCGTACTTAAGAGTCTTTTATGGTTTACCTCCCTCTGTTTTCATCTTATTTTTCCTTCCCTTCCCCTATGTTCATCTGTTGTTTCTCAAATTCCACATATGAGTGAAATCATGATATCTGACTGACTTATTTTGCTTAGCACAAGTCTTTAATAAAAATTTAGTTATAAATAATGGATCCAATTAATATTTTCCTGTTTATATTTTCAATAGGCATATGTGTATTGGCCATCTTTGTTTTCTGGATGGTGTTTTCAAAATCATTTAGCTGTAGCTATTTTAAAAGACTAAAAAAACCTCAGCAGTATTTCAAATCTATTTAAATGTAAGTTTGTATTAAAAACTCTGGGGCGCCTGGGTGACTTAAGTGTCTGACTCTTGATTTTGACTCAGGTCGTGATCTCATGGTTCATGGGATCGAGCCCCATGTTGGGCTCTGTGCTGACAATGCAGAGCCTGCTTGGGATTCTCTCTCTCCCTCTCTCTGCCCCTCTCCCGCTTGTGCACGCTCTCTTGCTCTCTCTCTCTCTCTCTCTCTCTCTCTCTCTCTCTCAAATAAACATTTTTTTAAAATGTGAATAAATGTTATTTGTTCTGTGATAAGGTTGTTGTGGTTGGAGATCAGAGTGCTGGAAAAACTAGTGTGCTGGAAATGATTGCCCAAGCACGGATATTCCCTCGAGGATCTGGGGAGATGATGACACGTTCTCCAGTTAAGGTAGGACAGCAGGCCATCCGGGCGAAGCTCCTCAGGAAAGTAGCAGCTTCTGTCGAGTTTGTTCATTGTGTTGAAATGAAGAATTGTAAATGAGAAGACTGACACATAGCACTGGGAAGTACTCCTGTTGTGGAAATCGGTGGAGACACAGCCAGGAGGCCATTGTGACAGTTGCTGGGCAGGTGAGGGGAGAGAGATGGGAGAGGAGGGCAGAGGCATGGTGGGGTCAGACTGCACTGAGCTGTTCATTGTTAGGACTCTAGATTTTATTCAATGTGAGGTTAGTGAGAGGCTAAGTAAGAGAATGGGAATATTGGCCGTGGAGTTAGTAAATATAAATTTCCTAGTTTTACTGTAAGAAGAGTAGAGAAATGGGGTAGCAACAGTGGAAATATGTTGGGTAAAGGGAGAGATTTTTATATACTGATTGTAATGATCTAGTTTCAGAGGTAAAAATGATGTAAGAGAGAGGGAACAATTGTAATAGCAAAGCCTTTGAGGTAAACAAGGCTGGGACTCATTTAATACATTCCAGCGATGTTTGAGGCAGTGTGTTGGTAAACAAAACAAAGATCTTTGCCATAATGGAGGATACGTTCTAGTAGAGGAAGGAGACAATAAATAGTAAACAGAATAAGTGACCAGATAATGTAGTATGTTAAAAGATGGTGGGTGTTTTGCCAAAAAAAAAAAAAAAAGTGGAGCCAGACAAGGGAAATGAGGCTGCCAGGGTGTTGGTAGACTGCATTGAGAAGGTGACATTTGAACCAGGATTTGCACTAAGTGAGGGAAGAAGTTGTGTGGATATCTAGTCTACGAGTGTTCCAGGCAGAGAAAAAGTTAGTGTAAAGCCCCTGAGGTGGTTAGGTGGTTTTCATGTTCGAGGCCAGTGTGGCTAGAACACAGTTAAGATTAGCAAATGATGAGGTCAGAGTATGGATAATGGGAGGCAAGGGAAAGCAGATCAGTAGGGCCTTGTTGGTCATCATGCAAACTTTGGTTTTTATTTTGAATAAAATAAGCAGTCCAGGGTTTTGAATAGAGAAATACTACTTTTTCAAAGGCTCACTCTGGCTACTGTTTTGAAAATAGACATAAGCAAGATGGGTAGAACCACGGAGACCACATGGGAAGCTATTGGAATGTCTAGGTGATTCTTACACCAGGGAAGTAGCAGTGAAGGTGATAAGAGATGGTTGGATTATGTATCTATTCTGAAAGCAGCATCAATAGGATTTCCTCAGATACTTGATAGAGAGAGTCAGTTGTCAGGACAACTCCAGTGTTTTGGGCCTGAATAAATTTCCACATGTAATTGACATGGGGAAGTCTGGAGTAGAGTGAATTAGCTCTGGGAAGAAGATCAGGAGTTTGGGACTTGCAAGGGATGTTAACAAATAAATAGGCAGTTGGAGATACAAATTTGGAGAGAGGTCTGGGCTAGCGACATAAATTTAGGACTCGTAATCAGATATCTAAAGGTGATATTTAACTCCATGATCTTACTGGGTAAGATCACCAAGGAAGTGAGGAGAGAGAAGACACAGGATGAAGGATTGTGTCCTGGGCATACCCAAGATTAACAGGTTGAGGAAGGAGCAGACAACAGAGGAGCTTCTGAAGGAGCTACCAGTGTATTAGAGGGTATCAGAACAGTGCAGTGTAGTGGAAGTCAGGTCAAGAAAATACCGAGGGGGAGGTAGTGATCAGCGAGGTTGAAAGCTGCTGACAGATCAAGGAGGGTGAAGACTGAGAATCGACCGCTGAATTTACCAGTGGAGGCAATGAAGTAGAATATGTGCAAGTTTCCTTCTGCTTGCTTCCCCTTGCTCAGTGACTCTAAGAGGCTATATTATCAGCTGTTAAGTAAAGAGAAGGGAGAAAGTGTTAAAGATTGAGCTAAGAAGGAAGACTTTCTAGGCCAGAAGTGAGTTGACAAGAGAAACTGAGAAATAATCGGGTTGCTGAGCCATACTGAGGTCCCCATTAAGATCTGTGGATATAAATTTGAGGGGAAGCTGTATGGTTGTATATTGTTTTCTTTTACGTCAGGTAGTCAGGTACAGAGTAATTGGAGAATTAGAAAATTGACACCATCAAGAATGAAGACCAGAATAGACAATGAGGCTGATTCTAGAATCTTCCAGAAATGAAGCGGTCTAGTGTGATCCATACAGAGTGCACTGTTTTGGGTCTGGGTGTGAACTCAACTATGTTGTGTAAAACTAGTTTCCTTTTCATTGCTCTATGGTTTTGTGTGAATGTACCCAACTTTATAGATCCATTTTCTATGGCTGGGCACTTGGAATACTTCCATTGTGGGGGGAAATTGACTACACCTCATGCCTTGCTCTGTAATCATCTCTAAAAACATTGTAAACCTAGCTTCTGCATTGTGAGCAGCACTGTAATTATAGCGGCTGTGGACAATGTTGTATTTTAGGAAGGGGTTAATTTTCTTCTGGCAGGTGAGTAAATCATGGACAGATTCCCTTGAAACATAAAAGGCTGGGTTTTTTGTTTTGTTTTGTTTTGTTTTGTTTTCCAGTTCACCATTACTCCTCTAGAATTTGCTAGAAGACTTCTCCTTGATGGGACTCGGAACTCAATTTTTGTCTCTCCTAAACAAGTTGCCAAAATCTTGACTTAGCCTTTTTAGCAGCTTCTTTCTGCTTTGTTTCCACATGTGCAAATGCCTTCAGGGGGCAATTGTGCACAAAAAGTAGGGCTTGGTTTTTGGAGATTCATTTCTGCTGTCCATTTTTTTCTGGGGCTTTAGCATCTTAAATTCAGGGCTGCTTGATACCCTGATCTCTGATTTTGTCTCCTCAATCCAGTAAGACTGGTAACCTTTTCTCCAGTGCTACCATGTTCCACAAATCTGGTAGCACCCTGAGAGAAAACAGCCATCAGAATGTGTCCCTAACATCCTCGGGGGTCTTGGACTGAGTTCAGGCTGCCATGGTTGCTCTCTGATGCTTTCAACCAGCTGGATTTTATTGGTTATCTAGCCCGCTTTAGGTAGTCTCACTAGAAGGAATTGTATTTTAAAAATGAAACTGGAACATTATAGAGAAGCTTGAAAAGTTAGAAAAGAAAGAAAGAAAAGGAAGGAAGGAAGGAAAGAAAGAGAAAAGAAAAGAAAAGAAAAAAGAATGTGAAGGTTAGAAGTTCTCAGGAAGGCCCTGTTCACAGGGCCTTGCATTGTTAGAGAATTCCTTATGCAAACATCACTCACTCCTTGGGCGAAGGCTGCCTTAGTTCCTCTGTGGTCAGTACCACTGTCTTTTGTGTGCACCTAGGTTTTACTATACTGTCGTGTCAGCTCTGTGTGTGCTTCTCCCAGAAGCAGTGAGGTCTAAGCCAGGGACGGTCCCTTCTTTGTTTCCCTCCTGCAACACTTGCACAGTTAGCCCTCAATAAATAGAAGTTGAATAAATGAATTGTCCTTTACCTAAATTTACCTTTGAGGTTAAATGCAAGATTTTCGTTTTGTTTTTCAAGTTTTAGATTGATGGTTTTGTGCTGAGTACTCTGTGTAGCCATTAACTGGGAAAGGAGAGGGGCAGCAGCACTTTCAGTCATGAAAGAGTAGCCTCAGGCTTGTTGGGAAATTATGACACTTGTGACAGATGTATGGACAACACAGATAAATAGTTCTGTGATCTCTGCGCTGCCATGTTGACAGCCCCCAGAGATGCTCCTGGTGTGTGCTGCGAAGGGACCTGATGCGTGCAGTGCAATGGTCCTGTCTAGGCTGTGTTAGTGCTGTGGGAGTCAACGTGAATTGTAAATGCACTGTTGTGTGTCCATTTTCTGTTAATTTCAGGTCACTCTGAGTGAAGGTCCTCACCACGTGGCCTTGTTTAAAGATAGTTCTCGGGAGTTCGATCTTACCAAAGAGGAGGATGTAAGTAGAATTTACATGAGGTTCATGTGTGTAACTTGATAATGTGTATAAGCTTATGAACGACAACTAACTGGAATATTTGTTAAAGGAAGATTATCACAGGATTTTGTTGTTTTCCATTAATAGCTTGCAGCACTAAGACATGAAATAGAACTCCGAATGAGGAAAAATGTGAAAGAAGGCTGTACTGTTAGTCCTGAGGTAAGTGTTGTAGTTCATTTTAACAGTTTTATGTAAGGTGTTTTATGGAAATCCAAATGATTGGAAATAAATCATGATATTGGCATTCATGTTTAGAGAATACAGCTGTTTCAAGACAGATTTTTTTTTTTAATATTGGAAATAATGTATCATTTGTGAGTAATTTTCTAGAGTGATTAACTTTTAGGATCAGAGAAAGGGTAACTTTTTTGTGAATGGATGAGATACAGAATTTTTAGAACACGTATCACCAATAAATCCCTAACAAACCGCCCCCCACAATTAGTTTCCTTTTGTTTTGTTTCCCTGAGTAGACCATATCCTTAAACGTAAAAGGCCCCGGACTGCAAAGGATGGTGCTTGTTGACTTACCAGGTGTGATTAATGTAAGTATATACAAAACTTACGTTTTATCTTGTTCCTATTGTGGAAAACATGTATAATGACATTTAAAACCTTTTTCTTCAAGACTGTGACATCAGGCATGGCTCCTGACACAAAGGAAACTATTTTCAGTATCAGCAAAGCTTATATGCAGAATCCTAATGCCATCATACTATGTATTCAAGGTAAATCTTATCAAAAGGTTTTAATTGCACCAATACGCTTCTTTCCTTAGCAATCTTAAGCTTTGCACGTTACATAAACATACAACATAAATATGTCTTGCCCTCCTGTAAACCATTCGTTTTATTAGTAAGTAGAAATGAAATTAAGAATATTTTAATAAAATATCACAGAAATTTTTATTAGCTAGAATTTCTTTTCATAACTAAGATAAATGTATTAAGGAAAATTTTCTTAGTATAATGTAGATACAAGGGTTAAAGTTACAAAATCTACTTGGCAATCATTGCAGTGTCATTTTTCAATTTTTTTTTTTCAGATGGATCTGTGGATGCTGAACGTAGCATTGTTACAGATTTGGTCAGTCAAATGGATCCTCATGGAAGGAGGACGATATTTGTTTTGACCAAAGTAGACCTGGCAGAAAAAAACGTGGCTAGCCCGAGCAGGGTGAGGACAAGCTCTTTATTATGAGAGAACAGATTCTTTGTATAAGCGTCAGCTGTAGCAGGAACTGGCTATAAAAACAAAAGAAACAAGCAATCAAAAAGTCCTTGTGGAATACTTTGGTGGGATTTTTCTCCTCATTAAAAACAAAGTATTAGAAAGTTACAGTAAATTACTTAAGTGTAATTTTGAAGTTTAAATAAAATTCCATAATTTCAGTTAGTTTGCTTCAGAAATTCTTAAATTACTAATGTTGCTTACTCTAATATAATCTTACGTGCTGATGTGCAGTCATTAACTACTTCTTAATTAACCACAAAATAATGATTGTGGTGTTTCTTTTCTAAATTTGTTTTTAGTTGATTTTCATAAATTAGTGTAAGACTTCTGGACATTGTGTATACTTTTCTTTTTTTTTTTTTTTGCTAATATTATATTTCCCAACTGCTCAAAGACTGTGAAGCAGATTTTTATAATAGAGAAGGCACTGGATTGGTGTTAGGCCTCAGCATTCTTATCTGGCCACCAACCGGCCGTGTGTCCTTGGACAAATCTTGTTACTTCTCTGCATCGAGTTAGTGCCTAATCCATGCTATCAATCTAGTTGGTCTCTTAGGGTCATTTTCATTTCTGAAATTCTGCAACTTCTATTCATGGGGTTCAGTGTCCCTCCTGTCCTTCTGTAACAACAAAAGAATTTTATTTCAAGGTAACGTTGTCTTACTAGGGTGCCAGTCTTGACGTAGGGCATGTTCTTTACCAAAGGTAAAGGCAGAAGGTAGTGGTTGCAAGTATAGATTTTGTAGCCAGATTGCTTGGTTTCAAAAGCTGGCTCTACCCTTTGCTAGCTGTGTCATGTTGGGTACATTTTTAAACTTTTTCAGTGCTTTAGGCTTCCTCATCTGTTGGAAATGAAGATATTAATGGTACTATCTCATAGGCTGTGAAGGTTTAATGAGTTAAATATTTGTTGTAAAGTGGTTGAAATAGTGCTCTAACATTGCAAAGTCTTATATACATGGTGGCTGTCATCTGTTATTATTGTTATATCTCTGTCCCCCATAGAACATCTGCCATTAGAACTACTCTTCCCTTGTACTACTGCATAGAGTTTCTCTCCTTCCCACCTGAAACATCTGGGACTGTGCCTCTTGTGCTGGATTCCCAGGACAGACCACCCCTAGGTTCACTGATTCTGTAGAAGAACTCACGGAACTCGGCACATAGTCGTCCTTATGCCTAAGATCTATTAACAGTATTGGATGCAAAGCAAAATCACAAAAGGCTAACATGCAAGAGCCTGGTGTCTGGAGGAAACCCGGCTCAGGTTTCCAAGAGCCCTTTCCTAGTAGAGTCATGTGGGAAATGCTCAATCCCTCCAGCAACAAGTTTCTCATGAGACTCGGCACCTGAGGTTCTTACTGGGGGCTGGTCATGTAGGCACCCTCAAGTACCAAAATTCCAGACGCCCAAAGGAAAGCCAAGTGTTCAGCCGACACCACACTGCTTGCACAATGAGTCACTGTTATGTGGAGAAAGTTTTATGTCAATGTGGGAATTGTTTACCAGTGAGGTCCTCAAATGCCAGCCAAGGACGAGCAGACCTTTCTAAGGACGGCAATCTCAGGCCTGCTGTGTTAACTCTTCTGTGCACAACCTCCATGACCTTTGCTTTGCCTTATTTTGAGGGGGAGGCCTGCTGTGGCGGTTTTGGTCCTGGTTGGAGGAGGGGAGAAGCGAGGTAGAAGCAAATTCTGTGCCTCTTTCCCAGCTCCCTTTATTTCTTTCATGTCTTTCCCCTCTTCTCTAGGATAGTTTATATTTATTTTGAAATGCAACTGAAATTTATATCAGTCCTTTTTTATACCAAAGCTTCAGCATTGGCTTAGGGCCGTGACTTGTCTTAGAGGATGGATTCTTACCTGCAGTATTAATTTGAACAGGCATAGGGAGCAGGAACTCTTACATTGTATGAGGGATTGATCTCTGTGGAAATGTGCATTTTCCTGGGGACAGGGTCTCTAGCTTTTATTACGTTTAGAAAAGGGTTTTGACCCTAAAAGAGCCAGTGGATCCCAATATTTGTAAAAAAAGAGAAAAAAAAGTCCAACTTGGTTAGGATTTATATACTTGAAGAAAAGTATGGGAAAATAAAAACAGCAGCTACTATTTATTGAGCGACTCTGTGTGCCTGGCACTGTGGTAACGTACCTACCATATTGCCTCATATCATGTTTTCAGCCATCATTTTGAAAAAGTTCAGCAGTTTACTTAAAGCTGCATAGCTAAGGAGTGGAGATATTAATGGTACTATCTCATAGGCTGTGAAGGTTTAATGAGTTAAATATTTGTTGTAAAGTGGTTGAAATAGTTGAAATTAAACTAAGGCCTGACCCCAAAGCACTGTACAGCATTCCCAGTTTTCATAATGCATCTTGTAGTGTAGTGAAATTAAATGTGCTTTTTCCCCTCAAGTAGCAATCGAAAAGCATTTTAATACTTTTGTATAGATTTATATATTTGAGGGTGTATATACAGCATTATTAAGTTTGCTTTCTGAATAGTATATTATGCTTCAAAAAATTATATAAACCTGCATCTCACATTTATTTCCCACTTTTAAAAATAGATTCAGCAGATAATTGAAGGAAAACTCTTCCCAATGAAAGCTCTAGGTTATTTTGCTGTTGTAACAGGAAAAGGTATGCAAAGATGGATTCTTACAATTTCAGTTTTTGTTGTTTTCAAATAATAAAGATTAATTTTCTTAGTGAGAATTTCATTGTCTTTCCCTAGGGAACAGCTCTGAAAGCATTGAAGCTATAAGAGAATATGAAGAAGAATTTTTTCAGAATTCAAAACTCCTAAAGTAGGTATATGTTTTAAATACTTGGAGGGAGTAACTTAAGCTGTTCTCACTTAAAGTTTGCTTTATAGCATTAGTTTGTCATTGAATTTCCAGAATTTTTCTGAAATAGTGATCTGGATGTAATAAACAGGCCTGAAGGCTACTAAGAATTAGGAGCAGCTTGGGGCGCCTGCGTGGCTTAGTCAGTTAAGCGTCCAACTTCGGCTCAAGTCGTGGGCTTGTGGTTCGTGGGTTCAGGCGCCGCGTCAGGCTCTGTGCTGACAGCTCAGAGCCTGGAGCCTGCTTTGGATTCTGTGTCTCTCTGTCTGCCCCTCCCCTGCTCATGCTTTGTCACTCTCTGTCTCCTAAAAGTGAATAAACATTAAAAAAAATTAAAAAAAAAAAAAAAGAATTAGGAGCAGGTTATCACATGGTACAATACATGCTCTCATGAAAACCTGCCCCTGGGGATATGAGCACTGAAGGACAACACGGACACATCTTTAGTTGTTTTACTTATGAAGTGACTTTTTTAAGATCAACACTTACATTTTTATTTATTTATTTTTTTGAAGAAACCCATCCTTCTAGTATTTATGTTTACTTATTTTTTAAGTAAACTCTGCCCCCAACATGGGGCTTAGACTCAAAACCCCAAGATGAAAGATGAAGAGTTGCATGCTGTACTGACTGAGCCAGCCAGACACCCCCAACAATTCAAAATTTAGATTTTTAAATACATGTACTCGTTTCTCTTTCAGTATTGGGGAAAGTGAGAGTGGGGGTTGGGGATGTCAAAGGGGTATCTTTGAAAAGATATTGACAGAAAATAAGATCCTGAAAAAAAGTAAAAAGGAGTTAAATGACAACTGAATTACCTTGTATGTAGAGAGTCTCTTAAAATGGCAAGGTATGTTTGCCTCTGCATTAGTACAGTAAATCAAGATAGTTCTTGCAAACATAGTCTTGAGTCTTATCTGTGGGGACGGGAACTGACAGGTGTAGAGAACTGAGGTGTCCAGCATGGCAGGCACTGGCCTCGGGTGATTATTTAAGTGTGAATTAGTTAACTTTAAAGAAATTAAAACTCCAGTTTCTCAGCACACTAGCCATACACTCCAAGGGCTCAATAGCCCCATGTGGCTGGTAGCTGCCATGTTGGATAGCTCAGATACAGGACATTGTCTGTATCACAGAATGTTTTATTGGATAGTGCTAGTATAAAATGTGAGAGTGGTATTCTCATTATATTATCATAACGAGCACGTTTCCAAATTTGGTGATAGTTATCGTCCTTCTTGCCATTTTTATGTACTTTAGCTTTTATTATTTTTTAATAGGACAAGCATGCTAAAGGCACACCAAGTGACTACAAGAAATTTAAGCCTCGCTGTATCAGACTGCTTTTGGAAAATGGTACGAGAGTCCGTTGAGCAACAGGCTGATAGTTTCAAAGGTAAGTTGGCTGTTTAAAATAAGCTGACAACTTTAGACATTTTATTAGTTGGCAAGGTTAGGTATCCGTCAGATTTTTTATTCCTTTAACAGTGGCTTTTTACTTCCATTTCCTGTTAGATAATATGTGGAAAATGGAAAAAATATAAATCTTTAGTTGTTGTACGAGAACACTTTCTCCTTCAGAGGAAACATCCCAAGGAGGACTTTGCAGATTTTCAACACAGTAGAAAGTTTGCAGTAGTGTTTGAGAGCAAGAGCTTAGTAAACCATAGGGACTCAGATTCCCCCTTCTAGAGGGAAGAGGGGACTGGTGTTGGGGGGCAGAGCAGCCTGTGCTTCAGCTACTTTGTACCAGTTCCTGAATGCCACGCTTTCTTGCCCCTTGGCTTTGCTTCCATAGTTTCATTTGATGAGAGTATACTTACCTTCCCTTTTCCCATGTAGAAAGTCCACCTGCTGAGTCCCTCAGCAACCTTAAGAGTATTGTTACTCTCATTTTACAGAAGAATAAACTGGGGCACAGAGTAACTTACCTAAGTGGTGCACCCAGCTCATACACGGTCGAGAATAGACCCAGGATTTGAATCTTGGTGGTGTGATTCCAGAATCCATGCCTTTAGCAGCTGTACTAAGCTGTTCCCTTGTGTGTGTTGTGGATTGAAAATGGAGAAACTAAAGTTAAGGAGATTAGTTTGGAAAACTTGCAGAGGTGAGATTCTGACATGTTGAGAGCCCACGGCACTCAGGAGCCATAGGTGTGCACTCAGCAATTCCGTTAGTACAGAGATGTGTGAGATCACCTTTAACCACTGCAGCTGGGAAGAAAGAGAATCCTTAAACTGGAACAACTTTTCTTCTTCCTTAGCAACACGTTTTAACCTTGAAACTGAGTGGAAGAATAACTATCCTCGCCTACGAGAACTTGACCGGGTAACGTTTGTGTACCTCATGTATTTTGTATATGTCTTATTTGATACTGTGCTCTAACAAAAATTTATGTTGATGAGCAAACTCTGGTAAGCCAACCTGCTTCGGTTTTGACCATAAGATTACTAATGTAGAGCTGCAAGAATACATTCCCGGAGCAGTTATCTCTTCTATGATAATTTAAATTATTTATTACATAATATTAAAAAATAATTACAGATCATAAGATACTAAAGCAAGTATTTAAAAATGTTTTCTGATAAAATGAAGAACATTCTTTAAAGGTCTTCTAGAATTAACATATTTATGTATTACAGACTTTTTAAAATCGTACATCGACTCATTTACCTTTTCAGCATTTACTATGGAGAAATACACTCTGATTAGTGGGACTTAAATATTGGTATTCCTTGATTTTAAAATGCCGTCTTTTATAAAACAGCATCAGTTTACTAATACTAATGAACTAAATTAATATGTACTAATACGTTCACATAACATTTGTTATGTGAAAAACTTACCTGACTGAATAAATGTTACATGAAAAACTACAGTGAGCATTGAATGAATAAGGTAGACATTTGTGTCAGTGTCTTTGTCCTTATCTGGCTATTTCTCATTCCTAAAAATGAGACTAGAAGAGAAGAGCATTATTTGCTGGTCATGCCTGCTTCAAACCTAAGCTCAGCCTGCTTGCCTGTCAGAGGCCTTTGTAGAGATCTCTGAAACTCATGGCAGGGCAGACTGACTCTCTTGTGAAAATCTTACTTATTTGTATCTATATTACCTAGAACGAACTATTTGAAAAAGCTAAAAACGAAATCCTCGATGAAGTTATCAGTCTGAGCCAGGTCACACCAAAACATTGGTGAGTATTTGACCTTTTCTCAAAAATATTGCTATATAGATCATAATGAAATACTAACATTTAGGTTGATAAAGCAGTGATTTATTGTAGCCTTGGCTCATCCCCCAAAACACTTAGTAAATAAGTAATAGTATAAAAGTATGTCTTTTTTCAAAACATAACCACTTTTGTTGTCTAACCAGGTAAGTATTTAAGTACAATAAATTATGTATTTATTTAAATATGTTTCAGAAAAGATATTCTGAAAAATTGTTCTCTCCACAGTCTTTTTAAGTCTTGTTTCATCTTAGGTTTTTCTTTACCTTATACTTAGTAAACACTTAATTTTGATTTCTTTCAAGTCATTTAGGCAAAAGTTTCATCTAATTGTGCTTAAAGATTAGTCTTTCAAAATTGGTTACTCTTGTTAGATTAATCACAGAGAACAAAACTATCGAGAAAATTGGTTTGTAAAGGGAAAAGGGTATGTGTTTTTAAGTTCTCATTTCTGAGCAGGAGCAGTTGGTGCTTTTTATAATATACACCTCATATGTTTTGTACAAATAATATTTCAAGTTGAATTCTATTTGAGATTCTTAAAAAATAGCAGGTAAATCCATCCTTTTGAAAACTACTCCTGCAAATCTCTCTCAGGGCAAACTATCACCTTCTATTTATGCGTATGTGAATTTGGCACTCTTAAATTTATTGGAATGGGTCACTAACCAGAATAGGTTCTATGTACCTCAAGTAAGCTATGTATAAATAGCCTTGATTTTTTTTGCAGTCATATTTTAATGAACAAATTCATTGTACATAAATTATGTTTCTAATGAAGCCTATACTGTTTCTAAGAATGTATCATTCTTGGAATAGAACTATCCTTATTGCCATTCTTTATAAATATTTTCTGTACCTCTTCTGTTGAAGAGGTTCTGTGAAGAGTTGAAGATTATCAAAATTGAGCCTAGACAGTTAGTGTCCAGTACTTAAGTTTGAATTCAGTATTGCTAGTTTCCCCATCCTGGTGCCCTTTCTTCCTCAGTGGTGAACCATTTTCTTTCTTTAAGGAGTCAAAATTTGCCTACTTTTAATCTCCTCTCCTTATCCCCAAAAGGATTCTGATCTTATCTATACTTGTTGATTGATTAGTCAAGTGTGTATATATATCCAGATTATCTTTGTTATTATTTGTATTTTAAACCAGTTCTGTGGCTTTCTGTAAGCCAAATGGCTTTTGAAATTGCGAGAGGTAGATGTATATACACAGCCACACACGCACATGCGTGCGCACGCGCATAAAGAATGAACACTACTTCCATTCTAGGTTATATGAGGACAGTATACACGGAAAGTGATTTGTAAACTGTAATAGCTGGTAATGCTGTTTATGGGAGAAAAATAGGGTGCCTCTGTAAATTCCTGGCATCACCAGATGAAATGGTTAGTGTCGTTTGGGCAGAACAGTCTGAAATCAAAGTATTCCTGCACTGAAGTGAACCATGAGGTTAAACACCGTTTATTTAGTATGCAGGTGGCTGAAGGGAATTGTGAAGGGCTGAGAAGCCTATATTTCCAGAGTGCGTGTAGAGAAGGCAGGGGAGGGAAGGAGGACATCTAGCTGCTAGCGATGTATTTTGTGAGCCGCTGGAGCAGGTGATTCTGTATTTTATCAGATCAACTTTTTTTTTTTTTCCTGGTTCTAAAGCTTGATACAAACATAGATCAAAATAGCAGGTCCTAATTGTAACTGTTCATGCCACACTGAATTCAACTGCATTGTACCCAAAATATTTTATTTTTGTGACATAGTTGATGTTGCCTTAAGCAGTATTTTGTTCTTGTTGCATAATGAATGCCTTATGTGATATTTTAGGGTGCATGCCTAAGATTAATTATTTCATTGCCAGGACTATTTGATCTATATTTGGTGATCTGGAAACAGTGTTACAAGCGTTTTGTGTCCTAAACATGATAGTTTGTTATTAAAGGCATTCTAGTCTACTGTAACTATATTTTAAGAAAGTTATTGGGGGTTTATATTCAACGTAAGTTGCATTATAGGGAGAAATAGGCTCTCAGCGTTTCCACACAATATACCTGACCTGATCATCAGGGATTGATTGCTGACATTAAGTATAAGATATTGATATATCGTTAACATTATGTTACTATAGATAGATCTTTTTTTCATATGTCATTTAGAAGGATAGCCGGATGGATTTATAGAAACACTTTAAAAAATGCTACAGTGTTATGCATACAGCTATTGGTTAAAAGTACTGAGTTTATTTTGTTGAAATTTGAAAAAATGAAAGGAAAATGGGAACTCACAGTTGAGTCCCCTGACTCAGATTTGAGGAATCAGAAAAGATCTCTGATACCATAATCCTGGATTTAAAGAATAAGTGGTGTGACAGGAGAATTGCAGAGGCCAGGAGATGAGAGAAGGCAAGGGGACACAGGTGGCTGAGGGCTGTTACCTACAGCTTTAGCATAGAAGGAGGCAAGAGGCAGGAGAGAAAGCAGTAGATAGAAACAAGATACAGATTATTAAGGGCCATACAAGCCATGTTCAGAAGCTTGGAATTTATCCCATGAGCACCCAGGGCCACTGAATATCTTTAGGGCAGATTTGCAGTTTAGAAAGATCTTTATAGTAGGGCAAGTGGGATGCTGTGAAGAAGGAGGCAGTGAGCAAGGAGGCCACTGGCTGCTGAAATTACTAGATGAGAGATGATGGCAGCTTGAACTTGAGTCGGGATGGTGCAGATGGAGAAGAGGAGACAGTTTTGAAATATTTGAGGAGTTACCTAGCAGATAGAATTGACAGGATTTAGTGACTGGATGTGTAGATAATGTGAGTGCATTTCTACATAGTAATTACATTGCTGCTAATTTATAGGAGTGAAGATATATTTGACAAAGATGAACATAAGAATCGTAAGAATCGTCACCATGGTTTTGTATTAGTGTAAAAAAATTGAAAACTTCTGTTTCCTATTTGAAATTACGTCATATTTGATTTATTCATAGAGTGTATTACTGTGATGACACTATGGAAGAATGTAGGAAATTGACATGGAAAACGGTACAATATGCTTTTAACTAACGTAGTATGTGCCATTTGATCCACTCATGTAAACAAACAAATATTTATGCAGGCATTAAATGTTTTATTGATAAATAAAGCTGTGAATAGTGGTTATACCACTGAAAGGGGAATTATGGAGGACTTACTACTTTTTCTGTATTGGTTGAAGTTATTATATAGGGTAAGTCCTTTGCTTTGAAAGAAGAAATTTCTATTTTGAAAAGTGTTTTGATTAACATGCAGTGTAGACAAAGATCCTGGAGGTACAGAGGTGAATGAGCAGAACTATAATGTTAACTGAATTTTGTGTGTTTATGGACTTTTCCCTAGATGATGGCAAAATTTAGAATAGAGAAGTCTACCATCATCTAAAACATGCTAGGAAACGTAAACAAGGGCTCAAGTCAGGGTAGCAGACGGTGTAAACTGGCCTCACAGGACTGGAGTTTACACGAGAGCTGAGGACTCTTGTCCGGGGAGAGATTTTGGATTGAAGGGAACCTGGCTTCCACTCCCTAACTCAGCACCTTCCAGTCAACAGGATGTGAGGACAGTCACTGTCTGGAAGGGAGAGCCAGGAAAGGTCTGAGGATATATGGAACGGGGAAAGAGTGGGAATGTAAAGCGGTTTGTTTGTTATGGAACAGAGTATTGGGGGCACAATAAACATGATTAGGAGGGAGAGGAGCAGGAGGAGTGTGGACAGAGGACAGCAGCTTGGTGACGAAAGGGCAGGTGAGGATGGGTGACGGGAGCTCCCTGTGGTGGACTGGAAAACAGCCTCCTTTGCGAACATTACCTAAGCTCGTCAGGATTTGGTGGTCTGGGATTTTGTTGTTATCTCCTCGAAAGGGTGTCTGGAATGTCAGTTCCTCCCCCACAGACCCCTGGGAGGAGGTAACAGACCAAGTCTTTTCTGATGCAGGAGTGGCAAAAAGCCCTGGTGGTCAGAGGCTGGATCCTGGTTTTTTGCTTATCTTTCAGAAATCTTGGGTTTGTGTTTAAAATTTTATCCAAATAGGAGGCACTGACAAGCTTTTTTTCTTCCAGCCTGCTCCTGAGATTTTCCGCCTATCATTATGTGTCATTAACACCATGACTAAATTGACTTTGTCCTTCTGGTCCTCTGTGGTGTGTCCTCTCCTCACACTCTTTCTTTTGTTTCCTGCTTGTAACCCAAAAAAAACCCTGAAAGTTAGCAAGGGGAAACCAGCAGCTAAGCCGATTGACTCAGTACACTTGACTTTACACAAAATGTTAAGTGAGTATGAGCAGTCTTGGCTGGGAGGGAGTGTTGGCGCTCCTCAACTAAGAAAATTGCATCTTGGCTTCTGGACAGCCGGGATGTTGCTGCTACAAAAGTGGCTGTCGTAGACGGTTGAGGTTGCTGACCGCTTTTGGTAAGCAGAATGTTTTTTGTATGTTGTCGTATTATCTCGCAGTAGAAATTAGTTTGGGAGAAGCCAAATACATATTTTCTTGAGAGTTCAGTTTTTTTCTTCATTGAAATAGTTGTTTTTTTCTTGCTTAGAGATCTGTGGTCTTGTAAGGTACTTTTTAAGGCAGGATTCTCAACTTGATTATGCATCCTTTATAGTGTTGCCTTTATCATGATGTGTTGACCAGTTTTACCTAGCAATATCCCATAACATCTCTGTGCTCTGTGCTGTGGTCTGATAAATTGTTAAAATTATACCTAGAAATTCTCAGTCTTGGACTGCACTTTTCAGTCAATACATAAAAAGTCTGTATAGGCAAATAAGCACAGGAAAAGATACTTAAAAGTATTCGCCATTAGGGAAATGCAAACGAAACTGCAATGAGATACCACCATAAACCTGTCAGAATGACTAACCATATCAAATGTTGGCAAGAAGCAGAGCATCTACAACTCTCATACTGTGCTGGTGGGAATGTAAAATAGTTCACCCATTTGGACAGTTTGGCAGTATCATAAAAAGTTAACTATGTAGCTACCAAATGATCCAGCTCTTCCAATCCTAGATATTTTGCCCGAGAGAAGCAAAAGTATGTGTCCGTAAAGACTTGCATGTGAAAGCTCATTACGGCTTCATTTGGAAGAACTAACGGTGGGAAACAACCCAGATGTCCAATAGCAGCTAAATATGTAAACAGATCCATGCAGTGGAATATTACTCAGCAATAAAAAGGAGTGAGACAGGGGCGCCTGAATGGCTCATCAGTTAAGTGGCAGACTCTTCATTTCGGCTCAGGTCATGATCTCATGGTTCGTGAAATCGAGCCCCACATTGGGCTCCGCACTCACAATGCATGGAGCCTGCTTCCCGTTCTTTCTCTCCCTCTCTCTTCTCCTCCCCCACTCGCAATTGCTCTCTCTCAAATAAATAGACTTAAAAATAATTTTTAAAAAAAGGAGTGAAACATTGATACATACAACAATATGGAGAAATCTCAAAATGGTTTTGCCGAGTGAAAGAAGACAGACAAAAATAAGAGTATATACTGTATGGTTGCATTTACACACAATTCTAGAAAATATAAGCCAACCTCTAGTAACTGAAAGCAGATCCAGCGGCTAGAACTTTTGAAGATGATGGATAGGTTGGTTCTCTTGATTGTGGTGATACACAGGTTTGTTCATATGTCAGGACTGTAAATATGATACTTCAATGCAGCTGTTTTTAAAAACAATATAATATTTAAATTTGATGTTCTTGAAACTTGTTTTGTCTAATTTCAGGGAGGAAATCCTTCAGCAGTCTTTGTGGGAAAGAGTATCAACTCATGTGATTGAAAACATCTATCTTCCAGCTGCACAGACCATGAATTCAGGGACTTTTAATACAACAGTGGACATCAAGCTTAAACAGTGGACTGATAAACAGCTTCCTAATAAAGCAGTAGAGGTTAGGATATAATTTAATTAAATGGGTAAGAAGCATTATGTGAAGGGAGTAGGAGCCGTGAATTTTAGGTTTTATTCCCATCACAGCCACTTTTTCTCCTTTTAGTCTTTAGGCTCCATTTATTCTCTATTCCTTATCTCTGTGTTGGGGTCAGCCTTAATCCTATTACCAGTTACTACCACTATAAAAATTTACTGATTGGCATTTTGTTGGTCCGAGGGCATTGGTCCTGTTCCAAAGATAGCATTTAACAAAACCAGCAAAATTTGCTTAACTGTGAACTGTTTTTAACTTTTTCTGCGAATAAGGATCCCATAAGAAAAATGTTTAATGGTTGAACTATTTCATCTATTGATTTTCTGCAGGGCTCAGTTGCACTTAAATAATCATTTCCTTAGTTAGGATCCTGCCAGAACATTAGACCAAGAATTATAAGAAAGTCCCTTAAAGAATGCTTATCTGTTACACATTGGCTATACCACGTAGTAGTTGGGTGGTCTTTGGACTCCAGGTGCTTAACCTTTCTGTTTACTCGTACAGTAGGGATGATGATGTTGCCCACCTCGCAGATTGTTATAAGGAGTAAATGTGCGTAATACATAAAATACTTAGACACACCTGGCCCACGGTAACTGCGCAGTAAATGCCAGCTGCTGTTACTGTGATGATGAGCATCCCCTGAGCTGATCTGAAGAATCATTGCGCTCGCTCAGTAAGACGCGGTGTGTTCTGTGCCTCTTTGTGAGGTTGCTCACAAAATGAGAGTCAGTGTCAAAGATAATTTCATTTTTCATACTTACCTTGTCAGCTTCTAATTACTTGGGCGTCATTCCCCCCTCTCCTGTCCTGCTCCAGCCCTGACTGCACCTGTTTTCTCAGTTTCTTCCAGCTTCTCTTTCTGAGAGCTGGCAGCTGCTCTGCTGAAGCTGCATACTGCTGACCCCTGTCAGTTCTCCACACATTTACCCCTGAAATAGCTAGAGAGCTGCTGCCATCACTCACCAGCTCTCCTCACAACCTGCCTAAAAACATCTGTGCGGCCCCGGTCCCACGGTGGGATATTTTCACATCCTAAGGCTCGGCCGTGGAAGTGGTCATTCTGTCTCCTGCCACCTTCTCCCTTCTCACCTGGGTGTGGCGGAGACATGAGGATCTGCGAAAGGTCAGGAAACATAGATTCTAATACCTCACTGGATATTCTTGAACAGCCATCTTTTTTATGCCGTGATTTCTTCATGTTTAAAAGGACCAAGGCTAAATAAAAAACACAGCATTAACCAGCCCACTTAATCATAAGTAGATTTAGTTCTTTGTTACTTCTGGCACTGGGCTCTTCCTTCCAGGTAATTAGGAGTTAGCTGTGATAGAGCCTGAATACTGCTGGGCTCTGTTTGAAGGTATTGATGCTTTGCTTCCTATATTTGCATAAAGGCAAACATGTGAAGAAGACTAAATCGTTATGAAATTTTAAACTTTCTGCAGAATGAAAGAAGCAGGCAGACTCACCTCTTGTACAGAAGGAAATAAATTAGTGAACTAAGTCTGGGGGCTGATTGGAGTACAGACCTTAAGTCAAGGGGGCAATTTCTTTTCAGCTCCAGCTAGTGTTATGTAGGAATGTGGGTACAGTGCTGCCGGATAGTTCAAGAGAGGCTGGAAACACAGATTTTTATATGAAGTCTCTCTCTTTTTAATGTTGGCTCTGTTTGTTAAAATTTAAAACACCATGTAGGTCTAGCAAAACATGTCAGGACGCCAAATCTACCCCACTAGCTATCAGTGTGAGATCTCTAGGCCAGTGTTTATGTATGCGGCCTTTAAAAAAAAAAAAAGTGGTTTCATATGTACTTTGTGATAAGCTTATTTCATCTGTTTGGCTTTAATTCACATGTTTGTCATGTTACATATTAAATATAAGTATGTACTGTGAATACAGCTTTTTTTGTTTTAAATCTAGGTTGCTTGGGAGACCCTACAAGAAGAATTTTCCCGCTTCATGACAGAACCAAAAGGGAAAGAGCATGATGACATATTTGATAAACTTAAAGAGGCTGTTAAGGAAGAAAGTATTAAGCGCCACAAGTGGAATGATTTTGCGGAGGACAGCTTGGTATGTCATTTGTATGTTAAGGTGTCGGCCTCATGCTTTTATATAATTTCTCAAATTGGTATCTTTTTGTAGGAAGCTGTTTTTATATGACCATTTCAATTAGGTTCTGAATTTAAAATAATGAGGGGAAAGAAATAGTTTAACCATCTGTAATTAGCCCTTTAACATTTCTCTGCTATTTTTCTTGGCTAGCATTTCAGAAAAAAAGTCAAACTTCACTGTAAAGAGGCTTCTATTAACTTCCACAAATTGTTGTCCACTAGTCATTACATGGACCTGATCTACAGATGGCTCAGATAGCTGCTTCTCATTTTACCCTTCGTGGTAATAAAAGGAATTAGATGCATTGGTTTTCAGTGGATTTGAGTCATACAATGTTAGACTTCTAAAATAATGCTAACTGCCACATGTTGAATGCTTGCAAGGTGCCTGAAACTCTACAGTGTATTTTGTAAGCAGATTTTATTTAGTTCTTAAGCAGCCCTATTATTGTCCTTGACAAAACTCAGACCCAAGCCCTGACTCTGCTACAAAGCTTGACTCCTGACCTTCACCAAATCCAACCACCTCCAGCAGATCTTTTGTTACGTAGAACGTTCCATCACCATAATCAAACCTGGTTAAGCACCTGCTCTCTTCCCAGACAGTTCTGAGGAGAACTGTTGAAAGATTGAGCAGTTTTCCAGGATAATGCATATCGCACTGTGGGCTGGTCATAATTGTAATTTATTTTAGAATAAGTGTTTGTTTTCATGTTTGAAAGCTATGTTCGTTCTTGTTAAATGCCTTATAAGACTAGCTTCCTGAGAGAATAGTGTCCTTTTTCATGCATTCATTCAATAATTATAAAATTTAGAGATCAGTTTTCTTTTTTTTTTTTTTTTTCAACGTTTATTTATTTTTGGGACAGAGAGAGACAGAGCATGAACGGGGGAGAGGCAGAGAGAGAGGGAGACACAGAATCGGAAACAGGCTCCAGGCTCTGAGCCATCAGCCCAGAGCCTGACGCGGGGCTCGAACTCACGGACCGCGAGATCGTGACCTGGCTGAAGTCAGACACTTAACTGACTGCGCCACCCAGGCGCCCGAGATCAGTTTTCTTATAATGAAGAACTCACATTTGCTTATGATTGTCTAGACCTTTTAAGCTTTCCTCCTTTACACTTTTCATTGGTGTTAACGGTGAGACAGTGGTTGTTTTTCTCGTTTTTTTGGAAATGCTAACACAGATCATATGGCAAAAAGGAGAGGTAGCGATGATCTGAATCATTAACTCCTGAGTTACTAGGGTTCTAGGTGCAGATTTTATGTGGTCACATGTGTAACATACCTCTCTCAATCTTAGACATAGCTTACTCAATTTGGGATAGGAAGAAGTCTTCACTGTTTATTTTTTGGGGAAGAAAGCTGACAAGTGGGCAGGTAATAAGACCTGAATTTGCATGGAAGGGACATACTTTTATGTTGTTTTAGGCACATCTGTTCTTTTGGATGTTTGATAAGCTGTCAATTTGAATACAGTTACTAAGATTATAAGGCCTAGATAGATCAAAATTGGCTGTTTTTCTTTCCTTGTTATTTCAGAGGGTTATCCAGCACAATGCTTTAGAAGACCGTTCCATATCTGATAAACAACAGTGGGATGCCGCTATTTATTTTATGGAAGAAGCTCTTCAGGCTCGCCTCAAGGACAGTAAGTAGGACATGGGTTGAGTTGTGAGTATTCACAGTGGTGAAGCGGGGGGGGGGGGGTGGGGGGGTGGGTCATCCAACTTGATGAACGTTTGTAAAATAAAGTTTAAAAAAAAATAAAAGTAACATTTCATAGCTTTGTCATTAATAACATAGTTAAATTTTTTTTGTGGGATTTTTCAGTCAATGGCTTAGTAACTAGGGAAAATATTAAATAAATTGGATATACGTTCATATGTACTCCTATTCTGAAAAAACTATAAGACCATTTTAGTGTTTGCCTCTATACCTATGGAAACGGTATACCTTGCAATACCAATTGTACCTTGCACAGATTATAAACATATATAATTAAATCCTTTCTTCTACATGTACCATATCAATCATGTAATTTTTTTTGTCTTTATTTCAGCTGACTTTATATTGATATAGCACTTTGAAATAGTTAATAAAATAAGACTATTTAATATTATAATCTATGTACTTGGTAAATGATAAAATTTTTGATGAATTTTTAAAAAGTTTTTTTTAATTTTGCAGCTGAAAATGCAATTGAAAACATGATAGGTCCAGATTGGAAAAAGAGATGGTTATACTGGAAGAACCGGACCCAAGAACAGGTAAAAAAACAAATCTCTGGTCTTATGATATAATTTTGATTATTTTAATTCAAGCATTAAAATATCACTTTTGCATGCCTTCTAGACCAATCTTAATAATTTCAAATGTTTTATATCAGCCTTTCTACAACATAATGAAATTTTAGAATAAATAGTAAGCTATAAAAGCAAGTTGTTTTTTTCAAGTGCAGTAGCTATGTTACTAAAATGGGAAATGAACCATGCTCCTTTTGTGGTTGATTACTTTGTTCATTTCAGTTCCTTGTTTGAGGTAAAATGAAGGTTGAAGTTATAAACAAAAATAAAAAATGACACGAATTTCAGAGGATGTAGAGTAAATGTAATCAGAATGAAAGATACAGTGACTTTGTTTACCTCATCTGTTACTTCTGGATTTTTCTGTTGTCTATTCAGATTATTTTGTTCTTTTGCATTTTTTGCTGTTGTATTCCCAAAATAGGTATAAAAATTCAGACAGGAACTAGAATTACAGAATTTATTTATTCCATAAATATTTAATGAGCACTTCAGAAGAACAAAATGGTAAAGGCAAGTATAAATAAATTGACAAATGAGTAGAGGGAGGATGTATGAATCATTCAAATTCCCATCCCTCACCTTCTTTTTATTCCTTATTGTTATGGCTCCTCTTCCTATCTAGCATTTAGTCATATACCACATCTCATTACTTAAATCAAAGAGTGAAAACAGGATATAAAATCAAAATGCACAAGTGAAAGTAGTAATGACTAAGAAAAAGAGGTGGCATCCAGTCCTCTTTCAGTCCGAATCCATGTAATTAGAGAAAGGAGAGCAAGATACAGAAATATCAAGAGAGAAGATAAAAAGAATGGAAAATTGCCAAATGACATATCATTCTTGTTTCCCTGTTTCCTTATTTATTTATTGTTTTGTTTTCATCTTAAATACAGAATTAAGTTATATAATCAACTTTTTTTTTTTTTTTTCCCCCATAAGCTGTCCGTCAGATATGAGTCCCAATTTGTCTTTAAAAAAGGGAAGGAGGGGCGCCTGGGTGGCTCAGTCGGTTGAGCGTCCGACTTCGGCTCAGGTCACGATCTCATGGTCCCTGAGTTCGAGCCCCGCATCGGGCTCTGTGCTGACAGCTCAGAGCCTGGAGCCTGCTTCGGATTCTGTGTCTCCCTCTCTCTCTCTGCTCCTCCCCCGTTCATGCTCTGTTTCTCTCTGTCTCAAAAATAAATAAACATTTAAAAAAAATAAAAAAATTTAAAAAATAAAATAAATAAATAAAAAAGGGAAGGAACAGTCTTCCTCTTCTCTTTTTTCTGATAGGATTTTTGTGGAGAGAACCTGAGGAGGTAGACAGGGTTAGCGGTTGGATCACATCTGTCTTCAGGGAGCATCAATTATCTCTCTCGACACATGGGCTAAAAGGAGGAGGTCTATCAGAAAAGAATTTCTAGGAGAGCCATTAGACTCTAATGTGATCTGACTTTAAGACTGGAAGAAGCAATGATTGAAAAGAACTGGTGTGAGGCAGGTAAACCTGGAAGGAAAATGGTGTCCACCCATCAGGGTTTAGGGAAATTAGGCTAAAGTCTCCACAGTAATCGATGTTGGCACCTTGCCTCAGCAACTAGTGGCCAAATGCTCTCAGAGAGAAATAATTCCTAGTTGTAAACTATTTTCTCAGGAATTTGAACCTGTAGGGGATCCCTGCAAGGGAAGTGGAAAATTAAGTTTTAAGATTAATGGGAGGATCCGTGGCCTAGGAGAGGAATATGGAAACCCTTCAGAGAAGACCCTTTTCCTTTCAGGGTTTCAGGGCAGCATACGTAAGACCCAGACTGTAGAACAGAAGCCATAATTTGGAGTGTAGGGAGAGGGACATCAGGACTGCCTTGGGAGGTGTTTGTATGTGCGTGTTTCATTTTCTATTTCAAAAGAAAGCCTCCTGTCAGACCTACTGAATCAAGTTCTTATTCTCTAACCTTTCTACCCCTTCTGCTCCCAGTTGAAAACCACTGTTATAGATCTCATTCCTGGAGGTTACCATGAGAAACAGATTATGGAAGAGGTTGAGACTGTCCCCACATCTCACACTGCAAGTTTAGGTGGCTGTGTTCCTTCTGTCTTTTTGAGTGATTGATTAAGCAGGAAAAGAAATTTAAGACTGTCCTACGTTAAAAATGAGAAGTCTGTGCTCTGAAAACTACTTTTTGCTTTTATGTTGTTACTTTTTCCTTAGTTTTCTAGGGAAAAATCCATTCCTTTGGAACATTCTCACCTTGTCTGAGCTGAACTGTGGAGATCTTGGTCAGGATACATGGGAGAGTAGTGTTCTGAACAGCCAGGGTGGTGGGGACAGGTGGACAGATAGAAGTAAAAACAGGACAAGAAGAGTTGGGGAGTATCATCTAAATTAAAGATTTATGAGACGCCTGGGTGGCTCTGTCAGTTAAGCAGCTGACATTGGCTCAGGTCATGATTTTGCAGTCCATGAATTCGAGCTCCGTGTCGGGCTCTGTGCTGACAGCTCAGAGCTTGGAGTCTGCTTTGGATTCTGTGTCTCCTTCTGTCTCTCTGTCCCTCTCCTGCTCTCTCTGTCTCTCACACACACACACACTCTCTCTCTCTCTCTCTCTCTCTCTCTCAAGTAAATATTAAAATTTTTTTAATTAAAAAAAAAATAAAGATTTCCTTCTTACCTCAGACCAAGAGCAGATGTTTAAGGAAAATGTGAAATTTCTCTTCATTAATAGTTTTTCTAAAGTATCATGTTTTCAGAGAATATTAATTAGTAGTTTCATTTATAAACCAGTTATTTACATTTACATTTTATTCTTGAAGTACTCAGATACTGTAGCTTGCTACAGTTTGGGGCAGAGTGCTGTGGTAGTAACTTGTTTAGAGTAATCAGTGAATTTGAAGCTAGCTTCTTTTATCATGCAGTTTTGGAAAGATTGAAAAAGGAAAGATAAACATAATTTGGCACTGTATAAAAGTCTTACTTTCAAATTTATCACTAGTGTATGTTTTCCTCCTTTGGTCCTCAGATTATGAACAGTTATAAAGAAGAGATTGGATGTACATTTAAAAATGATAGGCATCGGGGCACCTGGGTGGCTCTGTCGGTTAAGCAGCTGACTCTTGGTTTTGGCTCAGGTCGTGATCTCGCGGTTTATGGGTTCGAGCCCCGCGTTGAGCTCTGCTCTGGCAGCACGGGGCCTGTTGGGGATTCTTTGTCTCCCTCTCTCTGCCCCTCTGCTACTTGTGCTCTGTCTCCCTCTCTCAAAATAAATAAACATTTAAAAAATATAAATAATAAAAACGATTGACACCTTCGGGCTCCTGGCTGGCTCAAACTATAGAGTGTGCTACCCTTGATCTTGGGGTTGTGAGTTTGAGCCCCATGTTGGGTTTAAAGATTATTTAAAAATAAATTTAAAAAAAAAGGAATGATAAGCACCTTGCAGAAGCAGTTTAAAGCACAATTTTTATTAGAAATCTTTTTTTTTTTTAAATCCCAACTATGAATTTCATATTTATCAGAAAAGAAGCCTGTCAGCAGGTGCAAGTTCTTACAGCCATCTAGTTCTTAGATACAAGGCATTTATTAGAACATTATCTCTTCCCATATATTCAGGGTACTCTTTCCTAGACTGATATCCTACTCTAAGATCAAGAAAGTATACAGTAAGCTACCTGGTGCTGTAATTTCGACAATAAACCATTTCATCAAAAGCAAAATATATAACAAATGTGGCTAATTTCTTGTTTGTTTCTTTCTCCTCATATAAGTCCAGTTTATTCTGCTTCCCAGAGCCGTTGTCCTGTATCCTAAGCTGGGGACTGTTCTTTCTTGTTTGCTGTGTGGGGCTGGTCACCTATTGTGCAGGAGCAGTGTACTTAACTAAAATCAGGGCTCTGTTTTTATAAGCGTGGCAAATCATGAACCATCTAAAGCAGAATTCTCTTTTAAACAATTTCAAGTTTGTCCACAACGAAACCAAGAATGAATTGGAGAAGATGTTGAAGTGTAACGAGGAGCATCCGGCATATCTCGCAAGCGATGAGATAACCACAGTGCGAAAGAACCTGGAATCCCGAGGGGTAGAAGTGGACCCAAGCTTGGTAATAAATATTGCAGAAAAGCTTGAACTTACTTCCTTAATCTTTGTTCTTGCGGTAAAATGTTGCTACTTCTCACATGTTACTCGGATATAGAAGTGCTTGACCTGACTTGGGTCACGTGTACTTTTGCTGACAGTAAAAACAGTCACTTTGGTTGTGTACAGAGTAGAGATTTATTCTTGGTGGTGTTTTCTTACGGGTAATACTTTAATTCGTAATGAGAAGTTTGAGACTTGGAAAAGTGAAGTACCTGGGCATGTTCAGCAGTTAGCTCTTGCAAAAGGAGGTGAAGCCCAGTCACATCTCTGCACCACGTTACGCTGTTTCAGATTGCAAAATAGAAGTTCTGCTTCAGTGTGTTTCATTTATATATATATATGTTTTCTCTGTCAAATGTACCTTAATCAGGGACGCTGGGTGGCTCAGTCAGTTAAGTGTCTGACTCTTGATTTCAGCTCTGGTCATGATCCCAGCGTGGTGGGATCAAGCCCCGTGTCAGGCTCCACGCTGAGTGTGGAGCCTGCTTGAGATTTTCTCTCTCTGTCTCTGCCCCTCTGCTGCTCACTCGCTCTCTCTCTCTTAAAAAAAAAAAAAAAAAAAAAAAAAAAAAAAAAGTGCCTTAATCAGGTATGAGTGGATTTAGAAAAAATGTGAATGTTAAGTTTGTATTAAATTGAGTAGTGCCTTGGGGTTCTATCTCATTTTCCTCACATCATCATAATAAATATGAGAATAAAAATAATTACAGACTATGTTTTGCTTATCTTCATGATGCTTATTTGGGGAAGATTTGAAAAAAATAACTGTTTCTGGGCCTATGTACCCCAGTTAGAGTGTAAGGGATTAAAACCTCATTTTAAGGGGCGCCTGGGTGGCTCAGTCGATTGAGCGTCCAACTTTGGCTCACGTCACGATCTCACAGTTTGTGGGTTCGAGACCCGCATCAGGCTCTGCGCTGACCTCTTGCTCAGGGCCTGGAGCCTACTTCAGATTCTGTGTCTCCTTCTGTCTCTGCCCCTCCCCCGCTCACGCTTTGTCTCACTCTGTTTCTCAAAAATAAATAAATGTTAAAAAAAATTAAAAAATAAAAATAAAACCTTATTTTAATATTAGCTTAAGTTAACTTAGTGAAACCCAATTAGAAAAATAATTCTAAGAGGGAAAACAATCATATAAGAAGTTTCAGAGCCACACAGAAGTTCTTTTAAAGATTATCTACTATTTATATTTTTGCACTTGAGAAATGAGTATATTTAATTTAAATTCCCCAGGAGGTCAGAACAAGAAAACTGGTAAAACTCAAAGCAAGTTAAAACTGTTACATGTAGCATTATTTGTAAATAGAAAATGAAATTAAAACTAATGATTACATGAAATTATTAGTTGAATATAAATTTAATTTATCCATCCTTGGACTTTGCCTGCATATTAGGATATGGATTGGCTGTATATATTGACTTTCTCTGAGCAAGAAAATCTCAGCCCTTTTTCCAAGAGACATTTTGTTCTTCCAGTGCATTTGATGAAGCTATAAAATAGATAACAAGATAATTATGACAAACATAGCAGATGGACTACTGTCAGAGATGTGAATTCTAGCGCAGTTCCATCCCATTTGCTAGTAATACTGACATCATCTCTGAGCTTCCACTTTCCTCTGTGTTACATAGCGTTGATTGTACTGGTTGTACCTGCGTACGATTATTACTGGTCTGCTTAGAAAAGACGCTTGCAAGAACCTTGAACACTTTGACAAACTACGTAATAATGACACGGCAGGAGTCATTTTGCTATGGTAACAGCAAGATGTAGTAATCAGAAAGGAAATAACTGTTGGGTTGATGGTCTGAGACCAGCTTCCTAGTCCTGACTCTGTCCTTAGATAAGGCTCACAACCTCTTTTTCCTTGGGGCCCCTTACCTCTAACTAGGGGCGGTAATAATCCCAACCCTATCTACTCTACAGAATGATTATTTGAATGTAATAACAACGGTTGTTAAAAACACTACATATTTGGAAGTATATAAACTGGTAAGGGGTCAGAGTAGTGGTAAATCTAATCTTTTGTCTTAAAAAATTTTTTTTCTCAATGGGTAAAAATGGTTGCTAGAATAACACTGCCACTAGTTTTAATTAACTTTTTTATAAATAAACTTCGTGGATGACTTTTCAGAATGTTTGGTCAACCTGAGGGGAGTGTACAGTAACTCTTTGGTTTTGTTTTCTTCCTTCATTTTAGATTAAAGATACTTGGCACCAAGTTTATAGAAGACATTTCTTGAAAACAGCTCTAAACCATTGTAACCTTTGTCGAAGAGGCTTTTACTACTACCAAAGGCATTTTGTAGATTCTGAGGTAAAGTGTCTAAAAACCAGGGAAAATGCTTTTAGTGATGGTTATTTGGATGCTTGAAAGTTAACTATAGCTTTAGCATTAGTTTTAAGTCTTTTGATCTGCTGGGAAAAAGTATATATGATTTATGTCTGAACAATAACCTAACTCCTATCTTTTCTAAGGTTTTTACCACTTTATATTTTACACACAGTAAGATTTTGTGTGCAGAGAACAGGCAGTAAACCACTTAATTTTTTTTTTTAAGAATTAACTTTTTTGTATTAGAAAATAACACATTCTTGTTGTGGAAATACACTAAAGAAATGTAAAAGAAAATTGCAAAGGGAAATAGTCACTTACTAATATTCCTTATTAAGGAATAAGTCACTTATAATCCCCTGACCTAGAAGTAATTTTAGTTAACATTTTTATATGTCTGTTAATCTTTATAGTTGTGTGCATGTGTATAACATAATCCATTTGCATAGTGGACATCATCCTGAAAAAACAGCTTTTATTGTGCTTTTTCCTATATTGTATTTCTTTACATCACCAAAATCTTTAAATAATTCTTTGAAAGAAGTGTATGAAGTTGTACAGTGTAATGTCATGTTTCACAAAGTAACCGCTAGGTGGCAGCAGACTGATGTATTTTGAGCATTTTCTTGTAGGTAGAAGTGCTCTGAAAGAACTCTATTAATTAGTGATCAAAGGCCCCTAAAATGCTTTTGAGTTTTCTTCAGCTTAAAGGAAATTTATATGTAACTATACCTATGTAAAAAATGGCAAGTGTTTTGCATAATTTAATCGTTGAGAAGACCTCTCTACAGAATAAGCTCTTTTTGAAGCATATCATTAATTTATTTTTATCTACAAGCTGCATTTCAGAACTGGCTTGCATGCATGCTCAAAGAAAAGAGGTTAACCTAAGGACATACTTAAGCTAACATGGTTGTTAGCTGAAACTAAATACAAATTAAGGGTATATGCTGTGAATTTCCACTTGTATATAATGTCATGAAATTCTCTACTTCCCAGATTCATTTGCTTTGTCCTCGGAATCAAAACAAAGCTATATAGGAGTGAGGTAAATTGAATGCAAATCACACAGAAGTTCGTGAACCTTGAGCAGAAATGATTCGGTGGCTTCTATCTGCGATAGGAGTACGTGTATTAGATAAATCTGAGGTTTTTTGTTAAAGCTTAGGGTATAGGTATTAACTTTAGTAGTCAGTCCGTATGTGTTTGTGATCATGGTTTTCACTTTTAAATTTTCATCTGGTAATCTTACTGACCTAATATTTTAGTTGGAATGCAATGATGTCGTCCTGTTCTGGCGAATACAACGCATGCTTGCCATCACTGCAAATACTTTGAGGCAGCAACTTACGAACACTGAAGGTAAGCCACAGAGGGACCACTTTCTAACTTTGACAGCAAAAATAATAGTAGTAATATTCATTTAATAGAATGATGCCAAGATACTTCTTTAAAAATAGGTTTATTAGAACAATTGAAAATTAAATCTGCCCTGAAAATATGAGTGAAAGTAAATCATAATTGGGAAAGATGGGAGATAAAACGTACCAAGAGTCTCCCCTCATGACACAAAAATTCTGTTAGAAAAGGACTCCTAAGCTTCACGTAGTTTTTGGGGGAGAAACCTGCACTTCCATTAAAGAGTTAGGGCTTAAGAATATGACCATCTCTGAGAATTGTATTAGTTTTATGCTGATAAAAGTATTATATGATAAGTAAAGATTCTCCCTGTAACTGTGGGAAGTTTGAACTTAAAAGATCAAACTCGATGAGAAAAATAAGAACTTACCCTCCAAATACTGCTAATTTTATCATCCTTGTGCATTCATTAGAAACACAGCTCCTCAAGTTTTTGTTTACTTTGAATAGTCAGGCGATTAGAGAAAAATGTGAAAGAGGTATTGGAAGATTTTGCTGAAGACAGCGAGAAGAAGGTAAAACTGCTCACTGGCAAACGAGTTCAGCTGGCTGAAGACCTCAGTAAGTGGTTCTTCCTGCCCTCTACCTTCCTCCTTTTCTCCTTCCGCATTTCCATTATTTGTTCATCCAGTTACTCTCAAACTATAGAAATGTGCATGCAAAGAACATTTTTTCCACTGACTGTTTGAGAGAAAGGTGCTAACTCATAGCCCCATCACTTGCAGTACTTTAATGTGTGTTTCTTAGAAACCAAGGTTTCTCATAGCAGCCGTAATGCAACCATCAGAATCAGGATGTTGACACTGATCAGTTACTGCGTCTAATCTTCAGACCCTGTTCAAGTGTCGTGTGTTGTCCTGATATTGTCCTTCCGTGTAACAAGACGTTCCGTGCTCATCCTGTACTTTGATCCAGCTTCCTTACTTTGCAGAATAGTAGTTAGAAATTAAGAGCTGGGTCCTAGGAATGCTCATTGTCATTGGACTATCACTGCTCCCAGACCCTCTCAGTGGAAGGAGCTGGGGAGCAGATGCTGTATGCATTCGTGCGTGTGCGCGCACATGTGCATACATGTGCAGATGCACGTCCGCACGTTTACGCCTGTATTCCTAATCACATGTATACGTCTATGTTGAAAGCCGTAAGTTGTCACTGGTACTTTCCATTGTAATTCAGTAATATAGGGTTCATTCTGTTTTTCTCCTTTTGCTGACAATGAGAAATCTGGCTCCAAGTATCCTTAATATATTTACTTACTTTGATCAGTCTCCCTGTATGTAACGAAATTTGTCACCGTCCCCTTCATTGCACAGGCATCCTTCTCACCCAGCTCAGGCTCTGATCACCCAACTCCAGGCCACCACCACAGCACCTCACCCTGTGTTGACACCCTTTTTACCTCATCCAGGCTCTGATACCCCATGCCACGTTGCCCTTCACAGAGTCCTTTTTACTGAGCTCATGCACTGGCATCGTGTGCCAGGCATGTCCCCCTTTATCCTTCCCACGTCTTCCCCTGCCCAAGGACACCCTCCTCACCAGAAGCCAGGTCCTGCTTTTTTTAGAGGACGCCCTCTTCATCCTATGTGTGCTCCGGTACCCTGCACCAGACTGGACTGCCCTCCTCCACAGATACTCTCCTCACTACCAGGCCAGGCCACCGGTACCCCCATGTGAACACCCTCTTCGCCCGGCTCAGGTTCTAACACCTCCACTAGGCCCACAGGGCTTTCCTCTCTCGCCACCGCTCCCACATCTCCAGCCTAGCTTGGCCTTACTGATCACTTTGTCACTTAGTTTGTGGGGGATATTTGGTTCTTTCCTGAATGCTAGTGCAGTCCTAGTTTTCAGGTACTTGGATTACATATTGAGATTTACTTAGATCCTTGAGAACCCAAGGAAATCTGTGAAAGAGTTATGTTAAATAAACATAAAAATACTGAGGTTGGTGCTTCTGTCTGAGCTTACTTCGTTTCAGGTTTCCCTTATGTAATTTCATGAAACAAAGTATTTTTCCTTTCAACGTGTGCTTAAATTTACTGTCTTAGGAGTTTTCTGATATCTAAGAGAAAGCAGATACTAAATAGGAAGAAATTCTTCAAATTTGAAAACTGTTTCTAAACTGAATTTATGTCACTATAATACCCTAGAGTACCTGAGAGAAACCAGTGGTTTTCCTGTTTAATACCCTGCGACTCAGCCACATGCACTCCACCACTGTCTCGTCCCTTTCTCTGTGACCTCAGCACGTCGTTTGCTCTCTTTTCTCTCCTTTCTGCCTTTAAATAATCTTGTATTCGAAACGTATCTTATTTTAGCTCTCATTTCCACTTTCTGTTCCTTTTCTTCTGGTTCTTTTCATGCCACATTGTCCAAATAATTCAGTTTGTGCTAGCTTATAGATCTGTGTTGGAATGTGATCTGCCCTTCACTAGCTATATTATCTCAGGCAGGATATCTGTCAGAGCCTTAGCCTCTTTGTTTGTAAAAATCACTCCAATAGTTACTATATTGCTAGGAGGGTTTTGAGGAGAATTAGTTCAAAAACCCCTTGCAAGTCCCTGCTTCACAATTTTATGCCACATTAGTGCTGTTACAGGAAGAGGTGTGTCAGTGTTGCAAGGTGTACAAATATATTTCTTTTGTATCCCCCTGGACATGGTTATCAGACAGTGAAATACTTCACTGTATTTTACCAGCATATATAATTGTGAGTGATTAAAAACAGTGGGTCTTTTCTCATGTTTTGTAATAGAGCCTTATATAACCCCATTACGTTCCAGTCCCAGTTTGATTACTTGAAGAAAGTGTACTGCTAACACAGATTTGTGCACTGTCAAGCCAAATCTTAGATTATCCTGCTGGTTTTCCTGAGAAAGTACTCATATGACTCCCTTGAAGTGATTTACTACTTTTGTACATATAAAATTATGGTCGTGTTAATGTACCAAATAATGGCCTTGGAAGCAAGTGTTTCACCAGTGACTCAGCTTCATCATTCACACTGAAGGAGATGAGCCATGACTTTGTCTATTAGTTGGAGAAGAATCTTGGGAGTACCTTTCCCATACTGTTTATCTTTAATGTAACACTTGGGAATATGGTCAGGGATCCTTTCAGCCAGAAAACTTTCAAAGTTTGGACAGTAACTACTGTATTACTTGGATCAAAGTTTTTAGTACAGCATATTCAAGTGGAATATATAGTTAACGGAATTCAGAGAAAGGGAAGCAGCCAAAAGAGTTTTTACTACAGTTTCAAATCAGTACAGGGGCAGAGTATTGTGGAGACTCGGGAGAGTTTGATGCATCGTATTTTTTGCCAGTGTTATTAAATAAATGTGCTCAGTTTTAAATCATTTCACTACTTTCCTTTGGAAATTCATCAACTGATTGTCCTGAGTTAGGAAGACCAAAGAAATGAAAGAAAAGCCCACCCCTTCTTGTCTGTAGAAAAGAAGTCGTACGTAGGGACCAGGGCTCTTTGGAGATGTAGTGGAATCCACAGCTGGAGCAAGAAAACGTTTGGATGAACCTGGAGCTTCCTAAGATGAGAAAGTAAGAAAGTACGTGAAGGGAGATGGGAACATGGCAGCAAGGCAGAGAAGCCAGCTTGAAAAGGCTCCCGCTGGCCACAACTAGGACAATTTGGGCATCAAAATAAATAATCACAGGTACAGACTGTGACCCATTTAATAAAACAGGATTCTATAAATTGATGATTGTGTAAGCAAATGAATAAAATTAATTATATCAGTGAGTAAAACCAGTGATAAGGAATGCGGTGTTCATATAAGCACACAAAGTATCTCCACACAGAATAATTAAAAGAGGAAAAAGTAACTGTACAGTGGAGAAGGCTGGCAACAACCACCTTAATCAAGCCGTCAGAGTTGTTATTATCAGTTACCACCAAATCAGAACTGTGTGCAGCCTTCCAGAATGCAGTGGGAAAAACCCGTATCACTCCTTGGATATTTGTGCCAAAGATGTATAATTTAAATCCAATCATAAAGGTCTATCAGACAAACCCAGATTGAGGCACAGTCTATATAATAATTGGCCTGTAATCTTCAAATGTATCAAGATCATGAGAAACAAGGAAATCGTGAGGAACTATTCCAGGTCAAAAGAGCATGGAAACAAAATGCAATGTGTGATCCTGAACCTGACCTTGTTGCTCTAAAGGACATTAATGGGACGGTTGGCAAAACTTGAATGAGATCTGAAGGTTACATGGTAGCAATACATCAGCGTTAATTTTTAAATCTTGATTGTTAAATTGGGATTATTTAGGAAAATACCTTTATTTGTAGCTAATACACAATAATACAGTATTTAGGGTATATGGGATGTAATGACAGTAAATTATTCAGAAAAAATATGTTCTATGTAGTATTCTTACAGCTTTTCTCTGAGTCTGAGATGATTTTTACATAAAAAGGGTAAAAAGTTGTTTTTATAACTGGATTTGTTTATATAAATATATCATGGTCATATGAAAATAATTTATAGAAAATTAGAATTTTTAAAATGGGATCTCTGAATATGTCAGAAGGCTGAGTTACTTCCTGGACAGTTTGATAAAAGACATGACTCATCTTTCCACCTAAATTCCTTATTTACAGCATCAGATTACACTTAGAACTGTTTAGCGTTGAAATATGCCCACTACAACCTTGATGAAATTCTTGTGATTTTATATAGAAGATTTTATTTCAAAGGATTTTTTATAGATATTTAAATGCAGTGTCAACTTAGATAAAATCTATTTGGGTTAATAATATGTTCAATCTACTTATTGAAACAGACTACAGTTTTAAAATGCCTTCTTTGAAGAGGGGAGGATTAGAATAGTATATAGCTCAGTTCCAAGTTTTTCTTTCTATAATGAGCTGTTTTATGATTTGTGAAATCTTTTATGATTGTCACCATATAAAACAAGTGATAGTGCTAGCGTCTCACAGACATTTTGGAATTTGTTCATCCCACCCTGGAAATGGAGTATCTGGGCACCGGTAACAATTGCTGTAATGTTGCTAAACTGCATTTCACCAAAACAGCATGGAAATTCTTTCATCGTTTGTTATATGAATGTTGTACCAACTGTTAACTAGGGTAGTGTGAGTTTTGGACCTTCTATCAATTGCTTGGGATTTAGAGCTTAGTTTTCTTTTTAATTCTTGTTCACTAAAGCCTGAATTACTTTTCATTCTCTGTGCACATAATCAAAGAACCCTTGATACCCAAGAATTAAAGGGGCATTACAAATCATTCCGATCGCTCTAAGATCTACGGTCTTTCCCTTCTGACTTTACAATACATTTCTTTTCATTTTTATATCAGAACCTGTTTATATCAGAAACTGTTTATGAATGTGAGCTAATATTTGAATACTTTCGCTGTGCCGGGATTAGGCTGTGTGCCTTATATGCATTCTCATAGGTATAGTCATTTCTTATTTTATAGATAAGGATATGGAAGCCTAGAGACACATGTGTAGTAAGTGGGAAAGCAAAGATTTGAGTCCAGGTCTTTTAACTACTGTGCTGAACTAATTTGAGAAAAAAAACTCAAGCCATAGAAAAATATAATTACATAAAATATAGTCCTTTACATTTGGAAGGTTATAGTTAGCAGTATCCTTTGCAGAGTGGGCCAGAGAGACATAGATAGTAGTGATTTAATATTTAAACTTTGAAAGGACATGAAAACTTTGATAGAATTGGAACATCTGGGTAAGGGGACACTAAAGTGTTTACTAAAGTAAACCAAGCCACTGGCCACATTGAAGGGGTTAATTTTCTTTATATGTCTTGTGAGCATGTCTCGAAGTGTATTCTGTCAGATTCCACCGTCGTTAATTAAGTAATTTGTAAGTTGCCCAAAATTCAGACACAGCTTTTCAGTGTGATGTGTTCATGCTTAGAGTCTTAAGATCCTCTTGTAACAGATAGAGAATCTATATTTGAGCAGAATGGCTGTTCTCTAAGTTGAGGGGTTTTTGAGCTGGTCTGGGAGCATTGAAATGTGTAATAATAAATTTCGGTGTATTACTTCCTACTTTTTGTACTTTATATGAGTTGAAGATGTGCTTCAGTACAATCTTGAGTAACTTCATTATATCTCATTTACTAATGAAAGTGAAAACAGTGATAAACTCCTTTACTTGGGCTGCCATTGCACAGGCTCATTTTAATGATATAGTTTGATACCCTTAATGTTAAAAACATTAGAGAGCCTGGTAAATTAGAATTTTCCAATATCCGCAGCTTTTTTTTCTCCTGCAGTTGATTTGCCCTGCTGACTCCCTACACGAGGTGGCAACAGCTGGCCTTTCACTGGAGCCGGGGGATTAGGGAGCAGGAGTCAGCAGCGGGCTCGCCTCTCGCCTCTTTCGACTGTTCTTTATTGTTTGATGCCTGGGCATCTCCCAGACAGCCAGCAATTGTTTCTTAAAACTTAAAGTTTGTTTCTCTTGTGAGTGTACAATGCTGGTGGGGCTTGTCTTTGTGTCTCTTCACTCTCCCAGTCTCCTCTTATAATCCATCCTGTGCTTTCTCTTGATAATTAGAAAGGAGCAGAGTTGCAAGCTTTGTCTCTTAGTGTGCATAAGATTCAGTTTTGACTCTAAAACCTTAGACGGACATTTTCTTTTTCCCCAAGCTACCAGATACTAACACATCATTTTTATAAGGAAAACTTTGTTCCTTATTAATACACTAGTGTATTTTTGAAATTGTGGTGATAAAAAGGGCGTGAGAGCAGAATGAACAGTGCTGCCATTTTAAAAGCTAAAACCGGAAGAGAAATGTACCATAGCTGCTTAAATCCAAAAAGGTCCTTTACTGGTATGGCATGGGGAATGGAGTCAGTGGTACTGTAATAGCGTTGTGTGGTGACGGATGGTGAGCGTGGTGTAACATATAGATATGTCAAGTCACTATGTTGTACACCTGAAACTAATGTAACATGTGTCCCAACTACAATTAAAATGTTTAAGATTTTTTTTATTAGCTCTAAAACAGAATTCTGATTTATAGGGTAGTTAAGAAATATCTTTATGCTGTGATAAAACTTGAATAAGAAATAGTCAGAACATATCTAGATGGAACCCTCAGAATGATTTTGTTGTTCTTTATTTAGAAAGGAGGAATGTCAAGATACTCTCCAATTAAATTTCCTTTGGTTACTCCACATTCCTGGACTTCTCCCACACCTGCCATATCCTTGAAGGCCATTATGGATCACAATAGTGGCCACGAAGTAGTGTGAGGCTGAAAATTATCCTAGAACATGATTGTTATACTCAGAATCCGGAACTTAAAATTATGAAAAAGGGAACTCCCATCTAAAACTATTTTTCCAGAGTTAGGGCTCTGGCATGCAAATTTTAACACGTCTCCATAGGGGATTTTTCTCTGCTCCACCACCATCCACCCTCCTGCCCCCAGATCTGTACTCTAAAACTGGTCGTTTTATTAATTGGGATAAAATTGACATATATCTTTTAGTGGAGTCTTAGAAACTGTATGACTCTTGAAAATTTGTTCGGTTATTTGAACTGTATCTGTAGTAGCATAGTCATTTTGAGTCTGTCGATACAACCAAAGAAAATGAATCTTAAAGGGCACTGAAGAGAAACGAGTGGCATTGAATTGTAGAATTCTGAGTCCATAGGCCCAAAGAGGGTTTGGTTTTTATTTTTAAAGGCTCAGTCACAGAAAACAGGATAAAGTGCCTGGGAGGGAAAACATGAAGTATTAAGGACCCCGTAGTTTCACTTACATCTAACCACTGCAACTGCATTTCTTTGGCCAATAATTGCCAAGACCTCAATACTCTTTGTCTCGTCTCTCCTTGCATCTAGCACATTTCTAAGCAGTCTTTTCCCTTTGTCTCTTTCTTATGTCTCTCACTGTGCCTTCTTTCAGACCATTATCATTTGCTCGACCAGTATTTTTCCTCCTCCCTACTTATTTACCTTCCTCCAGAGATTAAAAACCTTACAGAGGTACTGCCAGTGTTGTTTAATTGAGCAGAAGGCAGACTTCCCACGGTAGGCAAGTGTAAATCAACCAAAATAACCACTTTAAGAAAGAAAAAATTTTGAGTCTCTTTTGACCGATCAGTTCTGCTCAAGTGATTTGGTTCTTTCATAAACTCACCATACCTTGTATTGTATATATTGTAGGTGTTCAGTGACTGTTTAATCATGACCTTTCCATACGGTTTCTTCAGTAGCCCCCTCTTCCTGACTTAAAAAAGAGGGAGAAGGAAGCTAAGTCTTCTCATGATAAGGAACCTTTCTTCCACTCTGTCACCCAGAAAGCTACCCTCTCATTTCTCTTGTAGAGCAGCTTGCATCCTCTGCTGCATTCGCCCCTGTACCCACCCCTGCACCCAACCACTCCCTTGCTGACATCTTGTGATAAGGCTTTCACCCCTAGTGAAAGCACTTCTTTCTAAGTCACCAGTGATTTCCTAATTGCCAGTCCACGCAGTTCACCAAGACACTTTCATAATTGTTTGTTTGTTAGGCATTTTTAAGTTCTAACTTAAACGAATATTTTCATTCTCTTTAATATTCGTGTACTTTTTGGAATGGTTTTTAGTGGAAATGAGTATATTTAAAAAATGGAAAGGTTGAAACAGCTCTCATTTTCATACAGAATAAGGTAACTTTCTGTTTTATGTTATCAGCGTTTGAGATCTTTAAGGCATCTGTGCAGGGTAAAAGCAATTAAATTTTGAATTTTGCGAACTTGTGAAATAATATTTTTCATAGGAAGGTGAAATTGACAAACTAAGGAAGGTGGTGAAAGATTATTTTTACCTTGAGTCTGCGTAGGTCAAGTAGACCCTGCTTTGTGTTGTAGCCAGAGAAGGAGAGAGACGACACGGCACAAAGAATAAAGTAATCCTCAGGGAGAGTCCTCTGTGTTAGAGAAGTAGTTATTTACACACAGAATTCCACATGATGAGCCTGAGTGGTGCGCTTTCCCGGTTATTGATGAGAAAATCTAGACTCAAAATGGGGCATTTAGAATCAAGCACATTTTTCATGGCCTAACTCTGTCTTTTAAAGAGAGCATTGAAGGATATTGATCAGTTGGTACAAGATTAAAATGACATTTACTTCTCTGTAATCTTATGTAGGCTACTGGTATTCAGTGCTTTATTAGCAAGTATATTCTTTTTGCCTTAAACTCACATTTTAACTGATTAGAAATAAGAACAAAGATAAGAAAGGTCTCTTCAGTAATGTATCGATTGAATTGAGTTGATCATTTTGAAGTAGGTTTTATTTACATGTTGTGATATATGTTTATGTGTATATTCTAATGTATAAAAAAGCCAATGTACACATTTTCATCTAGAAATTAGGCTTTTTTTTTCCTAGCTAGTATTTCTTAACCACTTCCTTACTGAGAGTCTAGAATGAAGTAACATCTTTAAAGTCGGGATTAAATTTTGGTGTGTTTTGTTTTTGAATTACGTTTTATGTATTCTCTCCATTTCTAAGATGGAAATAAATGAAATCTAGTCATTGAAAACTAAATCTAATCACAAAACAATCTACTGACCTATGAACAGTATGTTAAAAAAAATAAAATTAAGCAAGATTTGAATAAATATTTTTTAAAAAAACTGGGCAAATTGGTGTGTGCTAAATTGAATGAAGTGTGCTACTTTATGAAGTAGGGGTCTCAGGGTAGTTGGGAGAGGGGAGCTAAAGGCAAAAGGAATTTTAAGTTTTTACTATTTTATACATTCCTAAACTGTTGCTTAGAATAAGCATAGGAATAAGCATAATTCAAAATTGCCTTAGAAATTTCATATTCTTAATTTTATCGTATTCATAGAAACGACAAAGCTAAGTGACCAAATACTTTCCCAAATAATCTCTCGGTGATTGCGATGCCAAGGAACACTTCATGGGACTAGATAGTAATTGCTCCTCATGGGGTCATCCCTTAGCATTTGAGATTCACTGTGCATTCTTCGGATTTCCAGTACATGCCCACTGTGGATCTGTCATGTGTAAATGAATTGAAATCTTCGTTGAACTGGTGAAGTTTTCAAGTTTGTGCAACTCAGGTTTGTGCAAAGTACTTTTCCTAGTATTTTGCATTGTAGAAAGGAGTTTGCTGGGTTTTATTCACTTCAGTTAGATCTGTTTCCTGGCTGAAGGAATTCAAGTCTTTTTTAAAAACCTTGCCTGTTTAGTCTCCTTGAGGCAACACTTCATTCTCTGAGTCATAGGTACAGACTGCCTGTCTTTACCAAGTACTACCAGGATTTCAGGTGTCTGTTTCAGTCCTTCTTAACTGTGACAGAGCTGGTACATATATATATGCATTGTGGAAAATTAGAAAATACAGATGGCAAAAATTTTAAAACCATTGCCACTATCGAGAGATGACCACTGTAACATTGTATTCTAACAAATTGTTAAAGTTTATATATTTAATTTGAGAGAGCACACACAGTGGAGGGGCAGAGAGAGAGGGACCCAAAGAGAATCCCAAGCAGGCTCTGTGTTTGAGCCTGATATGGGCCCACACTCACCAACCATGAGACCATGACCTGAGCTGAAGTCAGAAGCTTAACCAGCTGAGCCACCCAGGCGCCCCTCTAACAAAATCTTTAACGTAGTCTTAGTGACATAGTTTCTGCACGTTTCTGGAACACATTTTTCATGAGATCTCAGGTTGGCTTCTACTTAACACCGCCAATCTTCCCCTTATTGCCATTACTCCTGCTTCTGGTCTCTCATTTATCAGAGCAAGCTCAATTTCTCCTCTTTTTCTTCATATTAACTTATTTCAGAAAGGTTCACTGAGAAGTATAAGCAGCATTAGTAAAAATAAAACCTGTGGTACTAGTTACTTTAAGTAGGCCGTGGATTCCAAAGGCTGTATTATAGCAGAACATATTCAGAAAATCACTCTTCTTTGAAAGTTAATCCCCACCTATATCCAGGACTCTGGCACTTCCCATGTGTGCTTATGTCTTCATTGTGTCTGTCCTTCCTTCAAAAGATGCTCCAGTCATCCCCACCTTAAAACTATTGGATTGATTCTTCCATACAGTCTACCTACCTTTTTTTTTTTTAATGTTTATTTTTGAGAGCGAGCACGACCAGGGGAGGGGCAGAGAGAGAAAGAGAGAGAGAATCTCAGGCAGGCTCCACACTGTCAGCCCAAGAGCCCAGTGCAGGGCTCGAACTCATGAACTGTGAGATCATGACTTGAGCTGAAATCAAGAGTCTGATTCTTAACTGACTGAGCCGCCTAGACGCCCTGCAGTCTACCTACTTTTGATCTTGATTCACTTATCCAGAAAAACCTTCAAATGTTTGCCTGCTACCTCCACTCTCAACCGTTCACTTTCTTAACTTTGTAATCTTTTCTCATTTCTACCGAATTTGGTTTTTCCAAGATTGCTGACAGTTAAGAGAAAGCAATCAGCCAGGTGAGCCTCTTATGTAATTGCAGCATTTGGTACTTTGGTATCCAAATCCTGCTTGGAGCCATACAACTGTCTCTTAACATTTGTATAGAGCTTTGCACTTTACAGAACGTGTTATGTCTGTCCATGTTTGCCTTGTAAAGGCATATGAGGCTTATAAGGTATTATCCCACATTGTTCAGATGGGGAAATTAATGTTCATTAAGGGAAGTGATTTAGCCAGTCACATAAATATTTATAGCAAAGCCGGGGCTAACAACATGTGTTAGAGATAGTATCTTTTTAGATTTGTTTTGGGCTTCTGTTCGTCTTTAGTCTTTGGGTTTGTGTTTGTGGGTGACTACAGATAACTGAGGTAATATAATTTGGCTTCCTTTTTTAATATTATTTTCACTGTGCTAGTTTTTAAACCTGTTCTCCTAAACTAGTCATTAAGAATCTAGAACATAGGGGCGCCTGGGTGGCGCAGTCGGTTAAGTGTCCGACTTCAGCCAGGTCACGATCTTGCGGTCCGTGAGTTTGAGCCCCGCGTCAGGCTCAGGGCTGATGGCTCAGAGCCTGGAGCCTGTTTTGGATTCTGTGTCTCCCTCTCTGTCTGCCCCTCCCCCGTTCATGCTCTGTCTCTCTCTGTCCCAAAAATAAATAAACGTTGAAAAAAAAATTAAAAAAAAAAAAAAAGAATCTAGAACATAGAATTTTTCTTCTAAAGACATATGTAATGGTTTCATTCTTCAGATAAATATATACAAGTTTATAAATCTGTGTACTCTTACTGCTTTTTCAATGTTGTGATTTTCCCTTTCTGTAGAAAATAAGAAATTGTGACCAAATTTAAAGGTGATTTTCTAAATTAATGAATATGTAAAACTAATTCTGGAGTTCTTTTCATTTCTCTGAGCCTTATTCTGACTTCTGGACCCAGCATCAGCAGTGATACTTTTCTGCAGGGTTGTAGTAGAAGTAACTGAAAACTTAGGGAATCACCCTGACAAAACATGAATGCCCGCTAGCTCTCCTTGTGACGGGTTTAATAATAATCTGTTGTCCTGATGCAGCATTATAGTTAACAGATACAATTGTATTTCATTTTTGTTTTTCATCTCGCTTAATTCATAACTTTATTAAAACACGCAATTTTTAGTTCCATATTTTTTCATATACTTTTGGTTTGGTTCATAAATCAGAATTACAGTCTCTGTTCTCATATTCCTTTCTTTTACTTTAAAAATTACATTAATGAGCTGACTGTTTAAGAATCATTCTCATGATTCATTCATCTGTTACGCCTCCTTTTAAAGCTTCAGCACTGAAGGTCTTTTGACAAACCAATATTTATAACAGTTTGACAGCAGGATGAGGAACAGCGTTTGTCTTTGTAACAGCTTGAAGAAAGACCCTTTCCAGGACCCAGTCATGCAGTTACAATCTTGACCTCTTTCTTACGCTGGGAACATACATACAGCAGCACCTCCCATGTGTTTTCTTGTCCCATTGACTGTCCATTCACTTCCCATCTGTTTTGCAGTCTTAAAGGAACAGAAGGGGCCCTCTTCTTATAAATCTGTCTTTGCAGGTGATAAATGATGTCCTGTCTCTTTAAGGGCTGCCTGGGTGGTTTTCCTTTTTTTTAAAATGTTTCTACTTTCCACCTAACAAAATTCAGAGTAAGATACACTTTTAATTATAAGAAGAAAATAGAAAAGAAAAAAAATGATGGATTATTTTAAACCCTTCTTAATTGATTGGGACCAAAAATTTTACTGGTCATTAGGCTAGGCTTTTTTAATCATCTCAACTAATTACCTGAATCATATTTAAATTTTTTTTTATGTTTAGATTTTTCTATGGAGACAAAAGGAATGCATTCATTTTGAAATAGTGTATTTATTTAAACTTTTTTGGGGGGAAAATAAAGCAATGTATCAATGAGTTAGCATATAAAATAACTTTTAAAGATTTTTTTTACCATAATTTGAGTTAATAGATATAATTAATAAGGCACATTTTATATACTGGATACAGAATAAAAATTCATGGGAGATGATTATTAATCTTATGGTAGAATCTAACTTTTACATTAAAAAGACAATCATGAATCCCATAAAAATTCATTATTTTTCTTCCATTGCAGAAAAGAAATGCTTTAAGTATACATATTTATATCATTGGATTTTCTAAGCATTAAGCAGAAATAAATTTTTTTTTCTCCTATGCAGAAATCACCTATAGAAGGTTAATGGGACAAATATTGTCCCCCCCCCCTCAAATATTTTAAATTCCTGATCTTAAAAGCATTACTAGCATAAAAAGACCACTTTTCAAGTATTATGGTATATTTATGAATCAGCTCTCTAGTGGTACATCTTCTGTGAACTAGTGTGTTAGCTTATTTATTAATTCCCCGCCTATTCCAAAAAGGATTTGAGGCAGCTTGCAAAGATCTATCCTGTGCAAAATGTAAAAATGCTTAATTGGAAAGTTGAATGAAGGAAAGAGAAGGTTAAGGCAATTTGAAATAATGTGAAACGTGGGATAAGATTGGTACCCCCCTCAAAATACTTGGTTCAGGGGTTCTTCCATTTTGCAGGTAACCTGCAAATGTAGCCCTGAGCTTCCTAGACAGCTGAAGCAAAATGGAAAGCAGAGTTGATTATGGGATTTATGGTGGCTGTCAGACAAAGCAGTTGCTTCATTGAAGCACAGGTGTTCCTGGTACACACACCTGAGAAAAAATTCATCTCTGCTCACGGAAGGAACACTGAATTATGATACAGTAAACCAGATGACTACATATGATCATTAACTTCATGGACCTTTTTACTATAATGTTCCTCATTGTAGGCTAATCACATAAGCAGTTCTAGGTGAAATCAAAATGACACAGTCCAGATACATAGCTATTTGGCTTATCTAAAGATGGACTTACATAGTATCTAGCATAGTATCTAATATCTAGTGTCCCCCATACAGTCTTCCATAAATATTATTTCCTCTTGCAGCTCTGAGCCTTTTAATATCAGGTAGCAGAGAGTTCAAGGTTTCATGCTCACTGACACTGACACACACCTGGAATGGAGCTGCTCAATTAAGGGCAGATCCATAAGCATTAATAGTTAGCTGAGATGTGAGATGAAATTACGATTGCCATCTACTTATAAAAGTGAAAGGCTTAGTCAGGGTCGAGGCCTAAATGTAAGCTGCTCTATGTTCGTTCATACTGAAGTCTTTGGAGAATTTTAATATATCAAGAAAGTATTTTAAGAGGTTTGATTATATCAGCCAAAAGAGCCTGGTAGAAATGCTTGCAGTTAGGAGTTAAAAAGAGAGAGGTAGAGAGAAAGCTGAATTTATCCACAAGTCACTTTGAGCTATTTATATATTCATCAGACTTAAGCTGTAATTTATCTCACAGACTTTCTTAAGGCAGCTCTTTCTAAATCATATTATTTGGTGGGGGGAGGGGGGGTGAGGGTGGGTCTGATTATAGCAAATTTTTTAAAATAAATTTTTTAAAAATGTCATCTTTAGTGTTTGAATTATGTATCGGGTGAATAGATTACTCAACAATGAGTGAGTGAACAATGAGTTCATGGACATCTATTGCTTAGTGAGTTCTGTGCTAGACTCAGTGATTTTTTTTTTAATTTTTTTTTTCAACGTTTATTTATTTTTGGGACAGAGAGAGACAGAGCATGAACGGGGGAGGGGCAGAGAGAGAGGGAGACACAGAATCGGAAACAGGCTCCAGGCTCTGAGCCATCAGCCCAGAGCCTGACGCGGGGCTTGAACTCCCGGACCGCGAGATCGTGACCTGGCTGAAGTTGGACGCTTAACCGACTGCGCCACCCAGGCGCCCCTAGACTCAGTGATTTTAAATGATGGACTTTTTTGTATGTAGATAATTCATGCAAGCAGTACCACATTGATTCCTGGGGGGGGGGGGGGGGGGGGGGACAGTATAATCCTGATCTTTCTAAAATGAATTATGTAGTCGTGTGAGAATAATATTGTCATTTGCGATTGAATTTTTACTAGGAGCTTAACATCAAATAAATAAAAAAATACTAAGGAGTAAACAAGACAATTAAGTTTAAAAAGATGTAGTTAAAACATATGATCGGTTAGTATAGTACATTTCAGTCCTAATGTAAAGCATTTTGGGCTTTGAATTTTGGACAGATTCCCTCATTTTATAGATAAAGAGACCAGGGCTGTGACATGACTGTGGTCATGAAGTTAAAGGCACAGATGGGTCTAGAAGCCTGGTTCTCCTGACCACATTATCATATAGCTTTTAACTCGTTATGTTCTCATCTTTATAAAATCCGTATAAAATTACTACCCCACTGATTATTAGGGTGTTAGATAAGGGATTTCTAACATTTGTTGTCATCAAACACTCCTTTTGTTATTGTGTACTCCTGTGAAGTCTGTGTTTTAGAAGATCTGCCTATAGTAATATACTTACATTCGTTTTCATTAGGAACATAGAGTTACAATCCTATCTCCTGATCAACCTAAATAATAATTGTTGCAGAGTAGATGTAATTCTGGCAAAAGAGTTCCATTTGAACTTTTGAAACAAAATAACCCAGAGGACTCTGCTACCACCTTCAGCAGACCCCTAGAAGTCAGTGACCCCACCCAGCTTTGAAATTACCATACCAGTCTCAGACAGCTTTCCGGAACATAGGAGTCTCCTTTTTCTGTACCGAGCAGAAGTAATTCTGTTCATCCTTGTTAATGAGTCGATTTAAAAATAATCATAGCTCAAGAAAAAAAAAGAAAAAAGGCTCTTTGTAGGGGGGAAAAAAACTACAGGACCAAGATTCAGAAGAGAAGTGTTAGGGGCTCCTGGGTGGCTCAGTGGGTTAAGCATCAGACTTTGGCTCAGGTTATGATCTCGCAGTTCGTGAGTTTGAACCCCGCGTCGGGCTCTGTGCTAACAGCTCAGAGCCTGGAGCCTGCTTCGGATTCTGTGTCTCCCCCTTTCTCTGCCCTTCCCGTGCTCATGCTCTGTCTCTCTCTGTCTCTCAACAATAAATAAATGCTAAAAAAAAAAAAAAAAAAAAGTGTTAGATTTGGCTACACACCTTGGATTGTCGCTTTGCTTCTTCCTCTCGACTATGAAAGGTGCACATTTTTTCTTGTGCTAAATCTAAGATTTTGACTATCTTAAATCTTAAGATTTAACATGTCTTTGAGAATCTTAAAGCTTGTCTCTGGTTCACCCTTTCTGTTTGTTTTCTTCCCTTGTTTCCTTGCACTCTAGATAATCCCTTTAAATACGGAACTTCTAAAGAGCACTTACAGTAGGATTGTCTAATAAAAGGCAAGCCTTTTGATGAGCAACATATATTACATGTTAAGAACTTTTTAAAAATTTTCAGTCCTTTAGTGAATAGCTTTTTTACAGCAAAACCTCACCTCCAAGGTGTCCTCAAGTTTCACTCTAAATGTGTATACAGCTTGTTATAAAACAGTTCTGTTAAGGTACATTGTGATCTGTGGATGTGTGGTTTGCTTAAGGTACACTGCGTTAGTTTGCAGTTTGTTTTTCATGCTTTCTTTAAAAACATCAAAAGTTGTAAAAGATTTATTTCAGTGCATGTGGTAGTGTTTTGTGTGTGATTCTTTGTTCCTATTCTAAACTGTTATTAACCACTGAAGTGAACCTTCTCCCAGGTTTGGCCTTTTGGTATTCACAGTGTATTCAAAACCTAATTACAGATTAGTCTATATTTGAGACTTTTAGAGCAAGTATCAGAAGATTCAAAAAGAAATTGAGAGTAGCACTATCATTTCATGTGGAGATAAAGAGACCCAAAACATGAATGGGTGCCAAGTCATCTGAAGAAAAAAGAGAAGGACCTTCATTCACTGAGAGGGGCGGTTTATGAGGTGGGGATTATGGGAATATTCATGACTCAATCAAGAAGCACAATGAATTGATGTCTGAAATAGTTCATCTTTTAAGTAAACATTGGATAAATGGCAAGTAGACTCAGTATTCACTACATGTAGAATTGCCTATTTCAGAGCAGAAATAGCAGTTCAAACAGAAATAGGAGTTTGTTCATCCCTTCCTGAGTTGGTTTAATTTATCAGGTTAATCTGAAATTTTATAAGAGTTTTCCAACTATAAATATTTAAGGCAAATGTTTAATAGAAAAAGGAGTTTGCTTTATAATTACCCTTTGCTAATCTGTATGCACATTTCTGTGGGCAAGTAGTTTCTAATGGCAAAATAGTTAAGTACAGTAAGATTTTGGGACTTGAAAACACTTTAACACTGGGACATTAGTGTTTGGAAGGATCAGAAAGTAGAAAGTTTTAGTTGCTGACATTCAACTTTGATTTTTATGAATAAGTTTTGTTTTCTGTGTGCAGCCGGATGGCATAGTTAGTATGTAGGAAATGCTGAAGACTTTTATCAGAATTTGAAATGAAGGAATTCAAATATGGGAAATAATGCTGTTTATTATCTGTAATATAGCTCCTTTGCAAAGAATGAAAGCAATATACTTTCTAAAGCTGTGTGTGTGTGTGTGTGTGTGTGTGTGTGTGTGTGTGTGTGTGTGCAGTCAGCATATTTTGGTCTTCTGAATAAGGTGAAATAATTAAATTGAAATTTCTCTTTCCACTTACTGTATTGTGAGACCTGAGTATTCTCTGTCCCGTGTTGCTTCTGTGGTTCAAGTGACCCACCAGCTTTCCTGGATCTTCATTGTCAATGTGTATGTACCCTGCCTTCTGTTCCCAGGCTGGCTCTACACCTTGTGCTCCTGGCTTCTGCCCTCTTGGTCACTGGTATAACACCCAGGAAGTCTGTTGAGTGATTTTTTTTTTTCTTGATAACCTGCAGCCTTTGTTTTCTGTACCATATTTTTGGGAATTTCATTTATCGTTTATCAGGTATTTGTTGAGCATGTGTAGTGAGTCAGACATTGTTGTAGACATTGAAGATGCTGAACTTTTTTTGTCCAGTTTCATACGTTTGTATTGTTTTCCAAGGGTTTTTTCAAATATATGTAGGTAATAATATTTATTATACTTTTCTTAGTTATTTCTAGGCACAGAACTACTTAGGAAGGTGCTTGGTAACTATTCCATTCCCTCATTTTTACCACAGTATGTCTTATCTCAGGTAAAAGGTAAAGCTCACAACAAATACCCTTCAAATAATAGCATTTGTTTTGTTACCATTTAGAGTCTGTATCTGGTAGCGGATCTAGTATGTTTCCAAATCAGAGAAACGTGCACAAAGCTAACTCTGCAGGCTTCAGGTCCTTGTCTTCTGCAGGGACACCTTCAGGGCTGTATGAGGACCAAATGAAATGTGGGATTTAAAATCACCTCAAACATAGTAGATACTTCATAGACTCAGCATGAGGTAGGTAGGAAGTGATCAAGGAATTCTTCTCAAAGGAAAGATAGCATCTGTGTCCCCATATCACTGCATTAAGTACATTGTATAAAATGAAGGAACAAAGAAATGGATTTTTAAATTTAGCGTAAAAAGAGTACATTTATCACAGTTATTCTTTTTTCTTTTCTTTTTTTTGTTTTTTGTTTTTTTGTTTTGTTTCTTTGAGCGACAGAGAGAGCGAGCGAGCATGGGAGCAGGGGAGGGGCAGAGGGAGAAGGACAGAGAGAGTCTTAAACAAGCTTCACACCCAGCACAGAGCCTGACGCAGGGCTCTGTCTCACAAGCTTGAGATCAGGTCATGAACGACAGTTAGAGTCAGACGCTCAACCGAGTGAGCCACCCAGGTGCCCCTTCTTTTTTCTTTTCACATTCACCTCCACCGTCTCCTCTCTTCTCCTCTCCCCCCCGTTACCTCCTAGTAACTTACTTAAATGCCCTTTGTGTCATTTTTGACATTTCAGAGTATGTTGGCATGGTGCCCTGATATTCTAGTTGAAAATATTTTGTAAAAACAGCTTTTTTTTTTTTTTTTAATTTTTTTTTCAACGTTTATTTATTTTTGGGACAGAGAGAGACAGAGCATGAACGGGGGAGGGGCAGAGAGAGAGGGAGACACAGAATCGGAAACAGGCTCCAGGCTCTGAGCCATCAGCCCAGAGCCTGACGCGGGGCTTGAACTCCCGGACCGCGAGATCGTGACCTGGCTGAAGTCGGATGCTTAACCGACTGCGCCACCCAGGCGCCCCTAAAAACAGCTTTTTAAAAGGAAAATTTGGCAATTTTATTCTGTGGTCTTCTTATTAATCAGACAGTCTTTTAACTTTTATTTAGAAAAAAACATATCGCTTATCTCTAATTTTATAAGAATTTGAATTTGATTCAGACTCCACAGTTAGACACCTGCATCAGAGTGGCTCTTGGTCTGTCAATACAAGTAGATCTTGCTCTGAACTCTCTCTTCTGAGTGATGCTACTGAGCCACCCAGTCCCAGATTGTGCAGCTGAGGATGGAGGTCATGGATAGGGCAGAAGGATGGACAGAGCTGGCCCTGCTTGGACTCAGGTTGTGGAGCAAACAGTCAGAATTCTTCTCATGCAGTACACCTTTCCCAAGTAGTATAGCTCAGTGAGATGGTTAGAGGAACTGCCATGGCTTTAAGTACCTGTTTTAGATTTCCATATGTTGTGCTATTTAAGCCAGATGATTTTTTTTAAATTTTTTTTTTAATGCTTGTTTATTTTTGAGAGAGAGAGAGAGAGAGAGAGACAGCGTGAGCATGAGTGGGGGAGAGGCAGAGAGAAAGGGAGACAGAGAATCTGAAGCAGGCTCCAGGCCCTGAGCTGTAAGCACAGAACCCGACTCAGGCGCAAACCCACAACTGTGAGATCATGACCTGAGCCGAAGTCGGATGCTTAACCGACTGAGCCACCCAGGTCAGATGATTTTTTAAATACCTTGTTCATTTCCAAAATTCTGTCAGACAATTTAGAAAACTCTTTTTCTCCTACTGTCCCCTTTTTAAAAAAATTCTTCAGTTGATGAACTGCACTATGTAGAGCTCTCTAAATACTCATGAAGAAAATAGGTGAAGCTCTTTCTAAGCAACAAGATGAATTAGTTTTAAAAATAAGAATGTGGCCTTATATTGAGAAAGGAAGTATGTTTACTGGTTTGTTGACTTAAAAAATAGTACAGACTGCCAAAAAATACAGATTAAACTTCCAAGAGATAGGTTGGGATTATAGGTTGGGTTTCTCTAGTTTACTTTTACATAAAAGGAATTATTGTCGTCTCTGCGATAACTGTTATCATGTTTGCTCAGTAAATAATTGAATTAAAACAGTATGGCTTTTTTTTTCTATATAGATTTGGTGTTAGTCTCAGACTAATACCAAGAAGTAGTAGTGTTAAATTGCTGGGAAATGAAGATGAAGACATTATGTTCTTTATATGCAGCCAGATAGACTTTGTCTAGTTCCTGCAATGCTCATGAGAATTCATAAAAAGGACAATTCTTCCTTTTATTGGCTGCTCATCAAAACTGCTGTCCCACTGATACAAAGGAATACTTTATGTCTTCAATTGCAGATTATTTTTAAATATAAAAGATAAAATGTTGAATATTAATGTACTTTATATGATTTTTCTATAGATATAAAGCAGAATGCTTTACAGTTTTGCCTCTAGATCAATAGGTTTGAACCAGTCACTTCACTTTAATTGGTAATTCCCACTAATATATAAAATTGTGTTAAAAGGACAAATATATATATATATATATATATATATATATATATATATATGTTTATTTATTTTTGAGAGAGAGAGAGAGAGCACAAGCAGGGGAGGGACAGAAAGGGAGACACAGAGTCTGAAACAGGCTCCAGGCACTGAGCTGTCAGCACAGAGCCTGACACGGGGCTCAAACTGAAAAATTGTGAGATCATGACCTGAGCCGAAGTCAGACGCTCAACCGACTGAGCCACCCAGGTACCCCACCACAAACTATATTTTTAAATGGGAGTTGCATGATTAAGTAAGCAATGAAGTAGAATAAATCATGACTTCCATTTTTTTGCATATTGGGAGATTGACATGTCCTATGTGTGAATAGTTTGTTATATTTGTGAAAGAAATCTTTATATTTCAGAGAGAAGTTATAGATTTTATTTGGAAGTCTGCAAACATGAAAACATAAAATCAAATAAAATAATGTAAATCTGTCTTCAGTGACTTTGAGGTTTTTGTTGTTGTTGTTTAATACATTTTTTAATGTCTGTTTATTTTTGAGAGAGAGAGCGCAAGCGGGGAAGGGGCGGAGAGAGAAGGAGACACAGAATCCGAAGCAGGCTCCAGGCTCCGAGCTGTCAGCACAGAGCCCGACGCGGGGCTTGAACTTAATGAGCGGTGGTGATATCATGACCTGAACCACAGTCAGAAGCTTAACCATCTGAGTCACCCAGGTGCCCCTGACTGTGGTGTTTTTAAACTTTATACATTTATAGCTAGGAGAGTACATTTGTATGTATTTTTAAAGTGTTATTGCCCTTTTAATAGTTGTTGCAGATATTTTCTACAATTTCTTTTGTCTTTTAAATTTAGGACATTTTGACATATAAAGTGTACATTTTAATGTGATCATACTAGTAATCTTTTCCTTTGTAGCTTTCTCCATTTATCCTAGAAAGTCTTTTTCCAGTCTAAGGCCTGTTAAATACACTCCTATATTCTTTTTTAATTCTTAAAAATGGTTTCATTGGGACACCTGGGTGGCTCAGTTAAGCATCCAACTCTTGATTTCAATTCAGGTCATGATCTCATGGTCATGAAATCGAGCCCCACATCAGGCTCCACACAGTGTGAAGCCTGCTTGGGATTTTCTGTCTCCTTCTGTCTCTGCCCTGCCTCCAACTTGTGCTCGCTCGCTCGCTCTCTCTCTCTCTCTCTCTCTCTCTCAAAAGAAATAAACATTTTTTAAACAATTGTTTCATTATTTTATATTCTCCTCTGTTGCAGATATTGCTAACCAAGTCTTTGGTTGGACTCCAGAGAATCTGAGAACTCCTTAAAATTCTATATGCAATGATATATGTGTCTATACGTACATTTTTCTCTGTAACATTCCATAATTCTTATTACATTCTCAGCGGGGTCAGTCACAAAGCCCATATTCCTCCCCTTTCCAAAAAATTATTAAGAGCTACTATAACAATCCATTTGAACATTTTTTGGATCTAAGGTGATACGTGATGCTAAGGTAATTTTTGTCCCTTTTCCAAAATAGTTTAAGTATCCCAGACAGTTTATTGAATAATTCTCTTCAAAGATTTGTGATGCTTTTGAAAATAAGTTCACTTTTAATTAATCTAATAATCTTTTTATCTCCACAGAGAAAGTTAGAGAAATTCAAGAAAAACTTGATGCTTTTATTGAAGCTCTTCATCAGGAGAAATAAATGGTAATAAGTTAGTAAGAGCCTTCTTACTGCATTCATACTGACTAAATGCAAAATATATACTTTTTAACTTATTATAGTTTGTCATTGTACATGACTATATCCTGCTTGTTCCTGAATAATAATTTTAATGTAATTAAATAATTTTAAAGGCAGGAATCTCTGAAATTAATTCTAAATTTCATATGTACAATGTTCCTCTTGAATACTTGATTGCCTTCTGGGTGAACTAAAAATATCCTCTAGAACTCATTTTGAACAGAGGAAAAGTAAACAAAGCTAAGATATTTCATAATATGCATGTGGCTCATAAGTTTTGTGCATGTAAATAATCGAACTGTAGCCTTCATTATTTTATTTCTCATTGTTCATATTCAGTGGACAATGATGTGTATGTTAACTTGCAAAACATTTTATTTGGCTTGACTAATAATAATTGTTCTTGATTTTATTCTCTTATGTTTAAAACCATTTCTCCTGTTTAAAGTAACTCAGATAGCCTTAGAATGGAGTACTCTTCTGAATGTGTGGACTCTTACCTAATTCTGTAGTCTGGCATTGTAAGCATGTTCCAAATAAAGTATTGTATATTTAAATACAGATTTCCCATCGTAGCATAGTGAGCTGCTAATTACTGCTGAAGAATTATAATTAGTAAGTCTTTTGCTTTTATTGAAGAAGTTGAGAAAGGGAAGGTGCTCTAATTAAGACATTATCATTTCTTTAAGATATTTAATTAGTCACTTTATCTGTGAGCCCCTCCCTGTAGGCAGCCTGCAACACAGTCAGAACTGGAAGGAGTATTAAAGTAAAACCTTCCCTCCCTAGCTGCATTCATTTCAGAAAAGGCCCTGTGACCAAACTACGTGTTTTCCTCTAAGGGAGGCACAGTACATTTAAGAAAGCAAGCCAGAAAAGGAAGTGCAGCTCAGACCACTATCCCTCAGAACAGCATACCAGCAATAAGTGAGAGAGGAAGAAGTTAGAAAGCTTTCCAGTAATGTTTTATTACTTGGTTTTGTCTCTCTCCCCTAAGTTAAGACACATGTATACATGAATGTACACAAAAATGTATCCAGAGAGTAAATATCAACCATCTTTGACACAGTCCAAAAAGAATTCATTGTTTTCAAGTATCTGTGTTCATAAATGTTTTATACAACTTCAGTGTATGAAAATTTCCTTTTAAAACCATACAGTTGTTATGATACCTTCCTCGTCATAATTACTATCAGTAACTCATGTTAGAAATAAACATTTTGAGAGCCTTCTTGATTTGGAGATTCTCCTCTTCAGCACTAAAGTTCACTTGATATTTCTGTTTGTAAATGTGGTTTTGGGGTAAGAAGATTCATGAAAATCACAGAAACCCCATTAAAAATACAAGCTTCATTTCTCTCTTTAATGAAATGAAGAAGCCTAAAGGCAGCCAGTGTTTTACATAATAGTGTCACTACCCTGAACTGGTTAGTGTGACATCTAGTGTTACTGTTGCTATTGGGAACATGCCTTTTCCTGCCAGAGAGTCTGTCTCAAGTGGAGGCCAGGGTAGTCCTAAGAGCTAAATTGTGATAATCTGTGTCTATGAGGAAACCATCCCAGTTTTCTTTGTTCTTTACTTGTCTTTAGTCTCTACAGCCCTTCCTAGCCCTTGGGTTTTATAACCCTGTGAACTATTTGAATATTGGAAAGATCAACTATTTTGTACCCTGAAAATCCATTTAAAAGAATAAATGTGGCAAAATTGTAGCCTTGCTTCATTCTGACCATTTTATAAAGTTACCAGTCACGTTAAAGAATAGTTTTTGTGTGTGTGTGTGTGTGTGTGTGTGTTTTAAGTTCATTTATTTATTTTGATAGAGAGCGAGAGCAAGGGAAGGGCAGAGAGAGAGTGAAAGAGAGAATCCCAAGCAGGCTCTGCAGTGTCAGCACAGAGCCCAATGCAGGGCTCAAACTCACTAACTCTGAGATCGTGACCTGAGCCAAAACCAAGAGTTGGACTGAGCCACCCAGGGGCCCCTGAGGAATAGTTTCTTAATGATAGTTTTAACATGTGTTGAGTTCTTCAACCTGATAGTTTTAAGTAATTCATTCTGATAATTGCTGAAGATATTTATACCCAGCACAGCCAAACACAGATTCCTTCTACCAATCAATTTTAATATGTTTTTAAATTTTTTCTGTAAAAAACTAATGACAGTATTTTTTAATTCACACATGTTTAATAAAATTGTCACATTGTTATAGTAGGTGATATTTTAAATTTCATAAAACTAGCGAACAGGCAGTTAAGCTTCAGTATTTTTTTATGATCATGCAGTAATAAAGTTTATTTAGAAATTTTGCATTTGTCTCCCCATACCTTAATTTATCAAATGTGTTTATTTTTACAGAATCCTACTCATAATATAATCACCTCCGCATACATGTGAAGAAAGAAAACTCCAAAGTCTTTTGTCCTGCCTTTTTTCCTTCTGCTATTCCACCTTTCTAAACATGAAATAAAGTCATGGGGTGAAACTACTTAATGCGAATCAGAGGCACTTTGACCATCAGTTGCCTTTTGAATGCACGAAGAGTGGAAATGGCATTAAAATCCTATCTTATTGTATTGAAGTGACACATTGAGATAATACAAGTGGTGTGGCCGTTAGGTTGAGCCCTTGACGATAAGAAACTTGCTCTCCTGCTTGTGTCATTTGTGGTGGCACTATTTGTGGTGGCACTCGTTCACCTAATTCATTAGCCGGTGCTGCTCAGAGTCCGTTTCTTCTCTGGGGAAAAAAATGCCAGGTGTTGTGAAAAGCTATCAATTGTATATAAAGTGATGGTAACCCGCTAACTTGTTGTCTGTATCTGTAAATGTTCTTCATCCAGAAACTATCTGATTATGAAAATTCAGTCCACATTTATCATGTGAAAGAGAACTCGTAAACAGAAGAACCCCTCAAATAGGTTAATTTGGATTGCAACAATTCTGTGTGCATTCAGTGGAAGAGAGCTCAGCCTTCCCGGACAGCTTAGAGAGCTGCCTGGGAAGCTAACTCAGCAGCAGCTTACCTGTTTGCTTCAATGGATGTTTTTGTACTTTCTGTCTCCATTTGAAGTTCATTCATTTTGGATGTGGTATAGGTGAGCAAGGTTTTTGGTTAACTTTGCGGGGGGGGTGGGGTTACCTGTTGACAGAGCTGTTGGGTTGAGACACAGGATAGGGAAGATAATCAGTTGACTAGTTTTATTAGTCTGTCAAGCAGTTCAGGGAGGCACCAGGAAAAGGCTCTTTCATAAGAGTGCATTATTTCAACAGCATGTTAACCATCTCCCTCTTAGCTGAACTTTTAAAGAGAAACATAAAATTGGATTCATTGCAGTTCAGTTACAATACCTTCACAGCATTTTTGTGTGTGTCATAAATACTTTTTTATTGGCTAAAGGACTTTAAAGCAAAGAAGTATACCATTTTTGACTTCAAATGTCTTTCTCATTTATCTCTGCTCTTTGCTTCCATTTTGTTAAGCCTTTAGTATTCTAATAAAAATGCCCATTGTGTGACAGTTTTTTACAGGTTTTTGGAGGTTTTTTTTTTTTTTTTTTTTGAATTCTGTTTTGGTAACAGTTCCCTTGCTACCCTACCTTTTTTTTTTTTTTTGATTTAGCATCCATAGCATTGTGATTTCTCTTGAGATCTGATACTTAATATATAAGGTTGGAAGGGTAGCGCAAAATATTTCAGGAATCAAGAGTTCAGTATATATTTGTTTTATACTGTTTGATAAGATATGTAGATCCAGGTTTAATCAGCTGGTAGCAGTGTATATTGTTATTTGGTGGATGAGGAGTCTAGAACATTTCATGTGTCTTTCAGCTCTAGGGCTAGTAGGGGAACAGCAAGGGAGTACCCTCCTGTGCCCCCCGCCCCAAGTGTTCTGTGCTGAATGTAGAGGTGACCTCACTGGTAAACTCTCTCTAACCAGTGCTGCTTGCTGGTAACCCCTCATTGAAGCAGACACCATGTAATTATTTTTTTTGTAGTTGTAAATCATAACCACTTTACAACTACAAATCTGTTTCCAAAGAAATAGGACCGTGTTTATTTGTATGCGCTATGGATGGGGAAAAAATGCCCTCAGCTATAATGTGTAGATTTTTCTAAGCTAAAGGCCGATGTTCAGTGAGACCTTTTATCACATCCCTTTGTATAAATTTAAGAAACGGGGATGGAGAATCTTCATTTCTCTGAGATCAGTATCTATAATTTAAACATATAAATAGATGATTAAAAACCCCAAATAAGAGTCCAGACCTCCCACATCCCCCACAGTACATGTAGATGTTACATGACTTCTTTCTTTCGTGGACTACATTTTTTTTTTTTCCTTTTTAGCCTATCTCATTCTAAGCATGCCTTTTTTTTTTCTTGAAAGCTAGGTTGATGCAGATGTTATTAAAAGAAAAAATAAAATTCGGATTCTCAACAGTAAACCCTGTGTGTTGTGTCTGTAGTCCAAAAATTACAAATGATTCAAATTTAAACAGATCGCTTCAGAAATTCAGCGTACAGGAGTTAAATTCTAACTAGAGCAGGAATCCTTTGTTTTTCAGGTCAGAATTTGCAAAGAGTAGCGTGAACAAAGCTCTGTATGGGAGACTGAGCAACTGTAAATAAATTAGATCTAAAATTTGCTCGGTCAGGGTATCAGTTTTAAGAATCCGTACTCATAGGCAGTGCACAGTGGGAAACAAGTGGTCCTCGCTGCTTCAAGTTGAATCAGCTGAGCTATGGCCACAGGTGGAGCAATCAGCCTTTCTTAGTAGCTTAATTACATTCTCTCCTCTTTGCATTATCCCCCCTTTTCAGGCGTTACTCCAATGGACTCCTTCCCACAAATAATGTAGCCCCAAGTACAAATGAATAGCGTAAAAATGAGGAGGGAACATTGCAGAGAGCGGTGCTTCCTAACCTTATAATTTGGGAGTTTTACATGTGATGAAGAGAGAGCGTAGGCTTACAAGACAAATTCCTTAGCTAGTTTATAATCTTATATTTATTTTAGATGTATCTATTTGCAAAAAGAAGGACGACATTTTAGTTTTCCAGTAAGGGATCAGAATGATGCTTTTTATCTCTCTGCTTTTTATCTCTTGTTGGCTGTAGTTTTAGGTTCTTTAGCAATATAGAGATGTGCTTGCAGATATACTCACTTTTGGATGATCGTGGCTATGTGTTCAAATATTTAAAACATAACCTTGTTTTTACTTGTTCACTGTGAATGAACTCTGTATTTTTTAAAACCTTCACACTACATGTGGATGTTACTGCGGTGTCTGTTTTGCCTGTGCTTTTAATCTAAGGTCATTTGTGTAGATTAGTAATTAAAGTAATTTAAATCATGTTCTAATTCTATATTGGAGAGCACCTTCTACGTTTTTCTCTGTATTAACGAAGGGCTGAGAGAGAGTGAGACCTTTGCAGTATAACCAAATTCATGGTCTGATAAGCCTCTTAATGTGGCTCTTCTCTGAATACTTACATTTCACATGCTTCACATTTCACAGCTGTAATCCATGGTCAAACAAATGCCTTTTTTTTTTTTTTCCGTATCTTGATACTTGTCAAACATTTTGGTATTTTTCTTTGATAAAATTCATTAAAAATGTCTTTTAAGTGGATTTTGCTGCCACGGCCGTCATTTTCATTAATGATGCTAGCATGTTCATTCGTACAGGAGGCTTACTAAAACGTCATGCCTAAGTCTTTTTTTTTTTTTTAATTTTTTTTTTCAACGTTTATTTATTTTTGGGACAGAGAGAGACAGAGCATGAACGGGGGAGGGGCAGAGAGAGAGGGAGACACAGAATCGGAAACAGGCTCCAGGCTCCGAGCCATCAGCCCAGAGCCTGACGCGGGGCTGGAACTCACAGACCGCGAGATCGTGACCTGGCTGAAGTCGGACGCTTAACCGACTGCACCACCCAGGCGCCCCTCATGCCTAAGTCTTAAAAGGGAAGGCAGCTTAAGGATCTCTTCCATCTATGACCTTTTTTATGAACACCAATTTCTCATTTTTGTTTTCTTCCCAGAACTTTGCTCGTAAAGGATGCTTATTAAATACTTGTTGATCACTTGGTATGTAAAATAAGTCAGAGTGTAGGTGTACCTTCTCCAAGATTTCTATGGCTGGCCGAAGTCAAAACTAGGGAAAGACTCAAAGTCATGATTGCTTCAATAAGTAAGTACATGGTGGCTGGAGTATGGTTTATTTCTGGTGAATAAATGTCAGGAGACTCTGAATTCCTTTGGACGGTTTTATAGAGAAGAACACATTTGAATCATGTTAGCATGTATTTTACTCACCACTGTTAACAGATCAGTCTTAGGATGAGGTGCAAAAAGTAGTTCGCGTTAATTTTTTACCCTTTGTACATTTCAAGTTCATGTGTCAAAAAAGCTTGAAGAATTTAATAATTTGGTTTCTTTTCATGCTTCCAGTTGAAGCATTAGTAACTTTTTAAAAATCATTACTTTTTTTAGTTGAAGTACAGTTGCCATGTGATATTAGTTTCAGGTGTGTGAAGAATTCTCTTTATCCAAGTCAAGTAGCGGTCATGCGCTTGTAAATAATACAGATGTATTGTTTAACCGTATTACAAGATATATTTTAAAATAATCAAGCATACCCAATTTGTGATAACTAAAATGGTCACTTCCTGCCCATATTAAACTAAGCAGATAGATGCGGAAAAGATGAGTGCAACAAAAATTGTCAAAGATTAAAAAGCAGAACAGTATCAGGGCACCTGGATGGCTCAGTCAGTTAAGCGTCTGACTCGGTTTTGGTGCAGGTCATGATCTAACTTTCGTGAGTTCAAGCCCCATGTGGGGCTCTGCACTCACCGTATAGAGCCTGCTTGGGATTCTCCTTCTCTCCCTCTCTGTCTCTACTCCTCTCCTGCTCACATTGTCTCTGTCTCTCTCAAAATAAACAAACATAAAGAAAGCAGTATCGGGAAAGTTGAAATGTGAGTGATCTTTACCCTGAAAAAGATAGTTTTATGAAGTAAGGGTAAGGAAAATGTACATTATAAAGCACTGGATTAAATACACATCTTGAAATGATAGAGTTGAGTTACTACGAGCTTGAAAATTGAGAGCGAGTACAGGAGCACTCCCTGAGATTCTTGAGTTGGTGTTCACGTTCTGTAGGACCAGTGCTGAGGTTCTTTGGGGGTCAAGTCACTGAGGAAGAAATAACTTTTAAATGTTTTTAAATCCATTGTCCCTTCATTCTTTGTCGTAAAGAATTCTTAACCTGTTTTGTTTTTAATTAGTCTAGGTGTTAGCCTGGATCCTATCTAGGTATTTGAGAAAATTCAAAAATCTAGGGGGTTTTGTTTGTTTCTCAAAGTTTTTTGAGAGCGTGAAAGTGAGGGAGAAGGGCAGAGAGGGAGAGAGAGTCTTAAGCAGGCTCCACACTCAGTGCAGAGCCTGATGTGGGGCTCGATCCCATGACCCTGGGATCGTGACCTGAGCTGATATCAAGAGTTGGATGCTCAACTGACTCAGGCACCCCCAAAACCTGTGTTGTAAAAACCTGTAAGCGTGAGGCCCCACTGTAGACCCAGTCATCATGCCTTGACACTGTCAGCTGCCTCCCACAGAGGGGTACCTAATGGCTGGGTTATGAATACAGTTCACACTACTTAATGTTTGAAGCAGCATATCTGTTCTGCAGCTTACTTTTGGAGTGACGGAATCACATAGCAACAGCATGGAAATTAGAATTTTATCCACTTGTCAGAAAATAAAATCATGGTTTACATGATCTAGCAGCGCTTGCCAGCTCATGAGACCTCTAACACTGGTGAGACAGTATGTAGAGAATAGGCTGACTCCACCTCCTTGCTTTCCTCAAGTTTTTCTGAGGATTGGCCAAATCATCAGGAAGCAAGACTGCCTGGATTACTGACACTCACCTACCTCTTAATTTCTCTAATATGCCCTTGGCTTTCACAAATGCTATGTGATGTATCCACTTGCAGAAAACACACAGCGTCTTTTGCAGAAGTAAAACCTAAGGACGTGTCTCTGTTATCGTTTAACTTCATTAAAGTAAGGATTACTAGACACTTCAGGGCCAGCAAAGCTTCCCACCTTTGATAAATGGATATGCCGCTCTCCTTCTGTCAAAGAGAACTCAAGACCTTAACCTGTTTCTTTACTTCAGCTGCCGGAAATGCTGAAATTAATTGACCTCTTAAGGAATTAACCTATCCATTCTCCTGCATTCCAGCCTTGGTTTGAATCTCTCTTCTCCATATGTCCTAACATGGAAATAGTCCCCCATCGTTAACGAAGTGCAGTGCTTACTACTTCTCCATCAAGAGGTGTATTTGTCTAGGGGGCTCAGGTCGGAAGTTCCCACACTTGCACCCGCCGTATCTGTGCCTTGAGAACACAGCACACACCCAATTACAATAGGGAACCTGCCTCCTTGAGTAACACTAGCAGAAGGAGGAGGTGCCTGGTGTGTGTTAGGAGAAAGGTGCAGATATAACACACATTACTAAGGGCTCATTACAAAAGCCTTTGCAGGACTGAGCACACAGCAGAGAAGTGTACTGTCACTGGCCGTTAGCGTTTTGGGATCCGTCTAGAAACCCCCGAAGCCTTTTTAATGGGCAGTATCCTATCTTGCCAAAGATTGGTCCCATGAAATTTTTGGTTTTTCTTTTAAATTTTGGAGTCAAGAATCTAGAGCAAAGGAACCAGTATGTCTTGTGTTTTGCATTCATCATCACAGGCAGTATTATTTCCATGTTTTGAATGAGGAAGTTGGCTCAGAGAAGTTGTAAGTAACTTGCCAAGGTCATTCTAGTGAGTAGCAAAGTCTAAATTCGAAAACAAGTCTGGTTACAAACCTGTGTGCACTTTGCAAAATAGGCCGCCTCTCAAAAATACTTTTAGAGCAGTGAACTTATTTATGAAATCAGGAGTACGCTGGGCACTGACACACCTAGAAAGTGTACAAGGATTAACCCTAACTGTGTGAAGCTGTTACTGCACTATAAGAATGGGGGTCCCTACGGGGTCCTAGGGGACAAGGTGATACTGAGATTCAGGGGGCTCTAATCTCATGTCTGCCCCAGATCTCAGATTTCAGGAGAAGTGAGTTCTTTGTGATTTTTTCCTCAACATATTTTTCCATCTTACCTATGCTGATTCTCTAAATTTTTTGGAGTTAGCCCAACTGTTCAGATCCCGAATTATTTTTACCCCAATTTTGAAAACCTTGACTGAAAATTTATATTCCCAAATTTTGACTGCCTTTCCATTTCTAATAAATGTAACACTCGAAAGAAAGTCTATTTGCAGAAGCTTTTACAATTTTAACTAAATTTATTTTTAAGACTATCATATATATAAGTTTCTTGACCCGAGAGTTTCTAGTTTCCCAGGACTATATGCGTGGAAATAGATACTTTTCTTGCCACCTTTCTCATGAGTTTATCCTTTCGTGTATCAGATCATCCTTAATACGAGTGCTTAATTGAACACCCCCGCCCTCCGCTGCCTCTGCCATATTGGGGGCTCTCAGCACCAGCAAAACCACTTCCATTTTCATACATTCATATCTCTCTTTTTAGATGTCTGAGACATTTACATTCTTGCTAATTATACTTGCCCATCGCCATGGTCCTAGCTGAGCCAGGATCGTAAGACTAGTTTCATTCACGTCAAAAGTACTATGTTTGTCACCGTACGGGTGGAAGAGGCATTTGGATCTTGTTCTCCGTCGGGCACCCCCATCGGTGCAGTTCGCCAGCTGTGTAGCCTATGATTGGCTGGGCTTTTGATGTGCAGATAGTACAAGTTGGTCACAAACTTGTGTACAATGGGCCTGTTCTGGTTCATGTGAAAATCAACATCCTTTTTTGTGTTCCCGGGTGACAGGATGCTACAATACTATTAGCATTTGCAAAGAGTGTGCTCTGTCCAAGGGTGTAACCACAGATCGTGTGCTGCTCAGTTTGTGTTTCTCTATTATGTGAGAGACACAAAGAAGCTGAAGGCTGGCAAAGGCCTGTCAAATCTTGTAATGTAGCGCTCGACCCCCAAACTCCACTTGGCCTCCGAGCATCTCTTGTTCCCCGGTCCACCCCTCTGTCTGAATGGGCTCTGAGGTAGGTAAATGAATTCAGAGGCCTGGTAGGCGGGGGATTCCTTTCTGACCTCATTCCTGTACCATTTGTTTGCAGGCTTGTAGGGGGAGAGGAGGACATTTTGGAATCCTTTGTGTTAAATAATTTTCTTGCAGGTTGGGGAGTTAATGGTAACTTTGTCTGAAGCCAACCGAGCAGAAAGCCTCCACGGACCAGGCGTGGCATGCTCAACCAACCTCCTCACAGCTACAAGCGGAGAATGTGGCAACGGAGGTTTCTAGAACAGATGCATGCACAGCACATCTGCAGGTTTACCATCTGGTAGTAGAAAGCCAAGACCTTCCTGTGTGTAAAACAGAGCAGCTCTTCCTTTAAAAAATATTTTCTTCTTTCTGAACTACCATGGCTTTTATTGTTCATGCCTGTAGTTTGGGTAATCTTTTGTGCAACCAGATATGTATATTCAGAAGCATTTGTAAAGCCTTCTACTACCTGGCTAACTGTTCTGAGTATGGAGTGATTTGGAGAGGATTCCTATCACTTTTTCACTCTCAGCTTTCCTTTGTTTACCTAGCAAGTGAAATATGGTTTTAGAACAATGGTAGCTCATGTTTTGCAAAAAAAAAAAAAAAAAAGTCCAGAGAGAAGAAACAAGTTGTTCAATTAGTGGCAGAGCTAGAACCCTCCTCTCCTGACTCCCAGGCCAGTACAGCAGTCCTCCCTTATCCACAACTGTAGTGACCCAGGGGCAACCTCCACCTCGAAGCAGATAGTCCTCCCTCTGAGGCGTCCTCAGGCCAGTAGTGTCCTAACACTACGTCCCAGTGCCTACACCACTCACCTCCCTTCATCTCGTCACATGGGCATTTTATCCTATCACCAGAAGAAAGGAGAGTACAGCCCAGGAAGCTATTTTACGAAAGAGAAGACCACATTCACATAACTTTTATGACAGTATCTTGTTATAATTGTTCTATTTTATTGTTGGTTGTTGTTGTTAATCTCTAACTATGATTCATAAATGATATCACAGGTATGTATGTAGAGGACAAAACTTAGTATCTATGTTACCTGTAGGGTTCGGTACTATCTGCAGTCAGGCATCGACCAGGGGTCTTGGAATGTACCCCCTGCTGATGCTGAGGAGCGACTGTACTGTTTCTGTTCCAGGAAGATTTAAATCAAGCCATAAATTCAGTGCCTCCGAAGTCAGGCATTTTGTAAAAGAAGTTGGGGATCTGGATATTTATATGAAACCTCCCTACTTTTAAATAGTAACAGCTAATTTAAAAATCTTAACCGGAATTGAGTCAGAACATCAACAATCAGCATGCCACCCAGCCACGGATCACCATGTGAAAAGCCTGATTTGAACTGCAGCGTCCTGTCCACCGCTGGCCTCGGTGGATCTGAGTGACAATACTAGTAAGAGCTTTTGAAGACACCGTGATTTCTGGTCATGCTTAGAGGTGCAGAGATTTCCAGCTTCATTTAGATGCATGGAACTTTAACTTCATTTATGATGAAGTTGGACGGAAGGGAAAATCTCATTTATTAACTATATTTCAGGCAGTTTAAATATATTCCCTTATTCTTACTTCCTGACATAGGCATCATCAACATTGTACCAGCAGGTCAAAGCCTGTTCAGAGAAGCCTGTTCCCTGAAGTTCCAAGGCTGGCAAAGTCAGCAAGATGCGCATATTTATATAAAAGCCTTTGTTCTTAACGGCAACCGTTTTCAAGTCCTGAAAGTCACACTGGTGAACTTGAGTTGGGGAAAGTGGCCCTTATGACACCTTTACACACTGTAAGTGAATCCTGGGTATTCAGAGCACATTCTATTTTTAAGGTTTATGAGGAAGAGGTAGCCCAAAATTCTAGTAATTATTTTCTATTTGCTGCTCAGCTTGAATAAAATCATCTCAGTCACTGAAGGGTACTTTACCCTGAGGGAGAGTCACTTGTCTACTTTGTGTGTATGTGTATTTATCCTGGATCTGTAACAAAGTGTTCATCTCTGGTTCCAGAAAAAGCAACCCTATTTGGAGAAATTCTATCAGGAAAGAAGGAGCCTGTGGAGAAGGGAGGGCAGTGACTTAGGCATACATCCAGAGTTCAAACCTGTGTGTTTGCACCTTCAAAGGGGCGGGAGCAGAGCACACGCCCATGAAATACAAGACTCATGCCTCTGATTAATCATGCTCTGCCACCCACATGACAAGTGACCTTATCACAACCCTATCTTCCTCCAGACCAGATGTGTGAAAGGACAACGACCTGGATATTTCCACAGGTTTCTTCCAGCTTCTGCCACCAATTACACTTGGCATCTAGAGAAATCAAGGGAAAATGCATCCTCGTCCAACTAAGGCAAGACAGTTTCTAGGTTACATTCTTTTTTAAGTGAAAAAGCATTCTGATATTTGCCTCCAAACCAGGTACAAGGTATTTCTGTCTTGAATCCCAAGGAATGATGGTCAACACGTACTGTTTGTGTTGTAAGCGCTTAAGCAAAGTGAATATTGCTAATTTCCACAACCCTGAGAGAGATACTATTATTCTCCCCATTTTACAGGGGAGGGGGGTGGGTAGTGGAGCCTCTGAATTGTTCAGGTTGTCAGAGTTGGCTTAGCTTATAAGTGGCAAAGCTGGGATTTCCACTCTGGAAATCCAGTTCCTTGACTTGGCAATTCATCACCACCCTATATTATAAATTGTTTCTCGACCATAAACGGCCTGCCTTGCACAGGAGCATGCACGAGGAAGAAGTCATGTCCGCAAAGGAAGTCAGAGAAGTTTTAAGAGGTGGTGAGTTCAGAAGGCAGGCATTTGGCAGTCGGAGGTAAGAGAGGTCCTGCTTCCTCGGGCACGTCTGCAAACAGAAGCAGCTTTGCTGGCTCGCCGGTGCCTTGGCTGCACACCCGAGTCCTCGGGAACCAGGCAGCCCCGTCCTGGGACACCCCTGACGGCCACCGAGGCAGCTCGCGTCCAGCAGCTCCTCCCTGCCAAGGGGAAAGGGCAGGCGCCTGGGTCAGGCTACGCTGGAACGGTGAAGAACAAAGGGACGTCAATCCAAAGTAGGTTTCTAAAGAGACTATTGATTGGTCGCCTGAGAGAGGGCACAGCGCTAGTGGTGCAAACACTAGGTTCAACGGGCCGGCGGAAAAGGGATTGCCTTATTTTCTACTAATTGCCCTGCTCTAGGGCTGTGCGTGAGCCACCACGTGCGCGGAAGGGAACTGGGATGTGGCGCCTTGCAGATTATTCGGTGCGGTGGTTTATGTTTGCGGTTCTTACTGAGGGGGCTTTCCTTTATTTTCATTTTTATACCACCTTTATGGTTCAGGGTACTCTGGATATAGTTATCTGGAAATAAGGCAGATGAACTTTTAAAATACCCTAGGGGGGCGCCTGGGTGGCTCAGTCGGTGAAGCGTCCGACTTCGGCTCAGGTCATGAGCTGACAGTTCGAGTGTTCGAGCCCCCGTGAGGCTCTGTGCTGACAGCTCGGAGCCTGGAGCCTGCTTCGAATTCTGTGTCTCCTTCTCTCACTGCCCCTGCCATGCTTATGCTCTGTCTTTCTGTGTCTCTCAATAATAAATAAACATTAAAAAAAATTTTTTTTAATACCCTGGAATCCCAGGATCGAGAAACGAATTGGTTATCTTCTGTGAAGCCTATGTATCTGTAAAGCATGCACTATTTTGCCTTTCATTCACAGCCAAGCTGCTTGGAAGAGAAACCCTTCGGCCATTCACTGTTCGGCTCACTCCCACCTCTAGTTTCTTCTGCCAGCTGGGCGCCTCCAGCACGCGCCCCTTACCGAGGCCACCTCTGACCCCACTGAGGATGCCCGCAGACGTTCTTACACTTACTTTGCTTGATCCCTTGAGGCTATTTAGCACCGTGGCATCTGTTTTTCCTCTCTCACTCTGTAAACCCCCATTTCTTTGACTTCTGTACTTTCACGACACCACTTTGTCCTGGTTTCCCTTCTAGTAACAAAGCGGCTGCTGATTGTCAGTGCTGTTTGCAGACCTTCCTAAGTGGTGGCATGTCCTAGAGCTCTCTCTCCCTCACCACACTTGACTCAGTCTCATATTCTCGCTGGCTAGTCAACTCCCTGCCCATGTCTGCAGGTGACTGTCCTCTCTGGCTCTGTCCCGGTCCTCTCTCCATGCCCCCAACCCCAATCCCCAGCTGTCCACTTGTATGTCCCACAGACCCTGCACTCAGCCTGTCCACCGTGCAACCAGTGCTCTCTCCGTTAAACCTGCCCCTGCCCCACATGTCACTCTTGGTGACAGACACTGACAGGTGCACAAGACATGTAGGAATCTCCCTCTCCCCAATACAGGCAACAAACGCAATCACCGGTTCTTATAGTTTTCATATTACTGTCTTGTGTCCCCATCCTGTGGCCTCTGCACATAAAGGGCGGCCCCCATGTCTCATGCCACTGCCACCATAGACACTTCAGTGTCTCCTCTCCCCCATCCACCTTCCACACTCTTGCCTGAGTGCTGTGTCTAATGTGCAAATGTGATCACTGAATTAACACTGTCTCCAGATAGCTTTCAAAACAAAGTTCAAAATCTTGAGCTCGCAGTGCCTCCTGATAAGGACCTGCCCACCCTCCCTAACAGCAATCGCAATCCTGCTCCTCACCCCACATCCCTGGCTAGAGCCCCAGAACACCCCTGCTCTGTCACACCGTCTTCCTGCGTGCACTGCTCAGTCTGCAACAGCCTGCCTGTCATCTGTCACCATGGACCCTTATTACAATGTCATTGACTACATTCCCTGTGCTGTGCCTTTTATTCCCGTGACTTAGATAGATGCATCTTTTTGATATTGTAAAAAGAAATGTGTCAGAAGATCCACAAAACCAAGGAAACTAGTATTTTCCAAATGGCTATGCATGATGGGACCAAAATCGAACATGGGGAAACATCCTTTCCAAGGGAAGGTAGACCAGTGGATTTTACATCACAGTGTATGAGAAGTTCATCGATATGGTTTCAGATTCCACGTCTCAACTAACCTTTTGTCAAGTGTTGATATAGTATCAAAGAAGATAGTATAAAGAAGATAGCCTTTGGAAAGGCTATTAAATTCTCCTCTTTTTTAATTACATTACTGTGTGAGACCAAGTTTTCTTCATATACTCCAATCAAAACAACATATTGAAATAGATTGAATGTGGAAGCAAATGTAAGAAACCAGTTACCTTCTCTCAAGCCAGACATTAAAGAGAATTGCCAAAAATATAAAGAAAGCTACTGTTATTGCTATATTTTTTGGTTTTCATAAGAAATGTACTTTATGTTAACATAAAGCTGTTTTATGTTTAATTAACCAATTGGTATATATTTTAAATCTTTTTTTAATATTTTTTAAGTTTATTTTGAGAGAAACAGAGGCAGTGCAAATGAGGGAGGGGCAGAGAGCGGGGGAGAGAGAAGAGAGTCCCAAGCAGGCTCTGCACCATCAGCACAGAGCCCTATGTGGGGCTTGAACTCGCAAACCATGAGATCATGACCTGAGCCAATATCAAGAGTCAGACGCTTCACCAAGACACCCAGTCTCCCCTAATTAGTATATATTTTAAATAATTCTGTTTTAATTTCAAATATACCAATATCAAATATTATATCAAATACTAAATATCAGTACACATAACCCACCTAAAGAAAAATTTCTTCGGGGAACTCAATAATTTTTAAGAGATTAAAACTTTGAAAATCACTTCTTTGTACTACGAAGCTTAGCTAAGGATCAGACTCTTTGTTTAAAATATCTGAAGCAATGCACTCCCCATGAGAATTACCTCTTAGTTTCCTAGCCTCAATTCAAGATATATTTTCAATGAATGGCAAGTGTTAGAAAACAGTGTAGCAAATGTCAGTGACTGTTGGTATGTGAGTTGCACATCAAACCATTTTAAAGCACAGCTTCAGGAAACTGACGTGTTTAATGCAGCACACAAGAATTGTTTGTTTGAGGACCCATATTGATAGATGGTGTCAGACCTCAGTGTCAGGCAGAACTGTGCTTCCCCCAAGCCACTGGTGTGCTATGACTGTCTATGGACCATGTTTCTCCCTTTCTTTGGCCGCTAAGAAGCCCAAAGTTAAATTCTCAGCTTAGCTTCAGTCCCATATGGAAACTTACATTTACTTGTCTGTGGTATTAAGCTCTCCCCTGCCTTAGTTCCATTTTGCTCCAATTATCTTTGATTTCTGCATCTGAATTTTTGTGGGTATTCGGTATTTCCAAAAGCTACCTCCAATCCCTTTGTCAAATAAAAGTAAAGTATATAAACATAAGTGCATTCAACTACCAGTGATGCCATAAGTTTGTCCTCAGTATACTGAAACCCGCTTCTTTCTAAGCATCAGGTTGCGTGTCTGGAGTTTCTTTGTTACTCCCTTGGATTCGTCTGTAGAATAGGAACACAGAGCAGTGAGGGAAGAAGCATAGCAATGTCTTATGAAAATCTGGCTCTCTATCCAACCTGCACCAAGGGTAGAGAAGGTAGCCTGACCCAGAGGCCGTGGAGGAGGAGAGCAGTCGGGGGTGGGGGCGGGTGGGACAGGGAGGTGAGCAGGCCGGTGGGTAGGAGGGGGAGGCAAGCCCCCAGGCTGCCAGGGGGAATCTGCTCCTCTAATGAAAGGGCCCTTCTTTCCAGGGGATTATAAGAATATTCATGACCCTTGAGATCAGCAGGTGAGGCTCAGCCCTCCCTACTCATCCTTTGGGCAAATAGTCCAGAAAGCTGAGGTTGCCAGGATGAGAAAGGAACAGTGGGAGTTGGGAGCTTTTCCTGCTTCCCTAGGCCCCCAACCCCCTTTATTTTCAGAGAAGGGCAGGGTGGGGGGCACTTGTCCTGAGGTGAAGCAAGGACTGTGTCTTTCATTTCTAAAGAGCAGGCAGCGAGGCCGAGGCAGAAGTCCCGTGACATGACTTGAGACACAAAATGGTATCTTAGCATCGAAGACCCCCTTTGACAACAAGAAGAAAAGCCCTTTTCTTCCCAGCCCGGATTAGGCGAGGAGGGAATTCTCCGGAACATGTGTGCATTGTTTCGTGAGGGCAGCCTGGCTGGCCTGGGGCTTGCCTCCCAAAGTCAGCCCAAGGAAGCTTGTCCCGTGTAATTAAAAGGGAAGGCAAACAGCAGGGGGTCTTGTTCCGCTGCTGCCCACCAAAGTGGGGTCCCCGGGGGACGGTGTGGCCCAGGAAATTGGCTAAATTAATGGTTATTGGAGGCCTCGCTGAATGTGTGGGCCCTGGAGGCATAGAGAGGGCAGGGCAGGGAGTCTGTTCCTATCAAATGGGGAAAAGAGTCACTCTGAGAGAGCAGAGATGTCCAAGCAAGTGGCCACCGGACCAGGCAGCAAGGCTGCCCTGAGGGTAGGCACCTGCAGTGAGGGGTCAGCCCCCTGCAGAAAGCAGAGTTTCCAGGCACTGTTTCCAGGCCCTGGTTTGTCCAGCTGACGCAGGCGGGCCCCTCTCTCTCCAGCTGACAGCGAGGCTGGGAGCCAGGAGGTCACAGGGCATGGCCGCTGCTGGGGCCTGGAGCCCACAAAAGGGGCTGAGCTGCTGGAAAGTAGTCTCTTGTATTTGTCAATGGGAAAGTGTCTCACTCCGAAGTTATGGGGGGACATAAAACCCTGAACCAGAGGTTAGCATGTTTGGCACTCTTCAGCGTTTAACCCAGTTATGAAAAAGAAAGCTTCGTCAGGAAAAAAACAAAAAAAACCCAAAAACTTTCTAATTGCCATTTCCTGAAAACTTGGGTTCAAGACTGTGAACCTCATGCATTGTGTTGGCAGCTGCCTCCTCCGCGGGTCTCACAGACACACGGGTGCAGGAAACTCCTGATTCCCCCTCTGCAGCCTGTTTCCCAGGCTACAGGGGGAAGGTTGCAGTGACAACAGCCAGGAACTAAGCAGGGCTGGTCTCCCAAGACCCCACCTTCACCAACATTCTGCCTACAGCCGTGAGCTTTCTTGAGGCCGGGGCCTCCAAGTTTTCCAGCAAGTGTGGAATCGAAGTCAATATTAAGGAGTAGACACGGCTCCCCTGGCCTCTGCAAATATTGGACCAAAGACTTGAGTGCGGCGATGCTGTTGACAGTTACGAGATGGTGGCATTGTTGTCTTTGTCACCATGAAGTGCAACTCGGTGGAGCCTGGCCTAACACCCTGTGTACACAGAGGGGCCAGTGTTGCCGGGAGGCCCGTGTGTTTGCTCTGCCAATATGTGCGGGCGGCTGGCTGGCCGACATCCCCCTCCCAGGGGGACAGCTAGGGGTGTTAGCCGTGCTCAGCCCTATCCTGTTGCGTGCCGCCGTAGGGAGGGGTGCTGAGCACGGCATCCAAGCCACGTGCTTCCTTTCCTCCCTTCTCAGTTCATTAAAAAAAAACAAAAAAACTATCTTGATTGAAGTGTAATGCACACACCATGTGTACAGCCTGATGAATTTCCACAAACTACCACACCCTTGTATCAAGCGGGTCAAGAACCTGAACATTCCCAGCCTCCCACAAGCCCACCTGTGATCCTCCCAGGCATCACCTCCTGCAAGGGTGACCGCTATCCTGACTTCTAACACACGGTAGCTTCGCCTGATTCAAGCCTCGTGATTTTGAAAACTTCCCATTTGAAGCCAGCCTTTATGTGCTTGCCCTGCAGGACCCAGTTACGACACAGCCTGGCACAGACTGGTCTCAGCTCTGCCCTAACTTGGGCACACCCCTTCCCTGCTCTGGCATTGGGGTCCACTCTGTCACGGGACAGAATTGGTCACATGTCTCTTGGGGCCCTTGCAGTTCCAGTGTGCTTCCTGGCTCCACTATACTGCTTTGAGCATGAGGAGGCTGGCAGACCAAGGACAGGAGGGCTGTCTCTAAGCCAGGGGCGACGCACAGGCTCAACTGTTACGTCCTAAGAGGGTGACAGCTGCCTTGCTGCCATGTGTCACCACACCTCCTCCTTCCATACCACCATCTGGAAACATCAGGGTTCCCTCCACACCACCAGAATACACCTGATTTGTTCCAGTCCTGGATCTGGTCCATTCTCCTGCCTGTCACCTACCCCAGGCCGACTGAGAGAGGGAAGGGGAACCTCCCTCTGACTATGCCCCGCTAGGTGATACCCCACTCCTTTTGCATACCTAAAGCCTTTTCTGAGGGTTGGGGATCCAATGGAGCTTAAACTGGATGACAAAAAAAGCATGCCAGCTCTGGGGGTTCAACTTCCTCACGCACAGGTGGGGAAACTGAGTCCTGGGACAGGAGTGGACTGGCTTGAGACTATGGAGAGTGTCTGGTGGCAGGCTTCCTCCAGTTTGCCATATCCAGTCCTGGAATAAGTTCGATGAATTCCATTGCTAATGTCAAGGGACACACACAGCCACACATACACAAACACACACACAGAATCCCGACTGCCAACCCCCTCTCCAAGGGAGCATACACACACAAACACACAATAGCAAAAACGACTGTTCCCATCACGAGAATTCTCCATTTCACCTTCTTCTCCCTGCGTTCACTTCAACCTCTGCCCCTCACCCGGACCCCAGGGCTCTTACGGAATCGGCCCTTCCCATGTGTCACAACAACCCTGTGAGCTCTGAGTTTTGGACTGTGTGGCCCCATGTTACATCCTTGGCCAAGAGGCTGGCTTGGAAATGCCATGCTCTGGAGAGACTGGGTCTCTGCTACCCAAATGGGTCAGCGACAGGGCCTCTGGATCTCCTGCTTGCCCAAATCCAGAGTCTGGCTCCCAGCGAGCCCTGCCCTCTCTCCTGGGCACACAGAAAGGATCCGAATTGCCAGGCTGTCCAAAAACACTGCCCACTAGAGGCAGAGGGGCATGACAGAGACCAGCAGTGCAGGGACCTCCACATGGGGACACAGATGCCCTACTGCCCCCACAATCTTGGGAACATTTCCCTTGTCTTGAGGACTTTGCTGCCCTTCCCTCTAAGACACATGCCAGGAACACCCCAGACCTTGTCACTGGACTCCCTAAAAACCAGAAACCGAGGGAGCAGGCAAGGTGCTATGTCTGTGCAGGCGCACAAGAAACCTTGGGAAGCTCTCTGGGAAGCTCTGCGCCCTGGGACAAGCTGGCAACAGGCATCCGGTTCCATTCCATTCAGCTCTGACTCCCGGCCTGGGGAAACAGAGGTGAACAAAACGTGCACCCTCAGCTCAAGAGGCTCACACTGTTTGGTAGGGGTTGAACTTGAGGAAGAGAGCAACAATCCTGGATCCCGGTCAAGAAATAGCTGTAGACGACCAGCACTCCAAAAAAGAGCAAGAAGAGAGCAGATCCAGCCTAGGTGGGCTCCATGGAGGAAGTGGCATGTGAGCTGAGCTGAAGAACATCTTTCAAAAAGTGAACCATCGTATCTTCCCTTTGGCAGAGTAAGCTCTTAATTGTTGTGAAGGCTGGGAAAGCTTACAGTGAAATGCACCTAGCAGGGTTTCTGGTGCATCACAGGTGCTCACCAAACATCACGCAAGAGTTTGGCAGCCGCAGCTGGCCTGGTGAGATTAGAACCAAGTCCGTGTCTTCGTCAAGGGAGGAAGGCTGGGTGACGAGATTGTTCAAGAGTCATGTTTGGGTTACACTGTGACAAGCTGACGAATGTAGCCTGAGGGTGATGGGGAGCCATTAAAGAATTTGAGCAAGAAGAGGCATAATCAGAATTTCTTTATCAGAAGATCATTTTGGCCACAGTATGGAGTGGAGAGTGAATTTGGACAGGAGGAGCTGGCGGTGAGACTAGAAGTGGAGGCTGGGTGACCTTTATGAGTCTTCTACCAGGGTCCAGGTGTGAAACAATAAGGGTCACAGCCTGACTATCACTGTGGGATGAAGCTGATGGGACCAACACGGGGGTTCATGCTTTGCCTGTGCCTGGGCATCCCCTCCCTCAATGTTGGTGTGGGGGAAGGGGAGGGGCATTGATGTGGCAAGCATTTGAATGGTTCCTGGAGAAAGCCATCAGGAAGGATCCCCGGGAGGTGGGCAAGAGCAGCAGATGGGCCAAGAGCTTAGCAACACCTGTGCCTGGCAGCATACTGGTTCTGGCCTGCACTTGGCCTTGGCTCCAGAGACAAGGTTCTTCTTAGCTGCACCTTGCAAGTTTGAGATGGACTGAAGCTCCAGAAACCTGGTTTTAGGCTCTTTGCTGGGCAGCATGCCTTTCACTGAGCACCCATGACTCAGCAGTGTATTTCTTATAATCACCCTATGAGGTATGGTTTATCATGCCCATTTCAGATAAGAAAACCGAGGCTCAGAAAAGTCAAGTCAAATACATGGTAGAAATGGAACTAGAGTTCGAGCCCCTTGTTTCTCTGCCCAGTGCTCTTTCCAGAGCATACCTCTACCAGTGTTCAGCAAGAGGGAAAAGCAAGATCCTACAGGACTGTATGAAAAGAGGTGTAAGAGTTTTGTAAAATAACACTTACTTGGTTTTTTTTTTTTTGGTCTGTTTGTTTGTTTGGGGTTTTTTGACAATTACGGGGGCACCTGGGGTGCTCAGTGGGTTAAGCATCCAACTCTTGATTTTGGCTCAGGTCGTGATCTCACGGGCGTGAGACTGAGCCCTACGATGGACTCTGTGCTGAGTGTGGAGCCTGCCTAACATCCTCTCCTTCTCTCTCCCTCTGCATCTTCCCCACCTGTGCTTGCATGCGCATGCACGCTCTCTCTAAAAAAAAAAAAAAAAAAAAAAAAAAAAAAAAAAGAATAAAAATAATTGCAAAGATTATATTCTGAAAATATTATTTTTAAAATAATTTCAAAGTTACAGAAAAGTTACAAGAAAAGTGGCAAGAATTTCATGTACATCTCACCCAGACTCATCAATTGTTCAAAGTCTAACATACTTGTTTAAATATTGCCTTTGAATTCAGGAGTTTAGACCATTTTCATTTAAAGTGATTATTGATACGTTGGGCTTAAATCCGTCATCTCGCCATGTAAGTCTGTCATCTTGAGATTTTCTACTTGTCTGATTGCCATTTTGTTTCCCCTTTTCTCCTTTCTTTGAGATAATTGAATACATTTTTTATTTCATTTTATGTACTTTATCAACATATTAGCTATGCCTCTTTGTTTTGATGTTTAACATTAGCCTTGGGTTTATGGTATACACCTTTAACTCAAATGATATTGTACTTCATGCATAACATGAGAACCTTACAGAGAACGCTTCCATTGTGTGCTATCCCATTGGACATTTTGCTTTAATGTATGTTACAAATTCTCCAACACATTGCTGTTATGTTTGCTTTTGGCTGGCAATTCTCTTTTTAAAAATGATCCTTGAAAGGGATTTAAATAATTTTTAAAAATTATATACATTGACCCATGTTTGCCCTTCCTGATGTTCTCCATTCCTTTCTGGAGATCCAGATGTCTACCTAGTACCCTTTTTCATAGATTTCCTTTGATATTTTGTATAGTGTAGGCCTGCTGATGATGAGCCCTTTCAGCTTTTATGTGTCTCAAGAAGTCTTTCTTACACTTTCCTTTTAGAAAGATACTTTCTCTGGGTATAGAATTCCAAGTTGATTTTCTTTTTCAGAACCGTATAATTTGTTTTTTTCTTTTTATCACTGGTTTTAAGCTATTTGAGTAGAACATGCCTTGTACTTCTCTTCATAAATTTCTTGTGCTTGGGGGTTTGTTGACCTTGGATCTGGGGGTATATAGTTTTCTTTAATTTGATATACAAAAACTTCAGTCATTACTTCTTCAGTATTTTCTTGAACACCCTCTCCTCTTCTTCTGTGACCCCATTACGCATATATCAGGCCACTTGGAGCTGTCTCACAACTCACTGATGATGTGTTTATTTTTTCCTGTTCTCTTTTTATCTCTGGGTTCAATTTTTGGCTTTCATTTGGCGTTCTGTTGCCATGTCCTCAAACTGACTAATCTCCTCTGTAGTCACTAATCTGTTCTAATTCCATTCAGTGTATTTTTCATATCAGACCCAGGATGATGGGAACTTGGAGTGGTGGACTGAGAACCTAATGTCTGCATCTGGAGGAATCAGGGAAGGTTTAATGAAAGAGGTGGTATTTAAGATAAGCCCCAAGTGATAGGAGTGAAGGTATTCTGGGAAGAAATAGATGCAAAGAGAAAAAGGAGCATTCATCATTGGCAGAGGGACCAGCAGGAACCAGGGCACAGAGGTCAGGAGGGATCCTGCTGGTATGGACACCAGCTCCCTGGAGTTTGATGGTAAGACAGGAAATGGGCTGGAATGCAAGTTAGCAGAGCCTTGAATGGCAGAGTGACTCTTTTACATTTTTAGAGGGAAAAGCATTAGGCTGGGATTGCATATGAAAATCCTGCCGTGAAGCTCAAGACCAAATAAATCATAACCAGAATTCCTAAGACAGGTGGAGTTACAGCTTCCTTGCATCAAAGTCATTTCCTCTCCTTGGTAATTAGCCCTCACATCAGAAACAAGAGGGTTCAGCATGGCTTATTTACTGTTCTGTATACATGATCTCTAAGGTCTCTTTCTGCCCTGAATATCCACAACCCCATGAGTCAACATAATTTTAGTGGCATTGAGAGTCACTGATTGTGTTTGGGCAGGAGAGTGACATGCGTGTAAGGAGATGATTACTTGAGCAGTAATGAACAGGGCTGGTGAGTAAGTTTTCATTGTATCAGTGTGCAGTGAGACTTAGAGGTAAGGTACTATATGCATAGATGAGAGTGTGTGTTTTCCCCGCTCACTAAATAAGTGAGGATGAAGAGAGGGTCAGAGAGAGGTAGCATGAAGGATGTGTTTTGGGATGTCTATTCTGCAATCAGGTAAACATCACATGATGACCTCATAGATTGACTACAACCCATAAGTGTTTCAATGGGAAATCCCACTTATGACCCAGCTAACTTCTCCACATTCTATGCTACAGCAAGTATTAGAGCAATCTTGGGGTCTAGGTTTTACTCTACCACAAATGAGATTCTGTTACCTGTATGAGCCTTGGTTTCTTCATCTGTAAAATATAAAGAATAATTCCAAACTCAAAGATTTGGGGTAAAACTTAAAATGATTAGCACGTAGTTGAAGATGGAAACTTCACTGATACCTGAGCAGATTTTTAAAAATGTTTTAAGTAAAATCTTTGCCCCACGTGGGGCTTGAACTCACCACCCCAAGATTAAGAGTTGCATGCTCTACTGACTGAGCCAGCCAGGCGCCCCCCCACCCCCCAGCAGAATTTTTTAGTAGAAATTGACAAACCGATTCTAAAACTCATACGGCAGCACAAAGGACTTAAAAAAACAAAACAAATTTACAAAGAAGAACAAATCAGAACAAGATGAACAATACTTGATTACAAAACTTATTGTAAAGCTAGTTGGGACAGTGATAATTTGCTTAGACAGATAAATAGATCAATGGAACAGAATAGAATACAGAAATAAGCCCATGCATGTATGGACATCTGATTTTTGACAGCTGTGCAAAGACAATTCAATGAAGACAGGAGTTTTTTCAACAAATGTTGCTAAAACAATTGAAAATGCAAAAAGAAAAGAAGCTTTAATTCACCGTATACATAAATTAACGTGAAATGGATCATAGACATAAATGTGAAAACTGTAACTATAAAATCTCTAGAAGAAAACATAGGGAAAAAATCTTTGCAACCTTGAATGAGGTGAGCATTTATTGGATACTACAACTAAAGTACCATCCATAAAAGAACAAATTGATAAATGGGGCATTATCAAAATTTAAAACTTCTGCTCTTCAGAAAACACTGCTAACAGAATGAAAAGACAAACCACAGCCTGGGAGAACATATTTACAAATCCTATATCTGATAAAGGTCTTGTATTTAGAATATATAAAGAACTCTCAAAACTCAATCATAAGAACTCAAACAACCCAATAAAAATATGGGCAATAGATCTGAATAGACATTTCAGCAAAGAAGGTATATGATCGCAAATAAGCACATGGAAAGGTGAGGCTCCATTACACAGCACACCTATTAGAAAGGCTAACATTAAAGACTGGTCACACCAAATGTTGATAAAGGTCCGGAGCAATTGGAATCTTCATAGACTGTTGGTGGCAATGTAAAATGGTACAACCACTTTGGAAAACAGTTGGCCATTTCTTAAATGTTTAAATATATAACCAACCATATGATCTGGTTGGTTTTTATTCCTAGGTTTTATTCCTAGGTTTTTATTTTATTCCTAGGTTTTATTCCTAGGTTTCCACCCAAGAAAAATGAAAGCATGCGTCTGTATGAGATTTGTACACATATGTTCATAACAGCTTTATTCCAAACAGTCAGAAACTAGACATAACCCCAATGTCCACCAGCAGAGAAATGTATAAATAAACTCTGGTATATCTATGCAATGGAATGCTACTTGTCAATCAAGAGGAAAAGATGAGTGATGTATGCAACAACATGGGTGAATCTTAAAATGATCATGCCAAATGAAAGAGCCCACATTTGAAAAAAAAAAGTATATACTGTATGGTTCTAGAGGTTATACATCCTAGGAATTGCAAACCAATACATGGTGAGAACAGATCTGTGCTTGCTGAGGGATAGGTGAAGTTTCTACAAAGAGGCACGAAGGAGCTTGTGAACAAATGAATATGTTCACCACCTTGAGTGGTGACGGTCTCATATATACTGAAAATGATCAATTGTGAAGTACATTGTATGTCAGTTGTACATCAATAAAGAAAAAGAATATAAGGGCGCCTGAGTGGCTCAGTCAGTTAAGCATCTGACTCTTGATACTGGCTCAGGTCCCGATCTCACGGTTCGTGAGTTTGAGCCCTCCTTCAGGCTCTGCATCAACAGAGTGGAGCCTGCTTGGGATTCTGTCTCTACCTGTCTCTACCTCTTTCCCGCTTGCACTCTCTCTCTCTCTCAAAATAAATAAACAAACTTTAAAAAAAAAAAAACCAGAAAAAGAATATAGACTACTGTGCTGCACAGACATAGATTCAAATCCCACATTTAAATCCTAGCTCACCACTTACAGACCTCGGGCAAGTCACTTAACCTCTCTGAATCTCAGCACTGTCATCTTTAAATGAGGCTGATACTATTCGTACCTTCTTTGTAAGGCTGTTGGGAACCTAGAATGAAACAATAAATATAAATTGCCTAGCAGAATGCCTGGGACATAGTGGTGCTTAATACGTATTAACTGTTGTTAAAGCAGTTCCCAAACCACTTGGCGTTCAGGAAATGCTCATAAAATTTCACCCTTACCTATCCCCACTGCGCCCTCTGTGTTTAGTCATAGAGTTTATGTGTTTAGAATCATGTGTTTAGTCTTGGCATTCTAGATGAAGAGGGGTCATTGGCTGCACCAGGCAGACAAAGGAAGCTTCTGAGTGAGACAGTTCAGCTGTCTTTAGATCTCCCGTCTTGTCCCCCAGTGGATATGGTTGATGTTGGCACCACCAGGCGGGCGAGGGCTGGCAGCAGCTTGCCCTCAGGTTGTGACTTGGCCTAAAAGGAGCCTGGCCCAGAAGAGGCCTGAGTCCTCTGTTTCTCCTGCGCTTCATGGAACTTTCCACATCCACAAGTGCTGGGTAGTCAGTGGTTTGTAAGGCTCGGCCCTCCCTCGGGGTGGGGCAAGCACTTTCGAGGAGGGTGGCCCTATTGTCCGGGAGGTTTCTTTGGCCACAGAGGCCCTGCTGAAGCCTTCACATCCCTGGAGCCAAACTGAGACTTCACGAGCGAACAGGCCTGCTCTGTGTGGCCACAGCAGCCAAAACCTGCTGGTGGAGACACAGCCCCGGTGCTAACTTATTCTGGCCACAAAGATGTCCCCTTCCGTTAACCGTTCCCTTCTGAGTTCCTTGACAAAGGGCTGCTGAACAGGGTGGGGGCAGAGCCGAGAGGTGTGATCGGGCCGGTGATGGCCAGGAGTAATAAGCAGGTTTCAGACACTCCTGAAATAGAGTGTGTTCAGCTTCTCGTGGAAGGTTTGCTGTTTGCCTGGTGGCAAGTGACGGTGCCAGTTTTAAGTGTCAGATCAGACCCACGATGAGGCCCGATGGGAAGTGAGCTGAGCTCTGAAGGCCAAACATCTTCAGAATGATACCTGTAAGCGTTATCTGCAGTCTGGGACTTGGGGCTTTTTGGAAAGAAGGTGGCTTACGTATCCCTCTGTTTACCAAACACATTGCTAGGACCCATTTTTAACTTCACACCAAGCCCTTGAGGTTCATATTATTTCCAGATGAGGCAATGGAGGCAAGGTATTCAAGCTTTCGAGTCCAAAGAATCTTTTTTTTCACTCATTCATTCATTCAACAAATACTCAAAATTGCATGGCGTGGGCAGGGTGTGGCAGATACAGCAGTGAGCACAGTGCAGCCTTAGCCTCAAGCTCTTCACGACATAGTGATTTGGCCCCATCGTGTCCCCTTGTATAGCCTTGAGCAAGTTACTGGCCTTTTTTGGGCCCCATTTCCTACCTCTGATAAGTGGATTATAACTCTTTTAAAGGATCCTCATAAAGGTGAGATGGAATTAAATGAGATGATGCATGTCACGGCCCCAGGGTCTAGCAAACACTAGACCCTTCACAAATCTGGCCACGATGCCCATCAGTGGTGAGCAGGCTTGGGCCCAGGCTGGTCTTGTGTTGTCATGGGACCTGCATCGGATGGGAAGAGCCAAGGCCAAGCATGAAGAGGGGTAGCTGGAAACTTGTTGGGAAGGGGGAAGACCCAAGGGGCCACACTATCTGAGATGTAGTTCCCTCACAAACAAGTTGCCCTAGCTTTCACAAATGGGCTTTTCTGAAGGCACCGTGTAAACTTGAGTCACTCTCATCCATCCCACACCTATATTTATTAGCACCTTCCATGGGCCAGATGTTGGGCATATGGTGTTGCTATGAAACCTTTTCAAGAAGTGTGGGAGATGAACAAACCACGGAGAGCTACAATGCCATGTCTGGATGGGGGTGCCCTGGGATAACAGATTCTTGGCACCATTGATGCTGCTTCCTGTCCTTCCTTCCTTCCCCAACAGATAGTCATCTGCAGAGGCACCTTCCTTCAAGTAGGGAGCGGGGTCTGAATCTTCTCTCTCATAGCTGTTGCCACAACCCAGTCTACACTCCACCTGCCTGGTGAGTACTACGGCTACAGTACCGTCTGCTCATGGTGGCCCTGTGCATTGTCTCCTTTCCCCAACACATCCTGTCATATGCTCAGAGAGAGCTCACAGCATGTCACCTCTTGGCTCAAAAATCCTCAGGAGCTTGGGGCACCTGGGTGGCTCAGTTGGTTAAGCATCTTATTTCGGCTCAGGTCATGATTTGGGGTTGTGGATCCGAGCCCTGCATCGGGGTCTCTGCTGTCTTCACAGAGCCTGCTTGGGATCCTCTGTCCCGCTCTCTCTCTGCCCCTCCCCTCCTCATGCTCCATTTCTCTCAAAAATAAATAAACATTAAAAAAAAAAAGTCCTCGGGGTGCCTGGGTGGCTCAGTCGGTTGAGCGTCTGACTTCGGCTCAGGTCAAGATCTTGCAGTTCGTGAGTTCGAGCCCCGCATCGGGCTCTGTGCTGACAGCTCAGAGCCTGGAGCCTGCTTCGGATTCTGTGTCTCCCTCTCTCTCTGCCCCTCCCCCACTCATGCTTTGTCTCTCTCTGTCTCTCAAAGGTGAATAAACGTTAAAAAAAAAAGTTTTTTTTTTAATCCTCAAGGGCTTTCCTAATACCCACGTGAAGCCTCTACAAACACCGCTCAACCTTCTTGTCCAAATTTTCCTAGTGTGTCCTCTTGGGTCCAGTAAAACTGGTCGCCATTGTGTGTTCATACCTGCATGGTTCCCTTCCCTGATGTCCTCCTCCCCTGCCCTGCTTACAGCACCAGGGAGACTGTAATTTTATATATAGATCCGTCTGTGCTCTCAATTTTATTATCAGATAAATTGAAAGTTTAAGTTTTATTAAATAGAAAATAGTAAATGGTTTTGAAAGCATATGATCCCTGATGGGTCCTTAGATTGATCCTTAATGGGGTGGGGGCAAGACCCAAACAAACCATTTCCTTGTTCCTGTTATAAACCAGTGTAACACTTGGGACGGACTCCCTTTGCAGCCACACAAAAGACAAGTGACACGAGTGGCCAGCTTGTGCACTCTTCATAGACCAGCAGCTTTTCTCAACTGGAGGCTGGGCCGCCTCGGGCCCAGGAGGGCTCCCCGGTGGCCAGGAACACAACCCACTCCTCAGGACCAGTCAGTCTGGCTACATGCAGGCCAGAAGGAGCGATAAGGGAGAGACCTGCGGCCATGTGGAAAGGAAAGTTCCAGAAGGTTCCTCTGAGTGCCAGAGTGACTATCCTCATTGGGCCCCACAAAGCCCTGGAAGGAGCTATTGAAATTTAATTGTGCAAACGCACGTGGCTGATGGGAAGGACATGAGAGGGGCTCTAGGGGGCTTCCTTTTCCTTTCGTCCATTTCTTTTCTCTAACTTTTTTTTCCCTTGACTGATGGAATGAAAAGAAACGGTGCATCTGTCTCTCGCAGCCTGGGACTTTCTTAGGGTTCTCTGTGTGGTGTTATTTGAAAAAAGACAAAACTCTCAAACAAAACACAGTTGTATTAACACAAAAGTCCAACTCCACGGTTGAAATCTCCCATTCCATTCCCAGGGACTGGTTTCCCAAAAGAACCCGGGCTCATCCGTGCAGACAATGGGGTCCCCAGGGAGCTGCACGTGATCCGAGCAGGGAGTGAGGGGGCCGGTGGGGTCAGTGGGAGGGGAGACTCTCCCGGGCTGCCCACTGGATCCCTGTGACCTCCCCCACAGCCCTACAAGCAGGGGCAATATGAGTTTCCTATTTTTAGCCTGCCTCTCCTGTGTTCAAACGTGATCCCATTTTAAATGCCCAAAGCATCAAGGCACAGGGCATGTCCGTGTTAGCTTCTGATGTCACTTTCTGTTTGCTTATCTTGTCTGCATCCCCCATGAGACTGTCAGCCGGCATGCCACCAAGCTCAGGAACTGTGCCAAAGACACAAGGAACATTTTGCTAAACAAATGTGTGTGGGTATGTGTTCATATGCATCTTTTCGTATATTCTTAAAAGTTTGTAAAGATTCTTAACAAAAGGCTAACCCTCATCCATGGAAACCTGCCACCAGGACCTATGATGGGCACTTTCAGACCCGGAGGAATCTATGGGAGCCTCCAGGCAAAGCTTCAGATGAATTAAAGGAAAGACGTAGGAACTCTCACCTAGATTATTATATTAATCTGGTAACTGAGCGCCGCTGAATTTCGGAGACATAGTCACACTCGAGGCTATCACAGGCAAATGGAACACTTTCTTGTTTTGATGCTTCGTAAAGCAGTGGCCTCTCTCAGGGATAAAATCTCACATATGTCACCTGGAGCTACTGAGTCTGGGGACACAGACCTTTTGAAAGTCCAAGTGTGAGGTTTAGAGTCGCAACATGAGACCAGAACAGAGACTGGAAATTTCCTTCAGTCCCTTGTTCCACAGATGTGGAAATGAAAGCCCTGAAGGAACCCCCCCACCCTTAGGAAAAAGAACCAGAAACCTCTCCTTCAGCTTCTCAGAGTAGAGTCTCCACTCCCAGAGAGGATGCCTGGATCATCCTCCAAGATGCTGAGGGCTGGGGCCAGGGGGGTGGGGGGCAAAGCGTAAGCACAGGGACTGTCTGGCAACCAGGTTTCTCTCTCTCTTTCCCTCTTTCTTTTCCTCTTTCCCCCTCCCTCCTTCTCAGTCTCCCTCTCTTACTCAGCCTGTGTTCCTTACAAATGATACTGTTGCATGAGTTTGTCATGGCGGCCATGGCCCATGAAGCCTCCCTGATTTAGTTGCATTCTTGCCCTTCTTCAAAGTATGGCTTAAAGGCTCTAAGGGGCCTGTGTGGCCTTGGTGTAAGCACCACGGGCCCAGAGGAGGCCTGACCATTCCTTTACCCTCCTCATCAGTCCAATTGAGAAGCTTCATCAGCAGGCCTCCTTGAACTCTGAGTTGAGGGACCAGCTCACAGCCATCAGGAAGACGATCATCTTACTCTCAGACTCAGCTTTGATCATCTGGGGCTTTTGTAGGATGCACAAGCCTCCTGTTTGTGTTTGCTGCTGTTGCCTTCCTGGACTTTCAATAGTTCTCTGTTCTGTCATGCTTTTCTTTTACCTTCCCGCTCCTAAGATAGATTTCTCTTCCCTCCTGGTGTTGAAGGTTGGCAGATATTTGAAAGGGGCAGCAGAAGTGGCTCAGGAGCAAACCCAGGAGGAAATGGGGAAGCTACTGAGGGCCAGAGGGGCCAGGAGAACATTCAGTGAAGAGGTGGGAGACCTGGTATACACCCACTTCTGCCCCCAGTGAGCTGTGGGACTTAAAGCAAGTTCCTCCCCTCTCCTTGCGTCAGTTTCCTCTTCTGTAAAATGGGAATCAAATACACCTACTACATGACTTATTTTAAGATGGAATGAAATAAATAGTATGGTGGATTTTCACAGTCGTGTGGCCCAGGTCTGCAAGACTTCAGCTGACCCACAGAAACTTCTCCAAACAAGGTAGGCATTCTGTCTATGCTAATGAAGTGGTTATATAATACTATTCCAAGCCTTCCCAGGCTTAGTGGTTGCAGGGAGAAAATCTGATTCCCCCTGTGGCCGGGTAGAGAAGAGGGGAGGTCTGGGCCACCCTGAGAATAACAGGAGGCTCCCAGGGAGACTCGTGGAGTGTCCTGAAAGAGAGGATGATTTGGGATTGCCCTGACTTCCATGCATCCTGTTTCCTGTAAGAGATGCTTGACCAACTCTTGAGAATTTAGGGAATTTCTTTTTTAACGACAAATTTGAAAACTCCCATCAGTTCTGGACCCTGAGCTTCATTCAGAAAATTATCTAAACCACCTCTTGAAGCCAGTAAGTTTCCTTTGGTCACAGTCTGGGATTTGCCTTACCTGAGATTGGATTTGTGGGCAGCTGGGCAATTTAGTCAGCAGGAACCCCCCGACCTAAGCTCTTTTCCGCTACCCACCATCCTGCCCTGCTGCCTAACACACCACCACGGGAGGGCAAGTCCTCTGATTCCTTTTGGAATCCAATCACTCAGACAGAGGGGCCAGTATCTGTTCTCCGTCCCTGAGCTGCCTCAAGGACAAGCAGCGCAAACCCTGCTTCTTTATACATGAACTGTTTCTGCAGCTTGATCTTTTTCATTGAACATGTGTCAGATATCTTTCATTCTAGTATATGTTGGCTTCCCACAGGTACTTAAAAAAATTTTTTTTTTAAGATTTATTGTTGACACACAGAGTGCGAGCAGGGGAGGGGCAGAGAGAGAGGGAGACACACAATGTGAAGCAGGTTCCAGGCTCTGAGCTGCCAGCACAGGCCCCGATCGGGGGCTCAAACCCACGAACCGTGAGATCATGACCTGAGCCGAAGTCGGATGCTCAATGGACTGAGCCACCCAGGCGCCCCCACAGGTACTTTTTAATTGCTGCATAGAAATGAAAGGGGCCGCCCAATGATCAGAGTTGTCTGACAACTGTAAGAGCAGCCTTGAAAGGTGATGAGCTTCCTGTCGCTAGACATGGTCAAGTGGACACTAAGTGCACATCAGTCACAGTGAGGACTCATGCACTGGGCAAGCAGGTTATGGTAACATGAATTAGTAATTGACACTGAACAAGTGCTGTGTGTCCCAAGCACCATTCTAAACACTTCACCTGAGCTATCACATGTGATACACACAAAACTCTATGAAGTAAGTACTGTTCTTGTTCCCATCAGTACAGATGAGAAAATGGAGTTACAGGGAAATTAAGAGACATGCCCAGGGTCACAGAGGTGGTAAGTCACAGAGCCTGGACGCAAACCTGCTTCTGTAGTCCAGACTCTCAGCCTTAATACTCTAACGTCTACCTTCATGGGAAATCTCCAGCCAAGTACCCTTCCGTCTCCAAGTTTCAGTGAGGCTCCACTTTGCCAAGGGCTAGTGCCATAGATGTTCTTGTCAACTTCAATGTGACCGGCTGGTACCTTCCTTTGCTTAGCCAGAAAGGGCCACAAAAGATGCATGTCTTTGAGGAGAGATAGGCTTCTCCTATAAGAAGAGGACAGTGGGAATGTCCCCTCTGTTGCGTGGCTGGCCTGGGAGGGGTGGAGGGCACTTGGGGTATGTCCTCTATCTGACTTCCAGGACCCAGTCCCAGGGACAACAGGGACCCTGGAGCTTTCACAGTCCTCTAGAGGTTACCTCAGCTGCCTCTTGGATATCTGACCTGGCGCTATATCAGGTTTGCTGCATGTGGCGGCTTAGCCTCAAATCTGGAAGGAGATGAAACCGTTTGAAGCCTGGCACATCTTGACTTGGCAACGAACTGATTGGAAGCCCGCCAGTACCAGAATTCCTGGCCCCCTGAGAACTGGCTCCTCTGTGGGCAGAACGCCTTCCACAGCATCACAGGAACTGATTCCTGCTGCTAGGATTTCCTCACAAAGACTCCTAGATCCTTTTTTTTTTTTTAATGTTTATTTATTTTTAAGAGAGAGAGAGCGTGAGTGGGGAAGGGGCAGAGAGAGGGAGACACAGAATCGGAAGCAGGCTCCAGGCTCTGAGCTGTTAGCACTGAGCCCGATGCAGGGCTCGAACTCGCAAACTGCGAGATCATGACCTGAGCCGAAGTCAGATGCTTACCTGACTGAGCCACCCAGGCGTCCCTCCTAGATCCTTTTTTAAAAAAGGGTAGAAAACTTGAAAACAAGTTCTGGGGTACAGACTCTTCAGGCCAGTCACAGTCCTATAAGCTACCATGTATTGAGCACCTAGTATGAACCAGGCCATGGACAAAATGCAGTTTCTTCTGCTGCTTCTGGTGCTGCCTCCACTCACATCATGTGACATGGATGGAGCACGTGTCGGGCACTGGGCTGCACAGGAAATAGAGTGCAATGCTGACAAGTGAGTCAGTCCTGGCTTTCCCACTTAATGACTGTGTGACCTTGGGCAATTTCCTGATTCTTTCTGTGGTGCACATTTTTTCTATGAAACAGGGGTGAGAATAGTATGTTGTTCACCCTAATACACATTATCTTCCACTATTATCAGTGATAATTTATGAGGTCAGTGTAATAATCATTCCCATTTTATGGACAAAAAAAGTAAGGCACAGAGAAGTCCAGTCAGTTGCCCCAAACTGCATAGCTCATCAATGACAGAGCCAGGATTTAAACCCAGGTTTTTCTGGCTCCAAAACACTCACTTCTACCTGTCAACTCAGCTGCCTCCAGGGATTCCCAGAATGTTAGCATAAACTTTCAGGAATGTTCCTTAAATTGTTTCTAGTCATGGATGTTGTGTGGAAATTTCAGACGTTTCCGTTTACACCAATAGGCTGCTTATCTGGAGAAATTGCTTCAATTGATCAATCAAAAGGTTGAGGACCTTTCACAAGGAAGCTAAATAATAAACCTTCCAAAGACAAAGCTGTGGTCGATGTGGATTGAAATGTAGTGTGGTTTGCTGGAGAGACCCCTGGGCTGGGTCAGGAGACTCACGTTGCCTTCATAGCCGGCCATTGATTTGCTGTACGACCCAGTGTGTTATCAGCCTTCTCTGGGGTCAGTTTCCTCATTTGTACAGTGAGAGCTGAGCGTCAAAGGCCTTCAAGAGGCCTCCTGTTCAGTGAACTGTTTTACTCACAGCTTCGACACATTTTATTGAGTACTGACCATGTGGCAGAAACCATTTAGGAGCTAGAAATGCAATTGCAAACAGCGCTGCAGACGTGGTCCTTGCCTTCATAGAGACAGAGAAAAGCAACCAGCAACCACAAAGTGGTGGGCGCTCTGAGAGCACAGGGTTGAGGCCATCTGTGCTTCTAATCCGGCTCGAGAGGCCAGGTAGGTTTTCCCAGAGGAGGGGATGTTTCAGCTGAGACCCAAGGTTGAGCAGGTGCTAGTGTGGTGGTGGCAGTGGGGACAGGAAGACCCAGACTTGTAGACCTGTGAGTGCGGTGCATTTGAGAAGGGAAACGTAGCAGAGTTGGGGTCTCAGAAGGTGAGGGGAGAGGAGGTGGCTGGAGAGGAGGCTGGACAGGCAGGCAAGGCCCTGACATCGTGCCAGACCAAGGCAACCTGGAGGATTCTGATTTGATCTTTAAACCAATCAGGAGCATCCCAAGAATTTCAGACAGATCTTCAGAAACGTCACCCTGAGGAGATGAAATCAGACTACAGAATGGACGTGGGCAGACCCGTAAAGCAGCAATTGCGACACACTGTGCTACAGAGGTGATGGTGCCCTGATGGGGACAGCAGGCTGCCGAGCAGGAGAACACGATGTGAGGGTGAGCTAGAAGGGGGAGCAGGCAGGGCTTGGTCTCTGGTGACTTGATGTGGAGCAAGAGTGGAAGAGGGAAGCAAGTATGCAGCAGAGCCATGCGAGGGGACTGCGCAGGAGACGGGTGCAGGCCTCCAGCGGGGGCCTCACCCAGGGCCGTGAGCGAGGCCTTCTGCACTGTGTGCTCCACACGCTCCCCTGGGCGGCCACAGCTCCAGCCCACACCTGAGCTCCAGATCCATGTGTCTCCTTGCCAAGTTGCCGCTCCCTCTTGGCCATCCCCGAGCACCAAGATGCCAACGGGTTCAGCCGGAACCACTCGTCTCTCCCACCCTCACCCTCTTCTTCTTCCTCTTGGGACCCCCATTTCTGCAAAAGGCACGGCGACCATCCAGCCCACCTTCCAGTGCAGACTCTCTGCCACCACAAGGAGCCGTGTGTGTGCCCTCAAAACCAACGCGCATCTCTGAAGCCTTGGGTTTGGCTTAGCGGGCCTTCGTGAGAGGAAGGAGGGAGAGAGCAATTATCGGCCTTCAAGACGCCGCCTGTGCTGTTGGCAGGAATGTTTCTTTCCTGGGTGTCAATACGAGCCCAGGGTCATTTTTCAGCGTTTGCCAATGGCTGTAATTGCATAAGGCTGAGTGGCTCTCCAGAGAATCCCCACAGCTCTCCATTCTCTCCTCCCGGACAGTGCTCTATAGACACACCCCAGGCCATGGATCATGTTTTTCACATAACCCGTTAATTACTAAATAAAACAACCGAGCTTTCAACCTGATTAGCCCAGATTAATGGCCAGCAGCGGGTTTCACGCGCCTGCACAATTTATCACTGAAAAGAGCTGTGTCTTTAATGATTTAGTTACCTGGCCTAGTAGGGCCTGCTCAGGGCCGCAGGCCTCCGAGAGGAGTTAATTGCTGTTCTTTGTTTCTGACCTGGAAAGGCCCAGGTGACAGTTCCCATTAGCCAGGGTTGGCCTGCTTGATGACAAAGGATGGCAGGAAGCCCTTCCCTCCCACTTTGTTCAGAAGATATATCGAGGTCAAGTGTCCCCAGCCCCACCACGCCAGCTGCCAGCTGGAACAGGTTGAGTCAACCTGTAAATTTCTATGCTTTTCTCTCTTCTCCCCACCCCCACCCCCCACCTCCTGCCCTTTCTTTCTTCCTTCCTTAGTATGTTGAAAGAGTGAATCATTTTTGTTTGTAATTGTTAAATTTCACCAAGAATTCTAGGACCTTTTGTAAAAATGGGAAAAAAAACAGTTATTTCCTCTGGTTCCTTTTCTCTATATTTTAGCATGATTCTGTCCCTCTGTGGGGGAAAAGGAGTGAGAACATTTCTGGAATCACTTATCACTGAAAGATCCTTTGATTCATGGGCTCTTCAAATGTCAGAACCGGTCACAAGCATCTGGTCCAACTCTTGTATTTTCCAGACAAAGACGCTGAGGCCCAAGGTAGGGGGAATAAATGACCCAAGGTGACACTGCTGGTTGGCGGTAGCCCTGAGGGTCCCCAGGCCAGGGCTCTTTCCCACAACCAACACTGCTGCTTCTCGTTTCTTCATCAGAACTTTACCATCACTTATCGAATACTTCTTTTTCTTTAAAAAAATTTTTTTTTAATGTTTATTTTTGAGAGAGTGTGAGTGGTGAAGGGGCAGAGAGAGGGAGGGAGACACAGAATCTGAAACAGGCTCCAGGCTCTGAGATGTCAGCACAGAGCCCAATGCGGGGCTCGAACTCGGGAACGGCAAGATCATGACCTAGGCTGAAGTCGGACGCTTAGCCGACTGAGCTACCCAGGGACCTCTCGAACACTTCTTCAGTCCTAGACATCATTTTGCTGAATAGTTACAGCAACCTGGGAGATGGAGACTAGCCCTATTTTTCAGGTGAGGCCCTGAGCCCTGGTTTTGTGCGAAGGCAGTGCCATCCAACAGAATTTTCTGTAATGATAGGAATATTCTGTATCTGTGCTGCCCCATAGAGTGGTCACCAGCCAACATGTGACTGTCGAGGGATTGAATTATAATAGCTATTGTGATTGCATTTTCAGATTGTTTATTACCATTAGGTAGAAATACAATTAAATGAGTTTTGTATGTTGACCTAGTATCCCGTAAGCTTGCTGATTCATTTATTGTTTTTTAATTTTTTTTAATGTTTATCTATTTTTGAGCGAGAAACAGAGTTGAGCAGGGGAGGGCAAAGAGAGGGAGACAGAATCTGAAGCAGGTTCCAGGCTCCGAGCTGTCAGCACAGAGCCTGATGCAGGGCTCGAACTCAGAAACTGCGGGGTCATGACCTGAAACGAAGTTGGATGCTTAACCGACTGAAACACCCAGGTCCCCCTTCATTTATTCTAGTAGTTTTTTTTTTTTAATAGAATCAATTTTAGAGTAGTTTGAAGTTTCCAGAACATTTGGGCAGAAAGTACAGAGTTCACCTATATCCCCTTGTGAACCCCCAACCTTGCACACAGCTTCCCCTTCCTTAGTCGTATGTTTGTTACAACTGTGAACCCATATCAGTTTCATCGTTATTATAATGCTCAAGGCCTCAACTTAGTGTTCACTCCTTGTATTGTCAGTATTATGGAAGCTGAAAAATGCACGGTGTCATGGATCCCTCATTAGAGTGTCTTACAGGACAGTTCCATTGCCCTAAAAATCCTCTGTGCTCTGCCTGTGCATCCCTCCCTCCCTCCCCACACCCCCGGCAACCACTTGTGTTCTTACTGTCTTCACACTTTGCTTTTCCCAGAATGTCATATAGTTGGAACCCCGTGGTATGTAGCCTTCTCAGACTGGGTTCTTTCACTTAGCAATTTGCATTGAAGGCTCCATCATGTCTTCTTAGAATTTGATAGCTTACTTCTTCTCATCAGTGAATAACAGTTGTAAACAGCAACTTGAGTATATGACAGTTTGTTTATCTATTCACCTACTGAAAGACATCTTGGCTGCTTCCAGATTTTGGCAATTATGAATAGGGCTGCTATAAACATCAGTGTTCAGGTATTTGGTGTGAACATAAATGTTTAACTTATTTGGCTAAATACCCAGGAGCATGATTGCTGGATTGTAAGGAAAGATGATGTTTAGCTTTATAAGAACTGCCAGAATGTCTTCCAAAGTGGCTGTGCCATTTTGCATTCCACCCAGCAGCGGATGAGAGTTCCTGTTGCTCTATACCCTTATCAGCATTTGCTGTTGTTAGCGGTTTTTGATTTTCACCATTCTAACAGGTGTCTCATTGTTGTTTTAATTCACAATTCCCTAATGACTTCTGGTGTTGAGTATCTTTTCTTTTGCTTATTTGCTATCTGTATGTTCTCTTTGGTGAGATATCTCTTCAGATCTTTTGCCCATTTTTTAATCAAGTTGTTCATTTTCTTATTGTTGAGTTTTCAGAATTCTTTGTATATTTTGGATACCAGTCTTTATCAGATGTCTCTTTTGCAAATATTTTCTGCTAGTCTGTGGATTTTATCCTCAGTCTTTTACAGAGCAGAAGTTTTTAATTTTAATGAAGTCCAGCTTACCAATGATTTGTTTCATGGATCACGCCTTTGTTGTTTCATCCAGAAAGTCATTGCCAAACCCACGGTCATTTAGATTTTCTCCTCTGTTATCTTCTCAGGGTTTTGCCTTTTACATGTAGGTCTGTGATCCACTCTGAGTTAATTTTTGTGACCAATGTCAAGTCTGGGTCTAGGTTCATTATTTTGCATATGGATGCCCAGTGTTTCCAGCACCATTTGTTGAAAAGATGTTCTTTTCCTTATTGTGTTGTCTTTGCTCCTTTGTCAAAGATCATTTGACTATATTTATGGAGGTCTATTTCTGGGCTCTCTATTTGTCCCATTGATCTACTTGTCTATTTTCTCATCAATATCACTCTGTCTTGATTACTGTAGTTTTATAGTAAGTCTTGCAGTCAGACAATATCAATCCTCTGAATTTGTTCTTCTCCCTCAATATATTGTGCACACTACACTTTGCCTCTTCACGTAAACTTTCAGATCAGTTTGTTGATAGCCACAGAATAACTTTCTGGCACTTTGAGATCGCATTGAATCAAATTGGGAAGAAAATGACATATTGACAATATTGAATCCTCGTATCCACAAACATGAAATGTCTCCCCATTTAATTTTTCTTTGATTTCTTTCGTCAGGGTTTTGTACTTTTCTTTATTTGTTAGATTTATACCTAAGTATTTCATTTTTATTTTTAGGTTCTAATGTGAGTGGTATTATGTTTTTAACTTCAAATTTCAATTGTTCACTGCTGGTATATAGTCAAGCTATTGGTTATATATTGCCCTTCTATCCTGCAATTGCTGTATTGGCTTATTAGTTCCAGGAGTTGTTTTTGGTTTGGGGGATTTGTTGTTGTTGTTGCTTTGTCGATTCTTTTGGATTTTCTACATAGACAATAATATCATCTGCGAATAAAGTTTTATTTCTTCCTTGCCAATCTGTATGGTTGGCATACAACCAAATAAACATTTGTTTTAAAATGATATTCATAGGGCGCCTGGGTGGCTCAGTTGGTTCAGCATCTGACTTCGGCTCAGGTCATGATCTCACAGTTCATGAGTTCGAGCCCCACATTGGCTCTCATCTGTTCCCTGCTCGTGCCCTCTCTCTCTCAAAAATAAATAAACAAAACAAAACAAAATGACATCCGCATGCTATTTTTTCCCTTTTTTCTTTTCTTTTTTTTCCCTCCTTTATTTGAAAGGTCTAAAAAAAAAAGTAAAAGGTCTAAAATTTTAATATGGACAAATGGCAAAGAAAACGTCTCTAATTTCTAATATTTATTTTTTAAAACTTAGTGCTGCATTTAAATTACAAAGTAACATAAATTTGTATCTAAACTTAATAATTAAGAACTATTAAATGAATCCTTATTCTAAATGGAAACTCACTCCTTCTTGAAGCTCAGAAACTTCCTGACAGGAATGTTTTCTTCTTGTGAAATAGTTCTTTTTTAGAGGATCCTTTAGTAGCCATTCTGCTTATGGCAAAATTTCTCAAGTATTATTCATCCAGAAAGTATTTTGTTCTTTTTCTTGAATGATATTTTAGTTTCATTTACAATCTTGGGTTGACAATTGTTTTCTTTTAGCACTGGGTCTTTCTGTTGACTCCAAAAATCTGTTTCCCGCCTAGTTCCTTTGATCACGTCCCCAGTTCACAGACTCTTTCTTTGACTGTGCCTAATTTAATGTTTAATGTCCATCTAGGTTTTTTTTTTCTCATCCATTTAGTTTTTAACTACAATAATTCTATTTTCTCATGTTTAGAATTGTATTTGGTTGTTTTCCACAGATGCCTGCACCTTTTTGAGAGTATTTTGTTCTTTGCTCATGTTTTTTAATTCCCTCATTTATTTCCTAAAGCGTTTGCTTTGCTTTTACTAAAACATACTTATCTGTGTTATGTAATTCATATATATATGAAGTCCTTGGGAATTAATTAGGCTGTTTGTTGTTTCTTTTGGTTTTTGTTTATAGTGGCTGTTTTTTTTTTTTTTAAGATTTGGGATTTTGAACTCCCACAATCCCATGCTTAGCTAGGTTTTTCTGTGGGAACCTGAGAGATCTGGGTTATAAGTGCATCCTGACAGGAGGACATGAATTGCCTTATGCCAGGTGACCCTGGGATGCTGTAACCCCAGATCACCTTATTTCATTTTATTTTTAAATGTTTATTTATTTATTTTGAGAGAGATAGAGACAGAGAGAGAGAGAGAGAGAGAGTATGAGCGGGGGAGTAGAGAGAAAGGGAGAGAGAATCCCAAGCAGGCTCTAAGCTGTCAGCGCAGAGCCCTACATGGAATTCCATCTCAGGAACTGTGAGATCATGACCTGAGCCAAAATCAAGAGTAGGTCGCTCAACCAACTGAGCCACCCAGGTGCCCCAGCCCCAGACCATTTTAAAGTTAATTCTTCTGCTTGGGGTTTCCAGTCAACATAGATAGTATGAATTTAACCCCTCATGCAGATAAGGGTCATTTTTATCTTTCTTTGACCAATAGGTCACTTCTTTCCAGCCCAACCTTCTACTGAGACCATAGCCCTTAAGTCTTCCCACTTTACAAGGGAGCCCAGTTCGAATTTCCCAGCGTTCTCATGAATGTCTAGTCTTCTCTGGTGCAAGCCCACTAGGACTTAAATTTGTTTGGGATATTGACAACCACTTCAAGAACAGTGCCACTTCAACACTAACTCCCTCTTCTGTTTGGGCTCCTGGAGGTTTTCCTTACTTTGAGGTCGGTTCAGTTCTAAATCTGAAAATGTGCATGTTGTATTTTACCCAAGATGTCTAGATGGTTTTCTGAAGGAGGAATTTTCAAGTTTTCTAGCTAAATTGTCAGAAATGCCATAGCATGAATTTTTTTCTAAAAGCAGTCATGTTTTCACTTCCTTGTTAAATATCACCGTGTTTAGGGCTCATGGCTCAATCCCACGACCTCAGGTCATGACCTGAGCCAAAATCAAGAGTTGGACACTCAGCTGACCGAGCCACTAAGGTGCCCCTGTTTTTGTTTTTGTTTTGAAGGGATGGATTGTGTGTATATTGAAAATATCTGATAGGAGGCATACTGCTGCCATACTACCTACCATAGGAAAGGGAAATTCTAGAATAATTTGCCTTTTCGTAAGAGAAAAAAATGTGTACTGCATTTTTAAGTGCCTTGCATAAGATAACCCATGGGGTCTTTATGGTTACTTACCATCTGCTATTTAAAATAATTATTAAATCCACCTAATTGGACACATATGAACAGCAACACCTCCTAATAAGCTGAGAGAGATAAAACAAATGAAGAGTTTTCTGTCTACCTGCCAAGTTATGGATATCTTGCTGATATATCTTGGATGATGGCATCATTAATGTTAACTAAACTTAAATTCTTTGTTTTATTTTGTTTAAAGTTTATTTATTTATTTTGAGAGAGAGAGAGAGAGAGAGAGAGAGAGAGTATGCATGTGCAAGCAGGAGAGGGGCAGAGAGAGACAGAAAGAGAGAGAGAATCCCAAGCAGACTCCACACTGTCAGCACAGAGCCCGACACGGGACTTGAACACATAAACCATGAGATCGTGACCTGAGCCAAGATCAAGAGTCAGACGCTTAACCAACTGAGCCACGCTGGCACCCCAGAATATGTAGAAGTCCTAAGATTTTCTTTCTCTCATCCCAGTGGCAAATCTCACCCACTCTCTGGGGTGCAGTTACCAGTCTTTACACTGGAAACATTTTTGGTTGTCACAGTTGGAAGAAGGGACTTCGGGTATCTTGTTGGTGGAGGCCAACAATTCCACTGAGCTCCCTACAGCACAAAGGAAAGCTCCCCTCCACCGTCCCCGCAACAACAAATTATTTGTCAAAGATGTTAAAAGTGCTCAGGTGGAGAAGCTCTGAATTAGGGACAAATTCCTCCAAGTGGCAAGGGCAGCGTTTCGGTCCTAGTCCCCACCTGCATCCCGCCACCTTCACAGTCCTCCTGACGCAAGTGCAGTGGGCTGGGTATGCTTCTCTAGCCCAAACAATCCGTGTTCTGTTCATCTCTCTCCTTCCGGTTCTTAGCACACTTCATGGGTATGGTGTGTGAATGGTTTTCCAGCTGTAGTATTTCTGGTTTACTCTCTCTACCTTAGAACTAGATGGCTTACCAGGTTCAAGAGAAAAGCACTTTTCCTAAGATTTTGCTTGAGGCAATTATTCCAATAATGTCATTATTCTACCAGAGGGACTGTAGGTGTTTACTTCTCCAGTAAAGGCAAATTCGGGGCGACTTCAGTGCTGTCTCATATAATTGCAGGGTTCTGGTCTAAGAGCAAAGATGGCAGGGAAGTGGGAGATTGAGGGGGATAGAGGGAGATGGGGTGTTAAGTACAAGAATGGAATAAATGCAATAGTGGAGGAGGGGACCCAAATGACATACGTGAAGTTTGGTTTACTCGAATATACTGGTAAGCAAGATACAGAGGCCAGAGAGAGCGAGAAGTGGAATACAGCCTCCAAACCACTCATTAAAGGCTTTGAGAAATATTTGCTTGAAATTAGTAGGGAGCTTTTCACCTATTTCTCTTCAGTCATGATGCCAGCCAGGCCCTATCAAAGAGTGAGTGGCCCATTGCCCGCGATGTGCCACTGGCCTGGGGGCCAAGCAAAGTGCATCCTTCCCAACTTTCTCCCCTGCTGACCTCACCCGGCCTGAGCCCACCCTGCCTCTGGATGCTGCCCGAGCCGTCAGTGGCCTTCAGACTAGAAGGCCCCGAGACTTCATTTATTTCATCTTTGCCCTGTGTTTTCTTTCTTTTAATTCTTTTTTTTTTTTTAATGTTTATTTTTGAGAGCGGGAGAGAGAGACAGAGTGCACATGGGGGAGAGGCAGAGAGAGAGAGGGAGACACAGAATCCGAAACAGGCTCCAGGCTCTGAGATGTCAGCACAGAGCCTGAGGCGGGTCTCGAACCCACAAACTGTGAGACCATGACCTGAGCCAAAGGTGGGAGCCTAACGGAGCCTTCCAGGCGCCCCTGCCCTGTGTTTTCAAGATGAAGAAACCGAGGGAGCAGCGGATCCTGGCTCCCTTTAGGAGGTAACCCCTTGTGTTTGAGGGCAGTGATCAGTGGTTGGCAGGGCCTGAGAGCAGGCACTGTCCTTGACCTCACAGGCCCAGAGAGAGAAGCGAGGTAGGTCAGAAGTGTGCACAGCAGCTTGCCTCAACATGGGGAGCAGTCCAGCTTGGGCCTGGCAGAACTCACCTCCCAAAGTGGGACCCAACTCTTGGCCTCAGGGAACAGACGCAGAGGCCTTTAAGCCAGGATCAATGTCTTTTCCCACAAGGAGTGAGAAAATAAAATCCACGTAGAACCCTCTCACACAGCTAATGAAAAGGAGGCAGGGCTGCAGGGGTGGGGGCCACCAGAGAGTGAGGGGGGAGGCATTTAACCATTGAGCTTTTCTGTTTATGCAATAGATCTTCATTATCTACACTGTCCTGTGGTTCCCCAGTTCCCCAGGGAGATGCCTAACGACATAAACTGCTTCATAAGCGGTGCCTGGTGCCCTCCAAGAGCTGATGGAAGGGGGAGGCAGCGCCTTCCGGCTCCTCGTTCAGTATGTTTCCTTTCTCACAGCTGATCTGGGGGCCAAGGGCCAGAGTCGGAGAGCAAAGGCAACTGGCCTACCCCAACAGGCCTCCAGATTTGCTCTGAGGGAAGCTGACTCCAGAGCAGTGCCGTCCATGGAGGGAACCAAAGCCTCCATCTTGTGTGCTCTGTAGCACAGATTTCCTATCTGGGCGCTGTTCTGGCTTCCCTCAGAAGTCACATATTACTTTCATTTACCACTCAGTGCGCACTCTGTGCCAAGTAATGTTCCAGGCACTTGACAAACGAGTATTACGGAGTCAATCTTCTTTGTAAAGAAGAGGAAATGGAAGCACAGAGGAGAAAAGTCAGCCAGCCATAGGAACATGGCGGCTTCCCCGTACTTCTGATCTCTGTTCTGCATGCAGGCGTGGCCTCATTTTAGCTCTGCTCACCATTCAGGCGGAGTCCTGCACACTCTCCTCTTTCCCCCCCTGGGACCCTCCCAGGCCACTCCCCCCTGGCTGCTCTGCCCTCATAGCCTCTTTCAGTCCCATGGGGGACAGCCACAGGTTCCTCTCACACACACTCTCACTTACACATTTTTCTGCTAATTCACTGTCCAAAATTTTCCCCAAACATTAAAAAAAAAAAAAAATCAAGAAAAGGCATTTTTCTCCTAAGGAAATCACCTGAAAAAAAAAAAATGTCAAGGATTTATGCACAGAGACATCATCCCAATGTTGTTTGGAAGATTGAAAAAAAATTGGGAACAAGCTTAATGCTCAAGGATAGTGGATCCATTAACAAAATATGAAAGAGTGTCATGCAGCCTTTAAAAATTCCTGTTTCAGGGGCACCTTGGTTAAGTGCCCAAATCTTGATGTTGGCTCGCATCGCGATTTCACCATTTGTGAGTTTGAGCCCTGTGTCAGGCTCTACATTGATGCTGTGGAGCCTGCTTGGGATTCTTTTTGAAAACTTGATTTCAATGAGCAGAAAAATTTAATTTTGATGAAATCCAGTTTCTTGATTTCTAAATTTCATGGCTAGTACTTTAATGTCATCTCAAAGAAAATTTTTGTGAGCCTCCAACTCCCAAAATGTTCTCTTACTTTTTTCCTGGAAGTTTTGTAATTTTAGTTTTTAGGTTTAGATCTAGGATCCATTTTGAATTAATTTTTGTGAACTGTGTGAGACGGGGATCCGGGTTCGTTTTCGCCATATGGACGTCCAGTTACTCCAACACCATTTGAAATCACATTAGATTTTCTTTAGTGCCGTTGTCAAACACTGATTGTATATGCTAGATGTTTCTGTTTACTAATATGACATCATTTCTGGCTCAGTTTTGATCGAGGGATTTGTCTCCTCATCAGGGCTTGTATTTTCACACATCTTTTCAGGAAACACAATGCCAGGCAGTGCAAATTTTATCTTGTTGGGTATTGGATATTTTTGTGTTCCTATAGTCTATACTTCTTCCTGGTCAAGTTGACTAGAAAGGGCCAGATTTACCCTTACAATGGACTTTTCTTTGTCCTCCAGTTAATAGTCTCACAAATATGAGGACTTTTTTATTGTAACTTTCGGTAACAGATACTATTCCCAATCCTATGTGAGCTCTGACTTCTGTTCCACTGGCTCTTTTGGGAGGTTCTCCCCCAATGTAGGTGGTTTTCTCACATGCATACACTGATCAGTACTCAAAGATTCATGGGGGACTCTCTGAGAATCTCCAGAGTTGTTTGTTTATTTATTTATTTAGAGACAGAGCAAGGGAGGGACAGAGATAGAGATAGAGAGAGAGAGAGAGAGAGAGAGAGAATCCCTAGCAGGCTCCGCACTGTCAGTGCAGAGCCCAATGTGGGTCTTGACCCCACAAACCATGATATCATGACCTGAGCTGAAATCAAGAGCTGGATGCTTAACTCACTGAGCCATCCAGGCACCCCTCCAGAGTTCTTTCTCTAAGTAACTCTTACCTCTCTGGTATTCCGCCCCATGATGTCTAGCTATTTGGTGTTCTTGGATGCCCACCCCATCTCCTCAATTCAGAGAAGCCACTAGGTCTACCTGGGCTCTTCTTCCCTGTGCCTTGGCTTAGGCAATCAGCTGGAGGCAATTATTGGAGCACCTCATCTGTTTCCTGTCTCTGAGGGATCGCTGTCCTTCACTGCCTGATGTCCGGTTTTATTCTTGTTGTTTAGTCCTTTTAGCTGTAATAGTAAATCGGGCCCTTGTTAATCATCTTGACCAGAAGTGCAAGTTCTGACTGGAATCAGAAGTCTCACAAATGTTGATACGACGTGTTTTTAATTATCGTTTCCATCAAAATGTTTTCCCATTTCTCTTAATAGTTTCTTTAAATTCAAAGTCTTATTTGTTAATTCTAACATCTCTTTCACCTTAGGGTTCATTTCTATAAATTGATTCTTTTCTCTAGATTTTGTTGGGTCACGCTTTCCTACTTCTTCACGTGTTCGGTAATTTGGGGTGGTATGGTCCTCAATGTGAATAGCATGATGCAGGAAGTCCAGATTATGACATCTTCCTTTGAAGGGCATTGAATTTTGTTCCTGAAGGCAGTGAAATGATTAGAAGACTGTTTTAGTCCTGTCAGGCTTCTTTCTTTTTCTCTGCGAGAGTGAGTCTGTTTTTGTTTTGAGCTTCATTTTGGATTTGGTCCTAATTCTAGGTCCTGGTACTTAATCTTAAGGTATAGCTTTCCTGGGGTCTCAAATGAATCCTAAGGGTGTCTCCACTCAGCACAGCAGGACTTGCGGCCTCTTTGCTCAGTTCTCTGTCCTGCAGCATGTGACTTTTGCAACCCTCTGGATTCTTGCCTTCTATCTGGGCCGCCCAGTTCTCAGCTACAGACCCTTAGTCCATCCACTTGCAGACAGCAGGGGTCTGCCTTTCTGTGATGCGCCGTCTCCTCTGATGTCCTGCCCTACAAATTCCAGCACTTTCTGTAGCCTGGAGTTCCAATCTCTGCCTCCTCAGCTCAGAGAGACCACAGTTCAGCTTGGGTTCTAAGTCAACTCCAGCAGGGACGTTCTGCCGGGAACAAAGCTGGGGTGACCATGGGTCTGTCCTCATATAGTTCACTTCTGTCCCAAATCAGTCTCCTGTTGCCTGTTGTTCAGGGTCTGAATACAGTTGCCACATATGTTTTGTCTCTGTTTGTAGTTGTTTGAAGTGGGAGGGCAAGTTACGTGCCCATAACTCTGTCATGGCCAGAAACAGAAATCCCCGTGTGAGTTTAATTCTTTGCCACTTTAGCCCTCCTGATGTTGCAGAGTGGACGGTGTTGGTAGGGTTCGATTTCTCTTAAACTATCATCATGTTCTTAACAAGTCCCCTTAGCTTAAAGCAAGAAGTTGTGTGTCATTCCAGCTTGGCTGACTGACTTCACTGAGAAGGCTTATGGGGATTAACTACAAACTGGCCCAAATGTACTATGAAGAGAGAAATGGAGGCTTTATTGCTCACCAGAATCTTCTCTGACAGCAAACTCCCAAAAAGGGAGGGGCTCAACATCGGGCCGCCTTATTATTCTGATCTTCTTTCCCACATCTAGGAAATAAATGTGGTGTCAGAGCACAGGAAACCATTGTTCCCGTTATACTCATCATTTCCTGCCGTAGTCCCTATTTCCAGGATAACAGAAAATCGACAACTGTCTGAAACCAGCAAGCGCTGAATGTCCTCACAAAACTCTGTCTTAGCATAAGATGTCACGTCCTCACTGCCCGGCGTCAATCAGTCCTATCTGTTATTGCTGCTTTCAGCCCCCCCACCTTGTACTCAGTGCACCTAAAGAAGACTGTGATCATACGGACCCCTGTGATGTTTATTTTCAGTCTCGCCCACTTGTAGTCAGTCTGCTTATCGACTGTGAGCACCTTGAGGGCAAAACCCTTGTCGGTAGCTCCAGTATCTAGCAAAGTGACTGGCATGGAAGAGGCAAGAATTGTTCACTGAATGAATGGATAGGTGAGTGAATCCACAAATGAACAGATTCCTCTGGAATTAGAACAAAAGGGGTAAAAATAGAAGACCTTAATGAATTGGAAGAAAAAGGATTAGTTCCTGAATACCTGCAGTTTTTTGTTTTTTAAAAAATTGTTTAATGTTTATTTATTTTTGAGAGAGAGATAGAGAGACAGAGCATGAGTGGGGGGAAGGGCAGAGAGAGAAGGAGACATAATCTGAAGCAGGCTCTAGGCTCCAAGCTGTCAGCACAGAGCTCGACGCGGGGCTCAAACTCACGAACCTTGAGATCGTGACCTGAGCCAAAGTTGGACACTCAGCTGACTGAGCCACCCAGGCACCCCTGAAGTTTTTCATCTACAAGAGACAAAGACTTCTTGGCCAGAGATGATTGGGAAGGGTTACTTTTTACTGGAAACAGAAGTTATTCCTGGAGAATCAACGGAAGGATGCTGCTAATGAGACCTGGGAATGTGTGTGTCCGAGCTACCCGTTGAGGCTTTTGTGACACACTGAATCTTGTCCCCAGGACGTGCACCCAAATCAGCCCTCCCTGCCCATGGCATATACTAGGGGAAGGCTTCTTTTTCTCTCTGAGAGGGCTGGGCATGCACAGGTTTTAATAACTCTCAGGACACTGAGGATTCCACATGTGGTCCAGAGACCATCTTGCTTTCTCATGGTTATGGCGGCAGAGGAAACCAAGAAGAGAAGCAGACTACTCTTTGATTGAAGGAGCCCTGGACACAGAACCCTAAGGGCTACTTGTCAAAACGTCTCAACTTATGAGTGGGGAAACTTGATCTAGGGACCGAGATGAGACAGAATAATCCAAGGGCATCTGGCGAATAAGGAGTACCACGAGGACTGTTTTCCAAGGTATCTGCCTCTAGTGCAGGCTGTCACTGTGTGTCTGTCCCCCACCCCGCCCCCTCCCCACCTGCCCCAGCCAACCCACCGGGCTGTGTTTCAGCTTGAGTCATTCGTCCTGCCGAGTAAGGGCAGGAGACTCTCTAATCTCATGTCGTTCGAGAGAGTCAGAAAAGAAGCTTTTCTTTTTTGGCGACACTTCCCTAGGAGAGCTTGAAATTTCCAGGGCAATGAGACTTTGGTCAAAAGTCCAGTGACTGTTTAGAATCAATAAAGGCTGCAGTGGGAGGGTCAGGGTAGAATGGACAGGAAGCAACCCAGGAGCTGAAAGGCCTGAGCACATGCTGTCTCTGACCTGTTGTGTAAACTGGGAAGGTATATTTTACCATCTGTAAATAAGGGGCTGGAATAGATCATCTCTATGGTTCTGTCTTGCTTGTATCTTATTTTTTTTTTTTTTTGAGAGAGAGATTAGGTATGAGTAAGGGGCAGAGAGAGAGAGAGAGAGAGACAGAATCCCAGGAAGGGCAGAGGAAGGGAGAGAAAGAGAGAAAGAGAGAGAGAGAAAGAGAAGTGGGGCTCACCTGAAGTGGGGCTCATGTTTTACCCGAAGCAGGGCTCATGTTCAGCTGATATGGGACTTGAACTCATGAACTGTGAGATCATGACCTGAGCCGAAGTCAGATGAGGGATGACTTAATGACTGAGCCACCCAGACTCATTAGAATCTCTATCTCATTAGAATAAGATAAATTGTATCCTATTCTAAAACAGCAGCACATTTAGAAAATGTATACGAACATGTAAAAATTTATGGAATCTCGGGGCGCCTGGGTGGCTCAGTCGGTTAAGCGTCTGACTTCAGCTCAGGTCACGATCTCACGGTTCGTGGGTTCGAGCCTTGTGTCGGGCTCTGGGCTGGCAGCTCAGAGCCTGGAGCCTGCTTCCGATTCTGTGTCTCCCTTTCTCTCTGCCCCTCCCCCGTTCATGCTCTGCCTCTCTCTGTCCCAAAAATAAATAAACGTTAAAAAAATTTTTTTTTTAATTTATGGAATCTCTGTTTCTCTGTATGCTTTCAGAAACAGAAGAAATTCCCAGAAATATGCATACAGAAGCCTACACTTGCACACCAAACAAGCAACCTGAGAGGCTTGTGACAGAGCCACTTTCCCCCACAAAGTGGGTAAAAGTGAATTTTTCTGCCCAAACCCTCTTCGGGGTTTAGGACATCAGGATTCTACTTCCAGTTTTCTTCTTTGAACTACGGGCAAGTCCAGACAACTCCTTTTCACGATAGGCTTTATCTATAAGTTCAATAAATAAAGATAGAAATGATTCATGACCATTATTTGTATCCCAGGATGAGAGTTGCATTTGATGAGGAGAAAAAAAAAATCTAAAAATTTTGTTAAAATGCTTATTTAGGGGGATGTAAGTGCAAAGGTCCTATAAAGTCGGTTTAAATTCCTATGTATGTTTCCAGAGCGATCCCTACAAACACCTGTCACATAAGCAGGCACAGCTCTGGCCACTGGAACCCTGATGGCACTGACCGCTAATTGTGACCATCACAAAGTTGTGGGCTACTGCTATCCTAATACATCTTACATTTTATACAACAAGGTATTGACCATGCATTACTTCACATATGCAAGGCATACTGTTACGAAAACAGAAGAAGGCATGTGTCCTCACTGACTGTCCACTCTTACACAGGAATCCCACACTGTCATCATGAGATGTCATCTTCATGAGATGTCAGCTAAGATGGGGTCAGAGGTGATGAGAACTTGCTGGATATTACTGACATGAAGGAGTTTACCAAGGGCAGGAGAAACATTCTGGGTGTCATTAAGGAATCTGGAAATTGACAACCTGACGTCACTCAAAGTGGGGAGACAATGGACCAAGACAACCTTTTCATCACACTTGACCCTAAACAATCTGCTTCTGTGTGAAGTTGAAATGCCATTCTTAGATGGAGCCAGGCCTTTCAGAGGGTACCAGTTCTCCGAATGTGTAAAGGGATGGTGTTGTTCTAGGAGATTCTCAGGGTCTTCTCCAGTCCAGGATTCTTGGAGCTGGGTGGAGAGGGGTAAGGCGGGCCTTGACTGAGAAGTGGGCTTTCTTCCTTCAGCTCTGCCTCCTCCAGGTGGAGCACTGCTGACCCGCGGGCTCGCTGGGCTGGTGACAAGCTGTCGCAGAGTCACAAGAGACCCGAAGACCTCTGTTGGGGTGGGCTCGGGGAGAGGGCTGGTGGGGGAGGGGGTCACAGACCCGGAGAAGGAGAGGTCCTCCGAGTCCAGGCACTTCAAGCTGGGGTAACCAGTTCCTACCGAAGGATGTCACTCCAGTCATTTCCTCTCCTGCACCCTCGGCCTTCCTTCTGTTAGAGCACCATCAACAGCCCAAACGGACATCACAAACAGGATCCCAAGTGCCCTTTGACTGCCACCCTCCTTTTCTTCTTCCCTGTCCTGCCTAACGCCTTAAGAGATCTGCCTTCTCACCCCAACGCCAAATTCCACTCCTTCAATTCTTGCTGGGTGCCCCTGCCATACTCAAAACCCCCACCCCCGATCTCTTCACCCATACGGCTCTTTCTTTTCCCATGTGCTACATCCAATTTCAGCATCAAACTCTGTTGTATCTCTCTGAAAAATACACCAGATGCCCTTACTTCACACCATCTGCAATGCTATCAGCCTACCTCAACTCGCCATTATTGTCCGCCCAGATGATCACAATACTGGTCTCTCAGCTTTCTGCACTGCCCTGCTACAGTCTATTCTCCAGGCAGTAGCCTGAGTGATCCTGACAAAACCTAAGTCAGATCACGTTGTTCTTCTTAAAACTCTCTGATGACTTCCTACTTCACTAATAACACCAACCAGGCACTACATGACCTGCGCCCTCATTATCTCTCAGGCCTCACCTCCCATTGCTGTCTCCTTCACCTACTCTACTCCAGCCACACTGAACCCCTGGATGTTCATTGAGATGTCTGGCATATTCCTGCCTCAGGGCCTTTGCACATACAGTTTTCTCTGTCTCAGAGGTTCTTCTCCTAGATATCCATGCATCTCACTCTCTTACATCTTTCAGGTATTTTCTCAAACGCTATTTTCTCAGTAAAGACTTCCCCGCACTCCATAGATAAAAGTCCAGCCCATATCCTCCCTGCCACCATCCCAGCTCTCTCTCCCTTTCCTGCTTTATTTCTCTCCATTGCTTCTTTCTACTCTAGTTTTGGCTATCAGTCTATATATTTTGTATACTTGTTTTCCCCCACCCATATTGTTTGTTCTCCTCCTCTCAGCTATAAATTTCATGAGGGTATGCATTTCTGTCTGCTTTGTTTCCTTCTATAACCAAGAACAGTGCCTGGCACATAGTAAGACTCCATACATACCTGTTGAATGAATGAAAGGAGATTTCCCCCCACAGGTATCTAGGAAGTCAGTGAAATGTGGCATTTACTGCACCCCTGTTCGTTTACTAATTTACTCATTCAGTGTTTGCTGAGAAGAAATATGTATTTGGTCTTCAACCCAGTTCCTGGCACAGAGCTCCGAAAACCCTTGGAGTTTCCTGTGATAAGAGCAATAACAGTGTCTTTTGTTATGTTACTGAGGTGACTTTTGGACCTCACTTAAAGAGAAGGTTGCCAGGGGAGCCAACCATGTGATTAAAGGGTTGAATCTTTCAGTCCCAGCCCCTGGGACTGGGGTAAGTCCCTCATCTACTTCTTGTAGGTGATTAAAGGGTGGAATCTTTCAGTCCCAGCCCCTGGGACTGTCATAAGTCCCTCACCTACTTCTTATGGCTCCCCAAGGTGTGAGCAAGCATGCCAAAGACCTTCCTGAAGTCACTTGACGGAAAGCACAAGTGACCCAAGGTCAGTCCTCTGGAGAGAGGTGAGGGTCTGGAGATTGAATTCAATCACCAATGGCCAGTGATGTAATCAATCATGCTTATGTAATGAAGCCTCCCTAAAACCCCAAAAGGGACGGGGCTCAGAGAGCTTCCAGGTCGGCTAACCAGAACACCTCCATGTGCCACCATGCTGGACCCCAAACTCCATGGAACAGAAGCTCCTTTGTTGAGGACCTTGCCCTATGTATCTCTTCATCTGGCTATTGATTAGTATCTTTTAATATCCTCTGGAATAAGTGTGTAATTTAGTAAGTAACTGGTTTCCTGAGTTCTGCGAGCTCTTCTAGCAAATTAACTGAACCCAAGGATGGTGTCATGGAAATCTCTGATTTATAGCAGAGTTATTATTTGTACTCTGTCATAAGCACAGGTAACAACTTAGACTTGCAATTGGCCCCTGAAGTGGGCGGTCTCAGGAGACCAAGCCCTTAACCAATGGATCTGATGCTATCTCTGAGTTGATAGTACCAGAACTGACACAAGTTTTAGGGTACCCAGCTGGTGTCTGAGGATCGCTTGGTGGTATGGTGGGGGGTTGGGGGGGGACCCACATGCTAGAATCGGTGCCAGAATTGAACATGCAAACACCTACCTTTAATACAAAGCAGACTTAGAAGTGCTACAAATATAGTTATAAGCGCAATAAGGGGGCACAGAGGCAGGAGAGAGACATTCTATCTTTCTGGTGGATTTGGCTGATTACAAGTAGCTTCATGGAGGAGGTGGCATTTATGCCGGGTCTTGATGGACTTCAAGCTGTACCGTAAGCCTCAGGATCCATGGCTCAAGGCAGCGCCAGTGTTTCCTCAAAGCACAGCATGGAACCTGGTACAATGACTGTGACCTTATTACCCACCAGCCTAACAGCGGAAAGGCTAAGCTTCAAAGGAGCTTAGCCTCCTCAGCCTGGCCCATTCCAGAGGCCTCTGGGGAAAGGGCTAAAAAGATCACATCTGCCAAGCAGAAGGCAATGCCTTCAGTCAGGTCAAAGCAAATGTGGTATCTTCCTGACGTTATCCCCAGGAGTCTGTGTAGGGAATCTGGGCAGATCAGAGCCTTGCCGGGAGGAGCGGGGGAGCCAGGCCATCTGGGTCCCCTGGTTCTGTGGTGAGGGCTCAAGAGAGTGTCATTCAAGAGCAAGGATAGGGTGACAGCCACTCAGCTCCGAACGGCTTCTCTATCTCTGCCTCCCGGTGGCCTTGAAGCGGCATTTGTCCACAAGAGGACGTAGGGTTTGTGAACAAACAATCACTGATTGCCCGGCTATCTCGAATCTGACCTTCTGTTCCCATTTCAGACTTCAGAGTGGAGTCATCTCGGTTTCCTCTTTCTCGTTTTCTTCTTCATTCACTCAAATGTCTTTAAGGACAAAGGCAGAAACAAGTGGAGTGGAGACTAGGTTTTATAACCACCATGAATTGTAACTGCCCCTTCCCCTCTTGCTGGTTTTCTAGGATCAGTGGACTTTGTCATGGGTTTGAGCGTGTCGTGGAAAAGGACCGTGACGGGGAGAAGCAGCTGTATATATAGATACGCCTCTTGACTGGGGCAGTGATGCTGGCCAGTGAGCATTTGTTGGTGTCCAGCACGGCTCTGAATTCTGTGGCGCTGCAAAAAAGTGAAGGCTGAGGGTGGTGGGCCCCAGCCATAGCTGGGGTGGCCTGTATCGAGTGGCTCCCATGGCAGGGGGCCCAACTGGCATGCGTAAGCCCCTCACCTGCTTCTTGGGGCTCCCCAAGGTGGGAGCGAGCATGCCAAAGACCTTCCTGAAGTCACTTGACGGAGAGCACAAGTGACCCAAGGTCATGGCTTACCCCATCTCTGCATCGGGTCTGTCCCTTTCTCAGGTGGGGGGTCAGGGGGTGGGATGGCAATCATGCGCTATGCTCCAGCCCTTGCGTGAGTCAGCTTCCAACCAGCTGTGAAGATGAATAAAGAGAACCTGGACCACTATCCGGGTATCGGGACCGCACACTCTGCAGGAGGAGCAGCAGAGCATGTGGGACAGTCACTTCCCCTTCTTTACTTGTATCAAGTGATGTCCAGCGTACTGACTTTTGTCCCTTTGCTTGTGGCAGGAGACGGATTAAGTAAATAACTTACCTTAGGAAGAAACAAAGTGGTAAGACCCATGCATCTGCCCCAAAGAGTTTCTCCTCCGCAGGTGAACTGGGCTCAGGAACACACAGGCACGGCCTCTGCTTCGGCATGTAACCATCACACTTAGCACTTCCTGGGTGTAAGGCTCTTCTTTGGCAGGTGTCTGTATCCCCATGCCCTCACAGTGGGAGGCACGCGAAAAGAACTCAGAAATGCCCGTTGGGAATAAGTGAAAATGTTCTCCCACCTAATGATTCCTAACACTGCCATTCCCAATGATCTCCCAGCAGCTGCGGGAGCTCGGCAGGACTGGGATTATCTCTAGTTTTTAGACGTCAAGAGGAGTGGGTAGGGCACGGACTCTCTGTCCAGGGTGCTTCCTGCCAGTTGATTTCTCCTTTAATGCTTTTCTATCACTTCTATTTCGGCCACTGTATTCACAGCCTGACTGATCCTAGCCATCACAGCCAGCCCCCCTTATAACGTGGAAGAGAGCCCAGTGAGGCAGGGACTGGCTGGTCCCCCTGAGCCCAGGCCTGCACTCCGAACAAAGCTGTAAGCCAGGGTTGCAGCCGTTGGGACCCAGCTGCTCTGGCATGGTTGTTTCGATGCATCCTCATGCACCAGGCACGCTGTGCCACAGACATCCTGGCCCTTGCCCATTGTTGAGCCTACCCCACCCCATTCCCAAGCCCCCGGGGTGGGGAAGGCATTACTGTGCTAGATTTCTTCTTAGAAAACAAACAGAAAGATGTGTGCTGCTTCTTTTTTTTTCTTTTGGCTGCATCGAAATGCTTCTGGCTTCCAAATGGCCACATGGATTTGCCCCATCCTCCTCTCAGATGCAGCCTCTCTGTTTCTGGCTCCCAGGGATGGAGAGCTGAGTCAGCAACATCAGCTGCGAGGGGAGAGGCTGCTGTTGCATCCTGTGACCAGGGGCCCTCGGAAGCGGAAGCGCTGGGATAGCTGTGCTTAGTAACTGCACATCAACGATCACTTTGCAAGCCACTTCCTCATCCATTATTCATTTGACCCTGCAGCTCTCTGCCTAGGTCAGCAGGATATTGCCAAGAGCAAAAATGGATTTTGTAAATCTCAGTTAAGTTTAGATTGGCTGTGCCCCTAATCACAATCCCTGGTGTGAAAACTATAGCATAGGAATCTAACACTGCCCATGATGGAGATGATGGAGTTATTCCAAAAACAAAATGTAACCTTGGTGCGGAGCCAGCACACCTGGCTTCTAGTCTCGCTTGCGAAACGAACTTGGGCAAGTTACAGCCGCCTCTGGGCCTCAGTTTTGCCATCTGTAAAGTGAGATTTACGATCCGCAAGATCTTGCCCGGCTATTTGGATAAAGATATCTCAAGAGATAGTGTTATAGGGTTATACATTCCTTAATGTTGGATACCTCCCCCCTCCCCACCTCCACACCCACACATCCTGAAGTGGAATAAATATCTGTTGAAATCAACAAATTCATGAACTTACCCCCATTGTTAGCAAATCAGTAGATGATGCCTTTCTTAAGCAGCTGGTCCTAAGTTCCGCTTGGAACTTCCGAAGGCTTGTGAGAAGATGCAGTGGTGCCCAGAAAACTCAGTGGGGCCTGCACAGCGACACATTTTGATGTGACCTCAGACAGTGATCTTCCTTCTGTTTCCTTGTTGGCGGCAGAGGGAGAGGGGCCAGGACAGTGGGACACAGAGATCGACACAAATACCACAGATACCCTCAGAAGCAAAAAATAAACAGAAGCTCAGGCAATCATTTTGCCAAGCTCATGATGCAAAGTGCTCAACCCTGTAGAGATGACAATTGTCACCAGTTCAGTGAACACACTGCAAGGTTGAAACGCAGGACCGTTGACAAGTGTTTATCATCAATGGACGTGAACCACACAGTCACATCTTTCTCTTTGGGGCTGAAACTGATTCCCCACACAGTAAATATGAAGAAAAGTTTGATTTAGCTTTAAAAAGTAACATTAAAAGAGCAAAGATGTACAGTGATTTTATAACATTTAATATCAGCCTTTTAAACATAGTTTATTAAAGCATTTACATTGTATTCATGTCAGAGGGAATTTATTAAAATAAGATGAGAATTCATTGAGTACAATGATACCAACTACTTTTGACCTTAAAAGCGTTGTTCTTTTAAATTTAATTAGATGTTTTAAGACCTTATATTTCTGTAGCCCTTGCAGAAATCCCAGTTTATATTAGTTGTACAACATATTAGTGAGAAAAAGAAATCAATATATATTAGTGAAATTAATATTTGTTATGTCTCAAATGGATATAAAATAGGTATTTTTACCGTAAATAGAATTTTTAAATTCTGTAACAGATTACCGTTTTGAAGTATAGATCCCTGAGGAGGGATGATTTTAATGTTCTAATCTGTATGTGTTCAACTTTAAGAGCTTCTCAAGAAGAAAGAAAATGAGAGGTTTTTATTGTGGCTCCTGAAAATTAAAAAACAAATTATTGTAAAAAACCCAAATTCTTGCACCTGCCTAAAAAAGTTATCTATTTTGGAAGAATGAACAGAAAGGAAAGAAAAGGAAAAAGCAGCAGAGTCGGGCCGGGGCTATTCGAAGCCCGGCACATCTGGTGAGGGCCGGGGAGGGCACGGGGTACCCACTGGCAAGCCAACCCCGGGCCCAGCATAGCCTCACCCCAGAACTTGGCCTCCAGTGGCAGCACGGACGACGGTGCCCTCAGCCACAAACCACTCACACATCCTCCACCTGATGCCCCGCCTCTTACAGCTCATTTCCGACATGTGTGGGGTGTAAAGGGCGCTGTACATAAACTCTGCACTCGCTGTAGAATCTTTCATCCAGCAATCCGCAAGTGCTTCACATTTTATGGAAGGAGCCCAGGAGGCGAGCAAGGTTAATGACTTGCCTAAGGTCACGGGGGAAGTGCGAGGGCCAATGGAACGGAGCCTGTCTGCCCAGCAAACTGCCCCACCTCGGTCTTCCCTTCTCCCAGCTCCTTTGGATGACACACAAAGTAACCCAGGAGGAAACATGAGGAAATCACAGTTTTGCTTTTCTGATCCTTTCTGGCAGTTGGAGAACTATTTTCCGGAGACGGTGCCCAATCTCTTTCCAAAGCATTTAAACATACAAGAATGTCAATGGCACCCATGCCTCTCCTTCCTTTATTGTCACTTTTATTATGATTATGGCGACCGGTGGTGGTGGTGGTTCTCGGTATGCATTTCTGGCTTCCCCCACCCCAGCCCTTTAGAACCACAAAGCCCCTTGAAGGCTTCTGATTTTGAGGCGGGGGAGGCCACGGCTTTAAGGGGGTAACTGTGCGTCCTTGGAATGGCTCCACTGTCTCCTAGATTTAGTACCCTGTTAGAGGCCTGGTGGTGGTGACTGTTTGTTTTTACCATCTCTCACTCCCCGTCCCGAGTTGGACACTTAAAATAAGGTCCTCGTAAACTCCTCCTTCAGCTCGAGAGTTTCCAGGAAAGAGAATGTTAGCTTTGTTGACAAATTCCAATGTCTCTAGGCCCCAGGTCTTAATTCTTTGTGCAAACTCTCGGTCCTGAATTTGTGCGTCCCCCCACCCCCCCCCCCGGGCCTCTAATTAGTCTTGTCATGAGCTCCTAGGCTATTGTTTTAAACACAACCCTGAGTCCTGGGAGCCAAGGGGTCCTTCGGGGTGAGGAGTGTTGTATTTGCGTGTATTTTGAAAAAATGGTCCTCACCCCTCTTGCTGCGGCTGCCACCGGTTTTCAGTGGAGGTGTTGCCATAGAGATGTTGTGTGATCCACCTCTATTGATATCCCCCTCGAAAGGGGGCCGTGAATAGGCACTGAGGTAGGTAAATGTATGCAGTGACATTGAGCGGATGATTCTATTCTGAAAAATTCCTGCACCATTTGTTTCTGTGCTTGTCTGAGGGCTGGGACACGGTGTTGGGTTTTGTTACACGTGCTCTCCTCACAGGCCCGGAGTTAATGCAAGCCTTGTTTGCAACCAGTGAAGCAGAAATTTCTCTGCTGCGAAGGACAAAAGCTTCACAGGCCACCTCGGAGGCTGCTTTGGGAAGGCTGTGTCTCCCGGGCTCCCAAAGGAAACGGGAGATAACGTGGCACACCGAGGAGCGTCCCCAGAATTCTCCCAGCCCTCCTGGGCCGGCGGACACATCTGTCTCTGCCGAGGCTCCTCTCCGGCCAAGGGCAGGCTTCTCCAATCAAGGGTTTTAATTTGATTTGCCCTTTTCCAGCCTGTTGAGAGAAACCTTGAGGATGCGTGTGCTTCTCCGTCTGTGGTATTGTGTATTTGCGCAGCTCTCTGCTCTGCCTCTTTCCTCTCAGGTCCTGGGGAAGTCGCTCTCTTAGGGAACACAATGGTCGTTTCATTGGTTTGGGCCTTTATGTTAAAACCAAATAATACCCAAGTCCTCTGCCCACTCTGAGAAAAAGGAAAGGAGGGAGGAAGGGAGGGAGGGAGGGAGGGAGGAAGGATTTATTGAGTGCCTTGTGTCCTGAACAGTGTCTGGAACTTGGAAAGTCACCTCAGATGAATTTTGTTGAAGAACGAATGAATGGATGTTGAAAGCCAGGTATCGTGCTAGGAGTTTCCAGACAGATTTTTTTCCCCCATTTACTTGTCACAGCCCTGTGACACAGGAGTTCGTAGCTCCCTTTCACAAAAGGGTTAGGTGGTTTGTCCGAGGCCACATGGAAGATGAGTGGTGGTCCCCCGACTTAAGCTGGGTCTTACGATTCCAAGTCTAGGACTCTTTTTCCCAGACTACAGTGGCCCTGCCCCGTGCCACTGCGTTTGGTGGCCTCTGCCTGTGGGCTAGAGCCTTTTCACTCCAGGGCACTGGAGTCGTAGGGGGCAGCCACCCATCTCCTCGTGCTCCCTGCCCTGACCCCTGTCCTTGTCCATTTGGCCGTGGCCAGCTTCTGCCCAATGATAGCAGCTGCGTAGAGGGAAGGGAACGAGGACAACATGAGAACCGCAAAGATACATACATTTCCTGAGCTCCGGGATTGCGTCCAGGGCGGTTCGTGTAACAGTGCTTCTGGCCCCCAGATGTTTGCTTCTCCGTTAAGCTGCTCCATGTGTGGGTCATGTCAGCCGAAGGCTGGGAGGCAGGGGAGGGGACAAGCTTTGTCTCTGCTCTGCAGACATCTGGTGTGGGGATTCGGGGATGCAGAATGCAGTGTTCATGCACCCCTTCGCCCACGTGCTCGCTCATCTGTTAACTCACTCTTGACCTCATTCATTCATTCATTCATTCACATTCTCAATGCACACTCTGGGTAGGACATGAGCCCCACACGGGAGTCCAGTGCAAGGGTACAGAAATGAATGAGACATGGGTCGGGTCTCCCCGAAATGTAGAATTATAACACCAAAACTAACAACAATTAACGTCTTCCCTTTATAGTTACAGAATGCTTTCCTACCTCTTACCCAGTCTTCACAATCTACTACTTGGTAGGAACCCCGGCTGAACCCATTTTACAGATGAGGAAAGCAACACTCAGAGAAGTTGTCCAAAGTCAGTGAGTGGAGGGGCGTGAGCTTAAATCCCAGTCCTCTGAGCCCTGTCCATGCGTGGTTTTGAATGGTCCCAATCTGGAGGAGCTTTTCTTAATTCCTCTTTTACCCTTTTTTTTTTTTTTTTTATGACCAAGGAGTCGGCTGCTTTTGGATAATTCGAAGCCACTTGTACTACCTCTATTTGACTCCTTCACATAGCTGAGAAAGGTAGGGGCAACAATATTTTACAGAACTCTCCAGGAAAGACTGCTTTGGCTATGTTCTTGAGAGCTCTCAAGTGGATTGCAAGGGTTTCACTCTTCTGGACTGAAGTAGTGATTTTCAATTTCGACTGCACATTGGGAACCTAGAAACACTCAGGCCTGGGCCTCATCCCAAAGCCTGTGATTAATTGCTCTGAGATGGGGTCCAGGCGTCATGTGTTCTGATCCACACGCATTCTAAGCGAGGGTGTTCCGTGGCCCTACTCTGAGACTCAGTTTTGGCCCGTTCTGCAGGTGTCTCCTGACAAGAAGTGTTGAGGGGAAGAAAGGGTGCGTGTTCCAGCAGTGTCTGGGCTGAAGAGATCCTGTGCCCTGCTGGGCTCTGTGCCGCAGTGTTGGGGCTCTCATGGACGGTTGGATGGACACTAAACATTGGCATCTAACTAGCAGTGATCTGGAGAGTAGAACTAGTGACCGAGGTTAAAGATTGCCTTCAGTGGCTGTACTGTACTTGTAGAGATCAGCACTCTGTGCCCGGGAGAGGAAGTGTGAGAATGAATAAGACATACCCCCTCCTTTCACGTAGCTGACCATCTGGAGAGAAAATACACACAGTGATCATTTCAATAGAGTGTGAGATGGAGAAAGGGGGAGGGCGGGCAGGACCCTGCCTGCCCCATGGAGAGGCCCCTTGATTTTTAAAAAAATTTTTTAAACGTTTATTTATTATTGAAAGACAGAGAGAGACAAAGCATGAGCATGGGAGGGGCAGAGAGAGGAGGAGACACAGAATCTGAAGGAGGCTCCAGGCTCCGAGCTGTCAGCACAGAGCCCGACGCGGGGCCAAACTCACAAACCCAGCGAGACCATGACCGGAGCCGAAGTCAGACGCTTAACCAACTGAGCCACCCAGGCGCCCCCACCCCCCTGATTTGTTTTTGAAGGGCAGCTTGGTGTTTTCCAGGCCCAACTGTGGAAAGCGCTTTGCACGTAGAAAGCATAGCAAGAAGAAAGGCAGAAATGCTCAGGAAGAACAAGTAATGCAGTGATAACTGGGGAACGCGAGGCCAGGGCCAGAAGATTGCAACTTTGCTTTTTATTCTAGAGGCAAGGCTGAACCAGGAGTGGGTTTCGAGCCAGGGAGTGAGGCAGTCTGTTTTTGGCAAAGATCGTTCCAGCGGTGGTGTGGGGAAGGCCTTGGGCTGGCAGAGATTCCAGTGAGTGGTAGAGACTGGACGGAGAGCCCCATTAAAGCCGCTCCAGGGCTGCAACTGGGCAGTGACTGCTGGCTGGACAGAAGGGGACAGAGGAGGATGCTTCTGCTGAGCCCCTAGACAGAAGGAAGAAATCCCTCAAGACAAATGAGGGCCCAGCCCCAGCTCCTGTCGCTGCTCCTGGGAACTGGATCTTGGGCCCTGGCAGGCTCCATTCGCCTCCCACTGATGGCCCCACCCAGAGTCATCAGAGGGGATGCTCCCCAGGAACCCAGTCCTGCTGCCTCTCCCCCTTTATTACCGCCCCCCCCCCAATTCCCTATGGGGACAAGCAGAAGTTGCCTCATGTGGGGCCTTAAACGTTAGATTTTCTCTTGACCAAATGCTCTGGGCTCCCCAGGGCTGAGAGCTATTAGAGAAACAAAGGAGAACCCTTTTAATTAGGCTCTCTCTGCATCTCCCTGCAGGGGCTGGGAGGGGAGGCGCAGAAGCCCCCAGTTGTTCTGGTGATTAGATACAACAGGGGAAAAGTTGGAAACATCTGGGTGTATTTATACCTCCAAAGCCATGACCGAAACACATGAGGGTTTAAATGAGCTGAACCTTCCTCTGGGCTTTTGTTTAAATTTATTTGCAGCCGCCTGGGAGATCTAGTGATGGATGGAAAGCCTCGGGGTCAGCCCTCTCTCGCTCTCTGGGGACACTCACCTGCCCCTGTAGCAATGCCAAGGCCTGGAGAGGCTTATCATCTGAAAAGGTTACCTCTGTAGTGTCACTAAGGGCACTTTTTGTTTCATAACCAAGTATCCCACTTTATACCCAGTGGGCACATGAGGGCACCCGAGCTGGCGTTGGTGCTAACGGCAGAGGGATCTCCAGAAAGTTCCAGACTTTCAGCTGAGAAGTATATAAATACACCCAGCTTTCTGTAATACATAAATACATATCTGAAAAAGGAAGGGAAAGGAAGGAAAGGAGCAATGAATTGTTAGAGATCTGTCCTCAGGAGTCACTGACAAACTCAAACAAAAGGCGGACTTCCCTTCATCCCAGAAGTGTCCGTTTTGCAGCATCTGGCAAAGTTCAGGTGCCATTGAGACCCTTCAGAGTGACTGACGTTTTAGTGCAAATAACAGAGAAGAATGCCCTTTTCTGAAAGTTGCTCTCAGTGTAAGACTTACATCTTATACTAAGGCTAATAGGAAAAATAAGTAAATAAAGAAGGCAAGGTCCCTCTCCCTTGACAAAATGCCCAGGGCTAATCTTCTTCTAGAATAGTCCCCTCTCTGCAAGTCCTGTCACCCTGAGGAAAGGAAGCTACTCTCCTGGCTGATGCTGCATTTTTTTTTTCCTAAGAAAGACTACTTTGCAAAAAGCGTTTTTGAACAAATTGTGCCATTTGAGAAAAGGCAGGGCTAGAACAGAAACCGTCAAGCTTTAATTTCTCTGCTAATTAATGGTTGATCATCAATCCTTTTATGATTCTTGACCCCAGAAGGAAAATTTATTAGGACTTTTAGATTTTGCACAGTCGTGCTAAATGAGGCGTGTAATGCACTAATTTAGTGCCTCGTTAGCATAAGCAGGGCCTCCCCAGCCCGCTCCCTTTCCCCATGGAAGGTTTTCTCCAGAGCTGTCAGGAATTTACCTAGGACAGGCAGGGCTTATCCGGGCTCAGGTGCCTGAGAGGCCACAGCCAAGATGTAGGCTTGCTGCATTCACCCTGGGCCTCAGACACTGGATCTTTCATTTTATTATATATTTATTTATACTGTAAAGATTTTAGTTTTACGTAATCTCCACACCCAACGTGAGGCTGGAACCCACAACCCTGAGATTCAGAGCTGCACGCTCCACCAACTGAGCCAGCCAGGCGCCCCTTTCACTTGTCATGAGAATATCTAAATGCCAAAGTCTTGAAGCCACTTCATAACCGTTCCCTACGAAATCCAGTTTATGGGAGGCCCAGCTTCCGCAGCTATTTTCACCATCTCGATCCCACCCCTTAAGCGAAACAACAAAACATTTTACCCCTCGGAGAGGATTTCTGTTTGTTGAGATAACGGACAATTGGTGTCCCAGCTGACGATGTTTATGTTTAACACGGGTATGTAGCCTAGACCTTTCTCTGATGTAAATGCCAACTCAGTAAATGCCCAGACTTTGCTGCACGTACGTTTAAAACCCTGAGAAGTGTGCTGCGAGTTGATGTAATTCGGGGTCCAGGTTACATGACAGGCAGGCAGAGTAATGAAGACCACCTCGCTGGGCAGGGAGCCAGGCCCCTGCTTGGACTCTGCCGCCAGCTCCTGTGGGGAACTGCAGCAAGGCACTTGCCCTTTCTGGACCTCTGTTTTCCCATCTGTTAAACGATCTGTAAATCTTCTTGCCTAAGGTCCCTGCTGGTTTTGACATCCCATCATTCAGTGAGTCGAGAATGCCAGAGACAGGCTGGGTGACTTGGCCACAGAAAGGGGGTTGGTGAAGAAGAGTTTTGAAATATTAGAAATGTTCAGAAAGCCCATCAACACTGGGAATTTCTTCCCAGTAGTTCCCTTTTGAAGAACATGACCCAAGGAGGTAATTAGACAAATACATACAGGGGTATTTATGAGACCGTAAAGGATTGGTTAAGTAAAATATAGTATATCTATATAACGGGATACTATGAAACCATTAAAAATAACACCATAGGGGCACCTGGCTGGCTGAGTCAGGAAAGCATGAGACCCTTGATCTTAAGGTTGTAAGTTCAAGCCCCACATTGGGCATGGAGCCTACTTAAAAAAAATGGGGAGGGGGGACACCTGCGTGGCTCTGACTTTTGTTTTTGGCTCAGGTCACAATCTCGAGGCTCATGGGGTCAAGCCCTGTGTCAGGCTCCAAGCACTGATATCACAGAACTTGCTTGGGATTCTCCTTCTCCCTCTCTCTCTCTGCCTCTCCCCCTCTTGCACATATGCACTCACTTCCTCTCTCTAAGTAAATAAATAAACTTAAAAAAAAGAATATTGTAGGCATGGAAATATGCTCAATCTTTGTTAAGAAAAGAATCCAAGATTTCTAAATAGCATCTCTTACATGATACTAGTTTTGCAGAAGTATATCCATAAGTGCATCTACACAAAGGTCTGGAAGGAGCTACACTGAGATGTTCATAGTGATCCTTGGGGGGTAGGATTCTGAGGGATTTTTGTTCTCTTCTTCATATTTTTCTATTTTTCCAATATTTACTTATAATAAATATTTACCACTCTTAGAATCAGAAAAAAATTACGGAAATTATTTCAGGGAAACGAAATCTTGGCTCTGAAAATATGTGCTCTTTTCACACACAGAAAATGGCAACTATTAATCTCAAAGGGCCTGGAAATAAGTGATTTATTGGTTGGAGGTTTTTTTTTTTTTCAACGTTTATTTATTTTTGGGACAGAGAGACAGAGCATGAACGGGGGAGGGGCAGAGAGAGAGGGAGACACAGAACCGGAAGCAGGCTCCAGGCTCTGAGCCATCAGCCCAGAGCCTGACGCGGGGCTCGAACTCACGGACCGCGAGATTGTGACCTGGCTGAAGTTGGACGCTTAACCGACTGTGCCCACCCAGGCGCCCCAGTTGGAGATTCTTAATGAAACTTTGGATGACTGAAACTGTTTGATATCTACACACTCTGGATGACTTAATTTTAAAATCGTGGGGACAAAATGTGTGAAGTTTTTCAAATAAAGAGCCATTTGCTGGATGCATGTCCTTGTGATTCCAGGGTGTCGGTCTAGCAGAGGCATTAGAGATGCTCCAGGCCAGCCCCACATTGTGTAGACGGGGAAGAAACTCACTTGGGGCTGAGAGCTGTTTACAGCAAAGCCAGGCCTAGAAACTGTCTCCTGACTCCTATCTCTCTCTCTTTTTAAAATTTATTTATTTATTTTGAGAGAGAGAGCACAAGCACAAGCACAAGCAGGGGAAGATCAAAGAGAGAGGGAGGGAGAGAATGGGAGGGAGAGAATGTCAGGTTCCGCACTGACAGCACAGAGCCCAATGCGAGACTCGAACTCACAAACCTGCGAGATCATGACCTAAGCTGAAATCAAGAGTCAGATGCTTAACTGAGCCACCCGGGCACCCTGACTCCCATCTGTAGACCAGTGCAGTGAGGACACCTTCTCTCTCCATCCCTAATGGAGGGTGCAGTGGATTGAGATCCTGTTCTGGAGTTCTCCAGGTATGAATGCTGAGGGATCAGGTTCCTTTGTCCTCAGTGCAGGTCCTCAGCTCTGGAATGAGGCCTCCACACCCGATCCTGAGTCTGGAGCAGTCATGTCGGGAGCTGGGACATCCATAGCACAGCCACTTCCTGCACACCAGAGCTCCGGGCTGCTGTGCTCTCTCCTGAGCAGGATGACAGTGGTGAAAAGTTGGTCTGTTTTCTCTGAAGTACGTTGCTCTTCCAGGTTAATTTGTCCAAAGGAAGGATAGCAGAGATTGGAAGTCAGAATATTAGATTATCTGCATACCACTTACAAGTCCCCTCCCCCACCAAGAGCATCCCTACTGCTGGGAACAGTGTTGGGTCATTGGAGGATGGTGGGGGAAGGAGCGAGGAAGAGGATGGAAGAGAAGAACAAGATGCTTCCCCTGCCTTTAGGGTGCTCAAAATTTAAGAGGGGGTGCGTCCCTTGTGAGCGTGGAGCTGTAAAATAAGGCAGTCTACAAGAACCTGAAGAGGGACAGACTAAATACACACTGGGACACTCCAAGGAGGCTCTGTTTAGTTGTTTTTTTTTTATGTTTATTTATTTTTGAGAGAGTCAGAGACAGAATGCGAGTGCGTTTGGGGCAGAGAGAGAGGGAGACACAGAATCCGAAGCAGGCTCCAGGCTCCGAGCTGTCAGTACAGAGCCCGACGCGGGGCTCGAACTCATGAGCCGTGAGATCATGACCTGAGCTGAAGTCGGATGTTCAACAGACTGAGCCACCCAGGAGCCCCTGCTCTGTTTGGTTTGAATGGAGGAGATCCTTGAGAGCTTCCAAGAGAAGATGAGCTTTGAAATAGGCCTTTGGAAAACAAACTATTTCAATATTTGGAGGTAGAGGGAAGAGCATATGGGGTTGAAGGAAGCAGAGGGTGACAGCAGTGTAAATGCAGAGCGGGGTTCGGGGGGGTGGGGGGGTGAAGAGGGGAGGAAGGACCAGGAACAGGGAAGGGACCCTGTGGCTGGAACTCAGTGTACGTGTAGAAAGACGGCAAGAAAGCTTGTGTGTTACAGAAAGGTGGGGGTCATGTCTTGAGAGGCTTGAAGACCCTGTAAAAGCGTTTGGCAAAAAGGAGGCATTGCCTGCAGGATTTCATGTTTCAGGAAGCTTTTCCTCACAGTGGAGGGAAAAGACTAGATCCAGACCCAGCGGCCCTGGGGAAAAGACAAGGAGACCCTGGCCCCTCCTTCTTCCAGGTGGTGTGAGGAAAGGAACTCAACCCTTCAGTTCTCCTGGGATTTTTGGCTGCTCTTACACTAATTTGCAGAGAGAAACTTCTGATCTGGTTATTCCAGCAGCATTAGTTGCGGGGGGGGGGGGGGCAGGAAAAGTAAGTAGTGTCCTTGGTGTCCCTCTGGGGGCAATGGAAGCCTGATGTCCTCCTCCCGACCGCTATCCAGGAGAATTTCTGCTCCCACTTGAGAGCCGTGATCCCAGTGTGGTTCTGAGTCTGGAACTGGAAAGCCACATTTTCCAACGAAGGGAGCCGCAGGAAATAATAAATCTCTCAAGATTTACAGGTTAGGAAATTCCTTCAGGAGAGTAAACAGAGAAGAGGTGGGGCAGAATCGGGGCAGGAGAGGGATCTGCTGCCCGGGATCCTCCTGGCATAAATACAGGGGCGAGGGGAAGGGAAGAACTGGGGGTTTGCCCATCAGAACTCATGGCTGGAGACTTTAAACATCATCTAATTTGATCCCTCTTCGGCTTTTTCCTCACTGAATTCATGGTTCTTATTCTGCCAATGGTGAGGATGAACTAAATGACCTCCAGGGTGTCATTCAATGCTTGTAGTTAAGCCCATGTACTCACTCCCGGCCCTGATTATGCTGGGTCTCACTCTCCCCAACTGAAAACACAATCAACGGAGTCTCACGCATCACCCAAGTTTGGGCTGAGGATTAAGGACGGGACATCTGGAACTTCCCTTGGAGGGATACATCTGGGCCTGATTACCATCGTATTTACTGTCTTTTTACTCTGGAGACAGTCTCATAGACGCACCCTATGTAACAATAGAACAGAAGCGAGCACACCATCGCGGCACACATGCCCAAACACCCTCAGCCCGCGGAGGGAGCCGCACAGGCACAAACGCGGGCACACACACGTGCATGCGCATGCACACGCCCTTGCTCCCCTTTCTCTTTCTGGGGTCTGTTGCACAGTGAATTTCCTTCACTGTCAGAGACCAAGCTCTTCCCTCTCCCCTCTCTACTCGCCTGCACACCCACCCCCTCCCCCCCACCCATTCCAGGACCGGCTGCTCCATTCCGCCAGCAGGTGGCGCCCGCGGCTCTCGGACGACCAGGCCGAGTTCTCCAGCCTGAACTCCTGGCCTCCCCACCCCCACCCTTGGAATGGGATAATTTGGGAGTCATCTGTAGGAGGGCTGCCAAGGCCTTAAATTTACTGCTTGGAACTTGGATAAGTTTCCCCAGACGAGGCACTGGAGGGGAAAGAGGAAAGGGGAAGGGGGGCAGCCGGTCCCTGGGGTGTAGGGAGGATCTGGGCAGGGTCGGGCCAGCTTCGGCTCTGGCGGCCAAGGAAGTCCTTCCTGCAAGGCCCCACCCCAAGGGGGTGTCTGAAGCAAGGCCAGGTCACACCCTGGAAGGGGAAATGCTTTCACTGGTGCGAAAACCCAGGAGAACAAAAGGATTCACAGACCAGAAGCGAAGCCAACAAGAGCCAACGAAATCATGTCCATCCTCCCGGCCTCTGACTCAGCTCTGAACCCCAGTTTCAGCCTCACCTATTGTGGGAAGCCATGGCTGACCTGTGAGCCTCATGGCAGAATTAATCACCAGCTGCCTCCTTGGGGCTCCATGGCACTCAGCTTCCTGTGGCATCTGTCACGGCTTTCCCAGTGGGAGAGTTACATGCGTTAGTATAGAGCCTATTAGTATATTGACTGTGGTTACCCCAGGCCAGGGGCCAGACCCCGTTTATCCTGAAGTCCCCATGAGCCCACAACATCATTGCTCATAAGTCCTGGGGAGTCTACGCACAAGTCAGAACATTCTGTTTAAGCAGATACTCCTACCTCTTGGGGTCAGCGCTAGGACCTGGAGAAAATTCTACCAGCTGGAACTGTGAGGTCAAAGGAGAAAATCCCTCTTAGTCTGGGTCACAGGACTCACGTCCTTTTCTCCTGAGGTAGATGAGAGACACACACAGACAGACACACATCTCACAGCTCCGGGAGCAGAGGCAGGGAATGCAAAAAATGTGGCCGTGCCAGCCACAGAGAGGTCTGCAAATGCCTTCTTAATTGAGCCTTTCTGGGAGCAAACCGGCTGGAGGAGGGCCGGGAACAGAGAGGGGTGTGGGGAGGAAGTGCCCAGGGTGCTCTGGTCCCCCCCTCCTTTGTGGCAAACTTGGAGACAGCCAAGGCAGTGCCTTCAGTTTCTTCCTGTAAAGCACCATTATGTCTGCGATGCCCATTGAGAAAGATTTGCTGTATCCTTGGATGGTTCTGGGGCAAAGGCTTTCCCAAAGGAGTCCAAGTCCCTTTTCCTGCAGCTTTCACCCATTTGAAGCCACCTGGGACACATTGATTTGCTTGGACAGTGAATAGATGTATACAGACGGGGCTCAGAAGGTTCTGCAGAGCGCCTACTAAGGCTAGACATCTTGCCTATGTTATTTCGCGAATGAGAAAACCTAGGGAGTACTATTATTATAAGTGTTATCGTCTCCTTGCCGCAGATGAGGAAAGGCAGCTCAGAGGGCTGTGTAACTTGCCCAAGACACACATTCCGCTTGGGCTCTGTCATCTAGCTGGTCTTCCGGCTTCCCTTCATGTGGCTGGAGACAAGGGTCCTGGCTCTGCAAACCCTCTTGTCGCCAGGCTACATGCTGATGTCTGTAACTCTCCCTTCCAGCACTTACGTCCAGGTCCTAGTCCATCCTGGCCAGCTTCTGGAACACCCTCTGGTTGGTCTCCATCCTTCTACAGTGAGGGTCCCAGACGGGGACATATTCATTCTTGTTGCTTTGCTTGAAACACATCACATGCCAGCTAGTAACCCATGTGGCTACTTCTTTTCTTGAAGAATTAGCATGAGCCTTGTCTCCCAGACACACACTGACCTTGGCCCCTGGGAGTGCTCTGGGTAGCAGAAGGAGCCCACTCTGAGGTCAGTGGACATCACAGCCATCAGCTGTCTTGGTTGAGACAGTGCCCCCCTCACCCTGCTTCCCAACCTCCTGGCCTCCAAACCACCAACTCAGCCACTTGGAATAAATAGGTCACATTATGCTTTTAGTGTAATGTTAGTTATTCTTTAATAAATAGGTAATACAGGGGCATCTGGGTGGCTCTGTCAGGTAAGTGTCCGACTTCGGCTCAGGTCATGACCTCACGGTTCATGAGTTTGAGCCCATGTTCGGTCTCTGCGCTGGCAGTGAAGAGCTTGCTGGGGATTCTCGCTCTCTCCTCTCTCTCTGCCCCTCTCCTGCTCACACTCTGTCCCTCTCTCTCAAAAATAAACGTTAAAAAATTAAAAAAAATACAAATGTCAGTTTACCAAAACCACTGTTCTACACCTTTTCTTTTCTCTTTTTACTGAGTATTCATATCTTCCAATTTATGAATGGGGATTTAAGTTGACCCCCCTACCAGTGGTCAAACCTGAACCATACCTGGTGCACCTAAAACACAATGCAGATGAAACCCTCAGCCGAGGTTTATTAAACAAACAATCCCCGTGTAGATATTAAGAGATTACTGTGCATTCTTGTTCACATTTCCCACGTACCTTTTCCAGGAATTCAGGGGACTTGGCACCGATCTTTGGGAGACGTGACCCTACTTTATAAAGAAGATCATCATCCAGGAATTGAAATTATGTATTCAAACCAAGCGACTGCTCTATCGCGGCTACTCTGATTTTGTGCTTCGGAGACCTCTGAGCTGAGTTTCTGAGAGAGGAGAACCTTGGCTGAGTTTTCTCAATAATAATTTCAATATACACAGATGTCCTAGGAAGGGCTCGTGCTGTCAGTATGATGCAGTCATGGGACTTAACTTCCGGCTTCCACCTTGAACTGAAGACAGTACATGCACCTGCCCATTTTTTTAGACCTTTCTTTTAGTGTCCCTGACTGCAAAGCAGTGATAATTCAATCTGCTATAAGGATTTTAGCACTCCAAGGTATTAATACCTAGCATTAAACAGCGCACGCACACACACACACACACACACACCACAAAAAACATAAAACGAAAAAACCCAACTAGTCAAGTGCTAAGGATGACATTCTGTCTTTGCCTAAGTATATTATAAGAAATGGAAATATTTAGCCTTGCGGGGTGGAAGCTGTCTGCATAGCCTGGGAGTCTAGAAACCTTCCATGATATACGTGCAATAACTTAGTTATACCGGAGAAAAGATCTAAAACAGACATAGCTTTAGAGCATTCATGATAAATGGTTCTTAACAAATTGAAGCTGATTATTCCTCTCCCTCACATTCCCAAAGAGGTGGTCCCTGCTCTTAAATACAGTTCATTCCTGGAAACTCCATCTTAAAGGGAAATCCTGCTTTAATCGTATGGTTAAGGGCTTCTCTCTTCAAACACATTCAGTCTCATGAGAGAGTGAATGGATGAACGTGACGGGGAGGAGGAAGGCGTATTGTTAGGCCATGTCTCACTAGGGTGGCGAAAACTGAAGCCTGCTTCGAATAATGCTCTCTAAAGAGAATGAAGTTTATTGTAACAAATGGTTGGTGTGGTTATTGAATTATATAGATAGCCATTGAAATAAAAAGAAATACTGATTGAGACACACAGTGAAGAGTGAAGCTCCCCTGGGAGATTTAGAAAGTGGTTTTCCGGGGGAGCCTGCTCTCCTGCCCCCCAGAGAAATACTGTCTCCACCTGGACCCTTCTACCTACACACCTTGGTCCAGTGTAAACGACGACCCTTCTGGGCCTTATCTTCCTTCACAGGGAAGTGGTCTTCCAGTAGTCCAAGAATAAAATGTCAGGAAATGCCTGTGGGTCTCCTGAGGAGGGAGAAATCGCATTTATCAAATGGTGCAGGGCCTGGAGACAGACTGAAGGAGGAGCCTCCTCTCCAAGCCTGAAGAACCAGGAGCCTCTGAGACCAGAAAACCAGAAAGCAGCTAATTAAGAAGTTAGCTTCAGGGCCAAGTCAGTCTTTGTTTGCTCCCCATTCTTTGTCTACCATCTTGCATATCAAATTTAAACATGTGAGGGTTTGCCTTTGGAGTTGATGGGTGGCATTGGCTCGCGTGGCAGAGCACATCTGGGGAGAAAGCAATGAACTCTCCCTGGAGTGGAGGGTACATCCTTCTGTGGGCTGGGGATCTCCCCCAGGGGGCAGCTTGGGGGACTGGAATGAAGCTACTGGAACGTGCCTGCAAGGAGCCGTTCACTGGTCCCAGGCCTGGTGGAGAGCCCCATGGGAGGAAGGCACATCTGGAGCTGGGCTTGGGTCTGGCAGGTGAGCTGGCAGAGTTCTCTCTAGGGAAAGTATCAGAGAGGCTTGGCTCAGAGCAACCTGGAGGTTTCACTTGCCTGGCATCATCTTCGGGGAGATACCATCTCTCCCCACCAGCTTGGCAGGAGTCTGATCTTGGGTGGGGAGGTGAGGAGTTCTCTTGGATCAGGTGAGCACTCCCAGGTGAGCCAGCACAAGAGTGCCTTGTCTTCTCTGCAGGCAGAGGGAAACCAGCGTCCACAGAGACAAGCACAGAGCTGCACACCCATTCACGGCTTCTCTCGACACACGTGGGCCGTAGGGCAGTCTAGTCCTTGTTGACCCGGTATCCACATTCCGTTTCTTCTTTGGTAACAGACTCCAATTCTACTTGACGCGGCCATGAGACTAATTCCCTGCCACCCCTGCAGCTGGGGTGGCCAATGAGACGCAAGCAAATGTTACTAGCTGGGGCTTCAAGGGAGACTGACCTGGTGGGAAGGGACCACGCAGACCCTCGCCCTTCTCTTTCCTCCTCTCTGGAGTTCAGAGGTGCCAGCTAGAACTCACGTGGTCATCTTGGTTTGTGAGGCCCACAAGGAAGTCGTGTTTTAGAAACGGCTGAGGAAAACCCTAGAAGCCCTTGCTCCTGATGCTCTTGTGGACGGCAGCCTATTCTCAAAGACGCCTTTTAGATGAGCCAATAAGTCCCCAGTTTGTGACTGAGACTGTTACTAACCAAACAAAATGCCGCAGTGATTCACGCTGACTCACAGAGCAGGGAGCTCCTACTCACTGGAGATGTGCAAGCACCAGCTGTGGTATCCGTGGGGAGAGAAGGATGGCGGGGGTGGGGGTGGCTGAAAGCAGGGGGTTGAGCCTGAAGCCTGCAGTACTCTGTACTTGGTGCCCCGTGCTGTGCTGTGTGCGAACCACAGCGCCCTAGTGGTGTTCAACCCCAGCCTGCCGTGGCCATTGCATCGGTGGTTTTAGACTGTGTTTTGAAGCAGCAGGCTAGAGAGAGAAATTCCCCCCCAAATTAGGGGCCAATGTGAACCGCCTGTTTCTAAAACCCGTGACTGTGCAGTAGAAGAAGCTTCAGGGGCCCGGGGTGCAGGTGACTACTCCCTGGACAACTCCAGCTTTAATATGTCTGCCCTTTGGGCCTATAGGGGGCACTAAGGAACTACCAGATCTCTGTCTCCTCTCTGACTGGGGTCAGTTGTCCCGTCTCCAGCCCTCCCTGGCCAAGGAGAGAGGAAAGAAGGGGGCTGAGGCTAACGCAGAGTGGGTGGGAATGAAATCCTCTCCCTGTCCCTATTCTTCTTAAAGATCTAAGAACACAGAGCATCTGGTTTTCAAGTTCAAAAGAAAATGCCCCACCAAACTCCTCAACAAGAGCTTGACATTTCTGTCCCTGAATCTGAGACCGGGAAGAGGCCTTGGAGGCCAGCCAGTCCTCACCACTCATTTAGCAAATGAGGAAGCTGGAGGCCTGGGAAGGGGAGGCCACAGGTCCAAAGCACACAGGGCGTTAGTGGCAGCAGCATAGGGCCAGGGATCTGGGCCTTCGGATTTCCAGTCTAGAGTTCTTTCCACCACACCCATCGCCATGGCCACATGTGTTTTCTTTTCTGGCCCTTGGGGGACTCTGGCAGGGCTGGGGGTCTGATGTGAACTGGAATCTGTTCAATTTCACCTCTCATTGCTCCTGCCAGCTCGCCAGCTCTGGCTGACGGAGGCAATTAGAACCAGACATCCCATAAGGGCATTCCAGGGAGATCTCTTAAAATTCCACAGCAGCTGGGGACTTGCCTTTTCCTGCAGGGATCATCTGGCGTGCAAACACCCAGGCGTGTAAGTCGCAGGGTGGGAGAGGGGTGCTTACACACACGCTATCTCTCAAGACACACTCACCCACAGGCAGAAAAACAAAGAAATGTTCACTAGCGAACTCTTTCCTTCCTACCTCCCAAAGAGGGAGGTTAGGAATTTACAGGCCACCCTGGGAACATCTAATTACTTGCTGCGAGGGAGGAGCACTGTGTTTGCACTGGTCAGTGGGTGGCAGAGAGGTGGGAGGGCATTCCTGTTTGTCTTCCACCCCCCTGCCGATGGTTGCTCACCACTGGGCCCCGGGGGACAGCCAGGGGGTGTTGGTGGCCAGCTCAGCTAATACACAATCATAGGACCCTGGTTTAAAGGCATTACCTCAGTTTCTCTGTGGGAAAGCTGAGTCTCCAAAAGACAAAACGGCAAAGCAAGGAACTCTATCCCGGGACCACTGACTTTGACCTACCAGCCTAGGATATCTGGGGGCTGTAACATCCCAAACAGAAAGACAGACCTGGGATCATGAGTTGTTGGCAGCCTTCTTTGTTTCTCAGGGCTCCTCTTCTACAACTGTCATCAGGAAACCTCGTTTTGGCCAACAACATGCTACTGTCAAGTTGACTAATGTTCAAGTAAACCCAGAGGGCCTTTTGTTAGAAGTCTGTGGGAAATGGCCAAAGGGATTGGGAAGGCAGGTGGGAAAATTGCACATCTTCTTTAATCTGAGGGTCACGTAGGACCACCTGGCCTAACTGTGATTTACAGGAGGATAGAGGGGACCTATGGGACATTCTTCTGTCATGTCTACATACTCAATTGTTTGCAGAGCTTGAGCTAGAACTTCCGTTTTCCAGCCTAGGATGTTGCCAACGCTCTACTCTCTCACTCCCGGGTTATCCCTTGGAGGTTGGATGTTTGCTTGAATATCCTAGGGTAGGTGTAAAACAATAAAAAAAAATTAAGTCAGCTCATGATGGCTATGATTTTTATTAGATATACCTTATAACTCTGACTACCTTCTAAATATGTCCTGGACTTTGTGGTTAATTGATTGGTGTTAATTGCCAACCCATGCATTATGTGATTTCACATGACAGGTTGACTTTCCATCTCTGTGCTACCCATTTGCCAGTGATCTGCACCTGCTGACATCCCTTAGATCTTCTGTCTATGCTCCACACGCTCCAGTTTTTGTTTTTGTTTTTGTTTTTAATCAAGCCAACACCAGAGAGAAAAGAATGAATTCCGCAGATCATGTTGATGGTAGTTTTTGTGTCTGGAAGTAGGAGTGCCTTCATTCATTGCTTCATTCAGCACCTAAAACTTGCTGGGGCTAGGCACTGTGCAAGGTCTTGGGGTGGGGGGTGGGAGAATAGTGGAACAGAGAACTTGGTCTTGAGGAATTCCCACTCTGGTAAAGGAAGACAGAACGTGCCTCTAATGAGCTTTGATATAGAAAATAGAACCAATAAGAGAAGGTCAGATGAAGTGAGTTCAGAAGCAAGGAAACCCCTTCTGGTGGGAGAGGGTAAGAGAACAATCAGGGAAAAGTTCCTGAAAGTGGTGGCATTAAAATCACGCCCAGAGGATGGGTAGGCTTCTGATGTGCAGAGGTTGTGCATGTGGAGGAAGTGGGGCAGGGCATTCTCGGTGGGGAAAGGCAGGTGAGGAAGAAAACAATGGTCTGTTGGGTAAATCATGACAGGGTCAGTATGGCTGGCAAGGCTTGTCTGTCCTTGGAAGGTCACAAATGGTTGTGAACGAGTCTGGGCAGCAGACATGCGGAAGTTGTCCTGGCTTTCTGAGTGGACAAGTGACGTGGGTGTGGCCGAGCTGGCAGGAGCATGTGCATATATGTGACCAGGCTCACCTGAATGAGCTTCCCAGAAGTCCCCTGGAGGAACCACCTGCATTTATAACTCTTACTGGAGCCACACTTTACGGTTTGCCAGGAGCTTTCATAGCCTTTACTCTTCTGATGCCCACAATACTGCTGTGAACAATTCGGGGGTATTTCCATTTTCTGTATTGGGAAACCGAAGACGAGCCCCAGGTTGAACAGTGAGTCAAAGTTACAGCCAGGATCCTGCTCCCATTTCTTCTGACCCCAGATCCTGGACTTTACTCAGCACCATCCTGGCGAACCAGATAAGAGGGTAAGGGTCTGTCCAAGAACACTAGCCTTGGGATATCATTTCCCTTCATCAGAGAATGCATCATGGGGACAAAATTAGTTTAATCAAAGGGACAGGATAGCATGTGTGGATGTGTGTGGATGTGCATGCACATGCCCCTGAGGTGCTTTATATTAAGCTGAGATACTTGGCTAACAGGTTTTCCTGTTCCAGAAGCATAGCCATGGCTCTTGTCTCGGGGGGAAGTCAGTTCTACAGTGGTGGCTCCAAACTGCTCTCACCAAAGCCAGGTTTGTGAGCAATTGAGCTGTTGTGCTAATAGTGGTAGGAAAGCATAGGCCTTGCCATTGATAATAGGATTCATAAGGAGAAGCCATTGTCCCATGGGTCCTTCGCCAATCTGTCCTATGAGAGAGAAAGGAATGCTTTCAAACACCTATACCACCAGTCACCAAGAGAAAGCATCTGTCATTTATCATCCCTCATGTTCTTGATCACATTTTTCCAGGGGCTTAGGGGCCTAGATTTCTTCATTTGCCAAATGGATGTAGGTGTTAGGGATAGCATTGAACCACTTGTTCTTAAAGAAACTTCCCAATTCTAAAAGGGTGGGGGGCGGGGAATGCAATGTCACTTAGTTCCAGAATTGACCAGAGTGACTCACGTGTCACTACACCTGAGTGTAGCGGACACTCAGGTGGAATGGAATGGACTTGGCCATGTCCATTTTCCAAGGATAGAGAACCACAGGCAGGCCTGGGGCAACAGGTGTTTGTTTAACCCTGACACCATGGGTTTCTCCAGGAGTTTATGGTTCCAATGTGGACAGATAGTTTAGCTCTGGGCCAGAGGCTAAAAAGGCCAAGAATGGCCCCTTGGGCCATTTGATTTAGGAAGACTCTGAGGAGCTACAATTCCAGAGGTATTTGGGAAAGAGGAGTGCTCTGGCCCCTTGGTTGATGGAAGGTTCAAGCAAACGACCAAGTAGCCTTGAGAATGGGAGTGGAGAGAAGAAAGGGCATTTACCAGAAAGACACACATCTCAGCTCCTAGGGCCATCAAGTTAAATCTTTCCACTCAACTAATGGGAACGCCAGCAGGGGGTGCGACTTGCCCAATACCAGCCAGCTAATTGGTGATAAAGCTGACTTTTAGGGGCAGGGTGGGCCTTGGCAGGATGAAGGGGGTGTTAAGGTGGAGATGAAGAGAGGACCAGAGGGACCTGGGTAAGGTCCCAAAGGGGAGATGGTAGAACCCCTCACAGTGAGGCAAACTGATGAACACTTGGATGATGGTGAGCAGGAAGTGTCCTCTTTTAGGGCCTGAGGGCTTGTCTGCACAGTGAGGAGTCGGACTTGGAGATTGCAAAAGTCTCTCCAAGCTGGGATGCTCAGTGGTCTCCCCAGAACACTACCGTGGACATGGGGGGAGAACTGCTCCAGGGTCAAAACCGCCAAAGAACAGGCATTCACAGTCTCAGGGAGGAAGCGGCAGGACGACATGTGGGGGAGCAAGATGGGGCAAAGGAAAGTGCCACAAGCAAGACAGAAGACAGCTAATGACTGGATTAAGAAACAGGGTGGGGCTGGTGGTAGAGAGGGAGAAGAGACGGGGTCAGTTCTTTCAGAAATGCTGGAGGGAAGGAACAGTAGGAATCCATGATGGGCTGGCCTGTAAGGTACCATTCCAGGTTGTAGACCAAAGACCTGGTTTCAAGCTCTAATTCACTACCTACTAGCTGTAATACCCTGAAGAAGTCACAGCACCTGAGATTCAGTTTCCTTGGTGTAAAAGGAGAAGAATACTCCCTAACTGACAGGGCTGCTGAGAGAGTTAAATGAGACAGAATATGTGGAAACATTTAAGAGAGTCTGCTCATTCATGAGTTGGTTAATTTATTCATACATTCAGCAAGCATGTGCTGAGTACCTACTGTGTGCCTGGAAAATAGTTTAGGCCCTCAATCGGTGTATTAAAAATAAAGTGGAGCTAGAAAATGAACTCAAATTGTCTGTTTTGGAAGTCTAGAGTAACCACAAGTATTAAGGAAGTGAGACTATAGAACCATGAAAAATGTAAATGAGCTCCTTGGCAGTCACCGTTTTGGATGTAGCTGGTGGAAAGATCAAATCTATTCAGGAATACTGTGACTGGCAGGATCACATGGAGGGGAAGTGTGAATAGATGTCACCCAGAGATAGTAATAGGTCTCCTTCAACAGAAAAGAAAGGGGGCGCCTGGGAGGCTCAGTCGGTTGAGCGTCCAGCTTTGGCTCAGATCATGATCTTGCGGTCTGTGAGTTCGAGCCCCGCATCGGGCTCTGTGCTGACAGCTCAGAGCCTGGAGCCTGCTTCGGATTCTGTGTCTCCCTCTTTCTCTGCCCCTCCCCCGCTCATGCTCTCTCTCTCCCTGTCAAAAATAAATGAACATTAAAAAAAAAAAAAACAGAAAAGAAAGAGCTCTAGGATTTCATAGTCCAAGCTTGGCTATTTAAACCAGCTCTGAAACACTTCTTTGTTTTCTACTATAGGAACGGTGGGGTTCTATCTTCTTGAGCCTAAGCTTCAGAACGCTGGACATAGATGGCTTCTCTAAAGATGTTTTATTCCATTTTTCCTCCATTTGAGATCCTTAGGGTTTTCAGGGGTCTATGAGAATTGCAGTAGGGATTTGCAACCTATTTTCAAAATTTCAAACATCCTATAAAAAACCACATGTCCTTACAATGAAGTTTTATTTGGCTAGAATAATATCAACCAGCCATGTTGATCAGAGCCTCTGGTGTGTGCTTTGATGAATAGAAAGGAGAAATAAAATAAAGCCTGCTTAATAAGTTCAGTGTGTTTAGAAGTCAAAAATCTCTCAAACATGGGGCCTAGAGCACTAAGGATATAATAAAAAAAAAGACTGAAAATACAGTTGAAAATGTTGGTAACTATGACTTTGATTCAACTCTTCTACTTTCCTTTTTAGAACTCAAGAGCCACAGAAGCAAAGAAATTTGTCCAAGGTCGGAGCCTCTTGGTGGCAAAGCCAGGCCCAGAATCCAGACGCCAGGCCACTGGGCTTGTGCTGTGCCTCAGTATTCTTGAGCCTGGTTTTGAAATCTTTCATTTGCATTTGGGTTTTAGCAAAAGCAAGTTCCCTTCCTAAAATCACTGCCTGGGTATCAAAGGGGAAAAAGATCTGGGGCGCCTGGGTGGCTCAGTCAGTTGAGCCTCCGACTTCAGCTCAGGTCATGATCTCATGGTTCGTGGGTTCAGGCCCCTGCATCAGGCTCTATGCTGACAGCTCAGAGCCTGGAGCCTGCTTTGGATTCTGTGTCTCCCTATCTCTCTGCCCCTCCCCTGCTCGTGCTCTGCCTCTCTCTCAAAAACAAATGAAGATTAAAAAACATTTTTTAATAAAATAAAATAAAAGGGAAAAGATCCAACAAAGGGCTTTTCCTTGGGCAACTCCTCATCTGAGTCTGGTCACCCGATGGGTCATTAGTCCAGCTCATGTTTGTCTGATGGAATTCTCCAAGGCTGGGGGAAGATTGACAGGCAGGAACGCCCTGGGAGGTTCTTGGGGGGAGATGGACATCCTCTCTTTATCTTCAAAGCAAATGTTCAGGAAGGGAAATGGCAACACTTCCCAGAATTCAGGCTGCAGCAAAAACACAGATGACATATCAGACTGATGTCTCATCCATGAGAGGCAAAGGCACAATCACCAGGGCTGCTGAGGAAATCGCTTGTTCGTCAGTGGAGAGCGGGATAGATAGAAACCTCTCCTATCTAAAAAAAAGAACACCTGGGTAAATCCGGGTTTTCCAAACAGGGAATTATGCGTAAGGACCCAAAGTTGTGAGCTGTTGAAGAAAGGTGTTTAGTTGAAATGTGTTCCCCCAAGGTTATGAGTTAGCAGCAGAACACATTCCAACTTTTTATGAGGGTACAGGAATTCTGGGAAAATTAGGTAAGATGAATTTAGATTCATGATGGCCAAAGTGGCCTATACTTTCATTTGGGAAGACTAGAGATACCTCATTTGGAAACATCTAATGATTACATTTGGAACATGCAATTAACCTCTCTCTTCGGGGGCTTTCATAATGTAATAAAATATCCTGTTTAGATCCCTTCAAGCTGGCGGTCTCTCTTTTGAGAGAGATTTCCACAGATTTGAGAGTCCGTCCTGGCCCTGCTTTCTTCCAATGAAGTTGACTGACTCTGGCTCCAGCTGGATATACTTAATAGCCACAGAACTTGTATTTGCTGTTGCCTCCTTCACATGAAAACCACCTGGATCTTTCAGAAAAGTGAATCTGTTTATGCCATCGATCCCTACTTAAAACCCCATGGTGGATTTCTATTGTTATTAAAAGTTGAAATCTCTTGTGAGCCCTATTGCATCTTGTGAGGCCCCTCATCATTCTGCCTCTCTGGTCCCAACTCCTCTTGTTCCAGCCATATTCCTTTTTTTTTTTTTTTTTTAATAACCTGTAATCACCAGGACCCCCATTACCACAGAGTCTTTATGTATGCTGCTCCCTTCACCAAATGCCTTGCCTCCTCCTCTTCACCTGGTGGTCCTTTAGATATAAACCTACTTGTCACTTCCCTAAGAAAATTTCCTGTACACTCGTGTTTACATCAAACTCCCCATTTACATGTGCTCAGAGTGCCATGAACCCCTCCTTCATAGCCCTGAAGACAGTTCAACTTTAATTTGTGGGTAGTTATTCGACTAATGTCTAATTCCTCCATTAGACTGTGAGCTCATGAAGACTGTTGTTCTCACTAATGTGGTTGGGAGAGTGCCCGTGACATGGTAGACACGTTTGAGAGAATGAAGGGATGATCTCATGTTTGGTCCACAGTAGGCATCTTCTAGAGTAACTGAATGAAAGTGGGAAGAAGAGATGCACTCTGGGCCAAGAGAGCTTGGTCCTAGGGCCTGCCTCTCCACTAAATGGCTCAGTGCCTTTTCACTGGGCCAGGCCCATCCTTCTCGAGGCATCAGGGCCTCCTAGCAAGGTGGGAAATTGAATCAGTGCGCTGTGCTGCCCGGGGTCTAAAGGAACGGAGGTTGCATCTTGGCTCTATCAGCTTCTAGCTGTGACCTTGAGCCTGTTAGTTCATTTCCTGAGATGTTATTAATTCATTTAATGTCTGTCCAAGGTCTCAACGTTTAGAAATCTGTGAGGGCCCAAACGAAGCCAGTGGCAGTGAGAAGAGAGAGGAGATGGAGAGAAAAGGTAGTTTAGAGAGTGGGGTAGTAAACCAGTGTGTCTCAGAATGTGGTCCCAGGACTGCCAGCGGCAACACCTGGGAATTTGATAGGACTGTAAAGTCTCCAGCCCCATCCCACCCTTACTGAGTTAGAAACAATTCAGGTGCGTCCCAGGGAGCTGTGCTTTAAGGAGCCCTCTGGAAAATTCTGATGCATGCTCAAGTTACACAACCACTAGATTAGGGGCTGAGGGTGAGGGAAAGAAAATACTGAAGACAGAGGAATTGCTAAAAGGCGAATGTGGCCAGTTGGGACTACTCGAGGGCTTGGCTTGCCTGTCTCTGATAAGAATGACTCCCTGACTTGTTAATCTGTCCGTGAGGCATATGGGGTGGAGTGGACGAGCCAAATGTAGGTTACCTACTGATAGAAAACCCACTTTTATGAGGGACATTAAGGCAGCTATATTCAGGGAGAAACTCATGTCTTGATTTCATGAGATGTCTCAACACAGCTTGAAATAGGACAAGGCCCTGGGAAATGGGACCATCCCATGCACCTGTGTCCTGAAGCATCTGGCAATCCCAGACACAGGGAGAGTCAAACAGCACTGAAGAGACTTAGCTATTTCCTTTCCCCGGAAACATCCTGGGCCTGAGTGATCCATTTGTGCCTGAGTGATCTCTCTTTTAATGAGGGGTCCAAAAAAGGCACTGTACAGTTTATAGGAACGCTTTCTATTCTTGCCAAATAATCAGAACATTTAATAGTTAGGACCTTGAGGGGATGGCTAAACACAGCCCCACCCATATCACCACAAAGTTTTGAACAATAAACCCAACATCTGGTTTCTTGTCTATGACATTACCATTGGGATGCTGTTGAGACCAGGGAGCCATTGTTGTTGTAAATCCATAGAACTTGGAATCCAATGAACACTTTCTTCACTGATGTATTTTGCACATGCTTTGGCTATATTCTTTTTGTGTGTGCTTATTTTAATCAATATGTTATATATACATATGTTGACAATCAATAGTTATCTCTGGTTTTTTTTATCCTCTTTTCTACATGACAAGGTTTTTCCAAGGAATGCTATTGTCATCGTTATCATTATCAGTATTATTTAACAGCTAATGTTCAATGGGGGGAGGAGGGTATCTCTGGAAGATGAGGCTAGAGAAACATATTTACTCCCACATTTGATAAATATTTATTGAGCACCTATTATGAGCCACGCACTGGGGATATAGCAGTGAATAAAATAAACAAACTTCAGCCTTCACAGATTTTATATTCTATCTGAGAATACAGACTATTAATAATAATAAGTGATTAGGTAAGCATATAGTACATCAGAGGTTATATGTGGTCTGTTAAAAAAAAAGAGAGAGGCAGGAAAAGATAGAAAAGGTCAGAGAAGTCAGAGAAGAGGGAAGGCCTCAATGATAAGGAACCTAAAAGAAACAAGGTAGTGGCCAATTCAGACATGTTAGGGGAGAGCTTTCCAGGCAGAAGGAATGACAGGCACAGGGTTCTGAGATAGGAGCTTGCCTAGAGCATGGATGCGGCCAGTGGAGTGGAGACACTGGAGAGAATACTAGAGATGGGTTTTGGAGAGCTTATGAGGGCCATATAGAGTAGGATTTTTTTTTAGAACATTGTAATAAATTTTGCTTTTACTCTGAGCAAGGTGGTAATTGAGGACTGTGCACACAGGATTTTTCACACTGGATTCTGGGTCTGAAAAAGAATGTTCTGGTTGCTATTTGAAAATAATAGTGGGGTAAGGGAGAAATCATAGACACCAGCAAGGAAGCTTTTGCAGTAATCCCGGTGAGAGATCAGGGAGATTGATTCAGGGTGATGAAATAGAGGTGGTGAGCAGTAAGGATTCTGGATTTCTGTTGAAGATAAAGACAACAGGATTTGCTGATTGGATTAGACACAGGGCAGAAAGGAAAGGTTAGAGTCACTATGACTCCAACTTTTGGCCTGTGCAACAGAAGAATGGAATTGTCTTTAACTGAGATGGGGAAGACCATGGGAAGACATTGGGGAAGGACATTGGAATTTCAGTTTGGAGAGTTTAAATTTGAGAAGTTAATTACATATATGAGGCTAGAACTTAGGAAGACACACTAATGAATATTTGTTTTGACCCAAAGTTAATAGAGATACAGCTTCGACTGATCCTGTGAAAGATAGATTGGGAGCCAGGAGACTAAAGGCAGGGAACATGCTAGGAGGCCATGGCCATACAGCTGACAAGAAAGCCCTGAACAAGGACAGGTGGGAATGAGGAGAGGAAGCGGAGTTGAGAGATATAGAGGAGGTAGGCTCAACTAGACAAGGTGGCAAGAGTAGATATCAAGGTGGAGAGATGAAGACCAGCCCAAGCCACATTCTCCAGCGTGAAGATTCACAACCCATTATAACAGACACTGTGAAATAATTTCCATGTTCCACCCAACGGGACACTTCTAAACCCAGGACACCAAAACTATGGGGTCACAGAGGAACCGAGGCAGCTATTTCAAGTTCTGATAATAGGTAAAATACAAGACATGTTACTTATTTGAATGTCATTTCATAGCACCCAAGATTAAATTTAAACCCTTGACCCTCTGCATAAGTAGAAACTGAGTAGGGTTTTTCTATCACTATGCCACTATTCTGCTGTCTTCTTCTGGCAGTGGCTTGCACTCCTGTTAAAACTTTTCAGCATTCCTTCTGTGCCGTATCTGTTACCCAAAGCAATACATAATGGACTAGACAGGATTATTGGCCCAAATGACAAAACCAGATGTAATATGGAAGAGATTTTTTTGGTTTTTGTTTTTTTTTTTCTATAACCACACATGTGTTTGGCCTCACACAGCTGTTCATTGTAAATAGTAAGATTCAAACCAGGGACTACAAAACAGGCAATATGGGATACAGAACCACCCATCCTTAGTCCTTCAGGAATAGAAATCTGTGAAGGAAGATTCCTCAGGTTTCAGCTTCTGGCCCTGGTAGCCTTAAACTCCTTGCCTAAGGATGTAAATTTTGGACTCTGCAGGTGCTGCTTTCTAGGAGATGGCATGTGGAGAAGGAGTCTGGGTTGGAAATGAGGCTCTGTCACTTCCAAATCCGGAGATTAGGGGCAAGCTGTGTCACCACTCTGGGCCTCAGTGTCCTCACCTGAGGCGTAGGGATGATTTATTCCTTTTCTTAAATGTCTTTGTCAGGTTTTTCTTTTTTGTTTTTTTTTAATTTTTTTTTAACGTTTATTTATTTTTGAGACAGAGAGAGACAGAGCATGAACGGGGGAGGGGCAGAGAGAGAGGGAGACACAGAACCGGAAGCAGGCTCCAGGCTCTGAGCCATTAGCCCAGAGTCCGACGCGGGGCTCGAACTCACAGACGGTGAGATCGTGACCTGAGCCGAAATCGGACGCTCAACCGACTGAGCCACCCAGGCGCCCCTTTGTCAGGTTTTTCTAAAAAGGATTATGTTAGCCTCATAGAATGAACTGAGAAATGGAGCTTTCACATCTATTTTCCTAAAAGAGTTTATGTATAATCGATACTATTAACTCTAAAAATACCTGATAGAATTCACCAATGAAACCATCTGGGCCTGGATTGTCTTTATGGAAATGTTTTGGACTATGATCACGAATTGAATATTTTTAATAGACATTGGGCTATTTGGATTTTCTCTTTCATCTTGAGTCAGCTTTGGTAAGTTACATTTTCAAAGAATTTGTTTATCTAAATTATTGACTTTATTAACATAAAGCTTAAAGCTTATATTTCTTACTGTCCTTTTATTTATTTATTTTTAAAGTTTTATTTATTTATTTTGAGAGAGACAGAGAGAGGGTACAAGTGGGGAGGGGCAGAGAGAGAGGGGGACAGAGGATCCAAAGTGAGCTCTGCACAGACAGCAGAGAGCCCGATGCAGGGCTTGAACTCATGAGCCGTGAGATCGTGACCTGAGCCAAAGTCTGACACCTAACTGAGCCACCCAGGTGTCCTTCCTTATTATCCTTTTAATATCTCTGTATAAAATATTCCCTCTTTGATTCTTTAAATTGGCCATTAGTGTTTATTCTCTTTTTTTTCTTGATTAATCTTAATAAGGATTTATAAATTTTATTAGTCTTTTCAAAGAACCAACTTCTGGCTTTGTCAATTTTCTCTATTTAGGGTCCATGTCTTCTTTCATTGTTTTCTATTCTTATGTTTATAATTTCTTTTTTTCTATATCAGATTTAATGTGTTCTTTTTCTAGCTTTTCAAGTTAGAAACTTATATCATTGATTTTAAATCTTTTTTCCTTTTTAATATAGGTAATTAAGCTATAAACTTCCTTCTAAGCATTGCTTTAGTTGCATACTATAAATTTTGATATATTGTAGTTTCACTATCAGTCAGTATAAAATTATCCAGTTTTTCTTGTAATTTCTCCTTTGACTCATGTGGTATTTAGAAGTGTGTTAATTTCATAATATTTGCGGGGATTTTCTAGATATCTTATTGTGATTGATTTCCAGTTTAGTTCCATTGGTTTAGGGAACACAGTCTACAAGATTTCAATTGTTGGAATGTATTGAGATTTATTTAATGGCTCAACAAATGTTTGATCTTGGTCAATATTCTCTTTGCAGCTGAAAAGGTTGTGTATTTTACACTTATTGGGTAAAGAATGTTCTATAAATATCAATTATGTGTTCTTTGGATCTATATCTTCACTGTTTGCCTTTTTGTATACTTATTGTATTAATCACTGAGAAACGGGTTCAGAGATATCTTTTTAAAGCAGAAATCAGAATATATCCTTCCCAATGTAAAGTTCTCAAAGGTGTCTTAGTGTGCTAAAATGAAATACAAACTTCTTAGGCTCTCTAAGAGATCACATGATATGGGCTATGCCCTGCTCTCCACAGTCCTTTGCGCCCCAGCTACTCTCCAATCACACTGGCCTTTCTTCTGTTCTCTGAACCCACTAAATTTATTCCTACCTCAGGGTTTTTGTATTTGCTATTACCTTTGCCTAAGATTTTATTTTCAGCCAGATAATCACGTGTCTGGCTCCTACACACCTCTTTAGCCTCAGCTCAGGTGTCCCTGCCTCAGAAAGGCCTTCCATAACCTATCTGGGGCAGTCTTTATCACATCACCTTGATTTAGTCCCTTGGCAGAACTTTTCTTTCTTCTTTCTTTCTTTCTTTCTTTCCTCCTTCCTTCCTCTCTCTCTCTCTCTCTCTCTCTCTTTTGTTGCTGTTGTTGCAGAACTTTTCACTATTAGAATTAACTGTTCATTAAAATTATTTTTTTGTGGTTTACATGCTGGTTTTGCTGAATGCACAATATACCCAGAGCTGAGAATAGAGTTGATGTGTAATGGATATATTTGATAAATACTTGTTGGATGAATGGGTAGCAGATGGAAAGATAAGTAGGTGGACTGTCAGCCTTTATGTCAGTCAACATTTTCTACCTTGTTTCATAGTCAGGTGTCATGGCCGGAGTGTGAATGTTTACAAACAGGAACTCATTCTACTTTATCTCTGTGTCTCTGACACAGCACAGCAACAACTCACTAAGAGAATGTTGGACAAAAGCAGGGATGGACCGTGCACTTCCCCAATACTCTGTGCTCACCTCCATCAGCAGTCACTTTACTGCATCTCTCTTCTGAATCAACGAAACCAGAGTCTGGCACAGGGCCTTGTACATAAGATATGCTCAATATATGTTCACAGAAATACAGAAGAAAAGAAGAAAGGAAGGTAGAAAGGGACTTGTCACAGCTCTGGTGAACACACTGGTGGCAAGTTCCAAATCTAGGGACCCAAAGCCAAAATGCCAGAAAGGGTCTCCTTGCCTGTTGTTCTCCAAAGAAGTCAGAAGAACATAGGGTCCTCACTGGATGGCCCATTTCACCTCTAAGCAAAGGCACAGGAAGAGGGTCATGTGGAAATGAGTTCAGAGTTGTGTTTCTTTCCCAAAAGCCCTGCGATATAGAACGGGTATAGCAGTAGCCTGGGAAAATGATGACCAAAACACTTGTGTGCACATCTTATTAGCCATGAAATCTTAATTGTTTTGTAGATGTTTGTTCAAAATGAATAGTCACTCACTAGTGAAGGAAAAGTGAGGAATATGCCACACAGACCATGAAATCATTTCCTGCACCACCCCTACCCCCCACCGACTATTGAACATCCAGCGTTCATTTCCTTTAAAGGACTCAAATTAACCTGAGAATTACAAAATTTATCATTTATTCTGTGTGATACTGAGTTCTTTAGAACTCCAGAATGTTCTGTCCACAGGACCACAAGCTCCTTGCCTGTAATGGTTTATCCATTCACCCGCCCCCCAACCATGTCCAGCCACATGCTTGACCCCAGCCTGCACTCAGCAAGTGGGTCTTGAGTTGAAAAGATGCAGAATTGGAAGCTGCATCCAATTCTGAGGTGCAGAAATACTGAGGTGCAGAAATACTGAGGTGGTCCCTCGGCCTTTGTGGCCCCACGGTTCTTCTGATCCGCACGCACCCGCTCTGGCTCTTGTGGTAGGGGCTGCCCATGTTGCTCCTGAACTTCACTTCATTTGCTTTGTCTAGAATGGAAGGGGGAGCAGAGATTAGGTGGGGCTTTGACATATGGTATTTCTGTTTCCATGCAGTAACCAGCCAAGCCATTACGGAAGAGTAGGTATTTTAAAGAGTGGAAAATCGACTGCAATTTGGCTTTTCCTTAGACAGAAATACATAATTTTGGAAAGGTGTGAACATTAGGACTAACCTGTTTTGGACTAAAAACTTGTACTCTATTCCAATAATAAAAATCAGCAAATGCTATAGGTAGAAATGAAGGCTAGTCAGTGCCCAAAAGCCAAGGTGCAAATTGACTCTGATTGCAGAGCTAAATCAAGATTCAAATGCAGGTAATTTACCTGTCAGATCCTGATGCAATACTGCTACAGGATTCATCGAATTGAAATCTCTGATGTTAGCATTATAAAAGTGAGGCTTAGAATAAACATATTTAAGATTAAGAAAATGGAGATATTTCCTATCATCTATGACTTCCTTAAAGGACATATTTTAGGTATTCATGCATATCTATATGTATATTACAACATTTGGATTCACCAACCTATTTTGAAATTTAAGACAAAGAATTGTCTAAAAAAGTTAAAGCTGGAAGGGGCCTTCATGGCCGGATTGGCCAATGCTGTCTATGGCCGACAGCAGAGGGGCGTTCTGAATGCCAGTTCTTGGATTGGAGCCAGGCTCCTGCAATGAGATGCATCACCTTGCAAGCTTGTTAAACAGGCAGATTTCCAGGCCCCATCCCTGGAGGTTCTGAGTCAGGCAACCAGGTCTGGGAACCATTGTATTCAAGGTACCTTCCCAGACATGACATTCAAGGAGCCAGTGAAAAGGTGAAAACTGGCTTCACCCTGCCTTTCATGACCAGGGCGGTCAGAGTGAGGATGGAAATGACATTGGGTTCATCTGTGCTGGGACAGGCCTTTGTGTTATAAAAGACATTGGGTCATGGGGCGCCTGGGTGGCTCAGTCGGTTCAGCGACCGACTTCGGCTCAGGTCACGATCTCACGATTTGTGAGTTCGAGCCCCACATCGGGCTCTGCTGACAGCTCAGAGCCTGGAGCCTGCTTCAGATTCTGTGTCTCCCTCTCTCTGCCCCTCCCCCACTCGTGCTCTGTCTCTGTCTCAGAAATAAGTAAACATTAAAAAAAAATTATAAAAGACATTGGGTCCCCAATAATTGTTCAAACTCCTCAATTTATAGGTGACACTCTTCTAGTTGCCAACTGTAGTCCCATGGCTCCAGCTGCGTTGGTCTAGTTTCATTCACTCAGATCACAAATCATTTCTGAGTGCCTTCCAGGAGTGCAGCAGGCAATAAGTATAGGTTCCTTGTGAGTCCAGCAAGGGTGACAGGCAAGTAGGAGGGTCACAACCCAGTGATTCCAGAGAGAGAGAGCAGGGTATTAGGGGAGCATATGAGAGGACCACCTCACCTAGATTCGGGGGAGTCAGCTTAGGCTGACAGATGAGTGGAAATTAGTCAAAATGAGACAAGACTGGTTTTATTCCATCCTCTGGAGATGGACCCATTTCCACATCAAGCTGAAAAAATGGGCATAAGATTCTGGGGAGGCGAGGCAACCAGGAGTATCTGTCACAGAAGCGATAAAAATTGTTCAGTACACGCTATTAACTTCTTAGTTTTGATAACTGTACTGTGGATATGCAAGATGCTAACACGAAGGAAGCTGGGTGAAGGGTATGCAAGAAGGAACTGTCTGTATGATCCTTGCAAGTCTTGGGTAACTTTAAAATTAGTTAAAAATAAAAACAACTATTTGAGATGGAGAAGAGAGGAGACAGACCCAAAGCAGTGACTGTGGGGATGGCTGATGTAGGCCAAATTGAGAGATATCAGAGATACAGTGAGGAGAATTTAACCAGATTTGACCGAATGTAGGAGATGAAGAAGAGGGGTGCTTTGGCCAATGAGGGGATATGGGACATCCACTCCCTGGGATGGAGAACAGAGGCGATGGAGTGGGGGAGGAAAGATAGGGGATCAGATACGCACATGGTAACTTTGAGGTATTCGTGGGAAGCCTCAGGTGGAGATGATCACAGGATTACTTTGGTGTCTGGGTCTGGGGCTCAGAAAAGGCGTCAACACTAACTATAGAGAGCTGAGAATGAACAAGAAAAAAATGAGCACAAGCTGACCAAGAAAGTAATTGAAATAGTTGAGGTAGATGTTTTCCTGATGGGTGATAAATAAGAAATGGATGGAGGGCAGGATGTTAATTCAAGAAGAAATAAGAGAAAGAGTAAACTGAAAAGAACATCCAAAGAGGAAGAAAGACCACCAGCCAAGTATGATGTGGACAACAAGGGAGAAGGATTTTCAGGACCAAATTCAACCTTTGGAAAGATAAGCAGCGACTGGGTTGTTGACAGCCTTGGTGAGTTCCAGCTCTATCTCTCCACTGGATGTTCGGACAGTGTGAAAACAACAGGGGAAAATCAGTGAATATTTTTAAGTGCCTACTTTGATGAAACAAGTCCTGAGTATCAGCTGGCCGAGTGTTATGGAGAAAACATGTGTGATCTTGGGTGTTGGGCAGACCTAAGTTCAAGTTATGGCTCTGCCACTTGCTAAATGACCTTAAGCAAGTTACTTAATGTCTTGAAACTCAGCGTCTCCATCTGTAAAATGAAGATGGTAATATGCATCTTTTCTTTTGAGGATTAGAGATAATGCATGGATGTTCCCACTGTGGTATCTGGCCCACAATAGGTGCTCAACAAATGGCAGGCATTATTATGGGCCATCTGGTGCTATTCTGGCCTCTAACACATCCGATGCGTCCATGTACTGGGTCTCTAACTACTACATGCTGAAACAACTTGGTCTTTATTACTCCCTCCCAAGCCCAGCCTCTATCAGACTGCCAGCCTCTTAAGGGTGTCTTGGTCAACTTAGTCTCCCTATCAGCCAGCACAGAGCAGGCATCCTGGATGGGACCTTCATTCTGCAGCATCAGAAGGAAGCCTGAGATGTGGACCCTGCCCCAGATATGTCATGGGAAGATTTGCTCTACTGAGTTGGCATTGGAAGATAGACGTGTGCTCACACGGGTCTGCAGGGAGCCGAAGATCATTTTTCAAACTTTGCAAGCAACCTAGTTATGGAAATCTCAAGGAAAGGATGGTGAATCAGGAAAACTGATGAGGACAGTTGGCACTAACAAGCTGGCTGACTCATCCAAACTCACACAATATGATTCTATAATTACGGAAAGTAAATCTTTCTGAACAAAAAAAAGGGAGAGAGAGAGAGAGAGAAGAAGAAAAAGAAGGGAAAAAAAGACATGAACATCAGGAGACATAGTTTGATTAGGAGTTGTGGGCAGTTATAAAAAGGAATATGGAAGAGTAGTAGCTTGAACATCTGGGTATGGGAAGTTTCAAGTCATTCGAATCGTTCCATGAGAAACATCTCTGAAGCCAGAGGCATTCTAGGCTACCAGCAAGTGAGAGCTCAGAGTGGTTCATATGCCCACTACATTGATTTCCTAGGACTTCCATAACAAATTACCACAAGCTGGGTGGCTTAAAACAACAGAAACATACTGTCTCACAGTTCTGGAGGCCAGAAGTCTGACATTAAGGTGTCAGCAGGATTGATTCCTTCTTGGAGGCCCAAAGAAAAAATCTGTTCCATGCCTCCCTCCTAATTTCCGGTAGCTGCTGGCAATCCTTGATGCTCCTTGGCTTTTTGGTGCATCGCTCCAATCTCTACCTCTGTCTCTACATTGGCATACTTCCCTGTGTATCTCCATGTCAACATTTTCCTGTTCCTATAAGGATACTCCCCTAATGATCCCATCTTAACCTGATTACATCTGCAAGGACCCTATTTCCAAATAAGGTCACATTCACGAGTACCAGGAGTGAGGACTTCAACACATCTGTTTGGGGGACACCATTCCTGTAAAACTTCCAGGCTACTCCACTGCCCTTCTAGTCTTGCACACTATTCCTAGCCTCTGAGAGCTATTTGCGGTTCTTCGCATGCTCCCTACTCTCACCCCTGTACGCCCGCACACATACTGGGCCTTTAGTCCAGGATGCTCTTCTCCTTCCACCTGAGCCACTCCCATGACCTTTCAAAACTCAAGGGACATTTGGCCTCTCCCGTGAAGCTTTTCCTTCTTCTGAGAATCTCTCAGGATCAGTTGCCAGATTTGGGGTGCTCCCCTCACGCCCCTCTGTATATCTCGAGTGTGACATTTAGCAAGGTAGATGGCAACAGACTGTTGGCATGCCCAACTCTTCCCACTAGACGGAAAGCTCTGTGAGGACAGGGGCCATATGTTTTTATCTTTGTACGCGCTGTGCCTGCGACATGGTGGATGCCCAACGGTGTAAGGTCAGCCCTTGATGGGAAGCTTGACTCGGTGCTCTGTGGCTTTCCGTAGGTCTGATTGAATAGGACTGCCTGGCCAAGCGAAATGTGCCATTCCTTCTAGCCCAAACCAGCACTTGCCATGAGGTCAAGTGTAGGCTGCCAGTGAATTTCCAACCTGATTTCCTCTGTTTCCAGTCTTCCTGGGAGGTCTCCATGCTAGTCCCAGCAGGCCAAGCCCGGTGAGAGCTGGCGAACTGGGCTGGCCACTCCCCCAGTTGCTCTAATGGGGACTGCAAATAGAGGCTGTTGGCCCATGGGTCCCAGGGCCACAATGCAGCATTCAGTGGCTGTTGTGGGTTGCCCTTGTGTGTGTGTGGGGGGGGCAGTTTGTGGTCCAAGGCCAGCAAAGTCCCATAAAAATGTCAGGCCTGTGCAAAGGCCAGAGCTCTGTGGGCGTTTTTCCCTTCTTGCTAGTGGTTTTCTTCTTAGTCATTTGTCTCCTTAAAATAGACTCTTCCATTTTTCCCTCTGGGCCTCCTGCTCTCTAGCGCTCTCGCTGACAAGCACAGCAAAACAGAGGTCAGAAGAGAAACTGCACAGATACTCAAGGTGTTTGAGAGCTAAAAAGTTCTCTAGAAAGAGCATGTGACTAGTCCAATCCTTCTTTCCATAGATGGGGAAACTGAGGCCTGAAATGAGAGTGAGACTTGCCAAACATCGTGCAGAAAACTGTCAAGAGGGAAAAGGATTGAACCTGATTCCCTGCCCCCCAGGCCAAGGCTCCTGCCCCTCAACCACACCGTGTCCACCTGTCTCCTCCAGGAATGAAGAGAGTTAAGGTTGGACTGCCGTTCAGTGGCAAACAAGCTGTGAAAAGAGTTCCCTTGAACCCCTTCTCTGTCTCTGTCCGCTCTAAAGGGCACTAACTATTCAAAGAGGCATTGTCCCCATTCTAAGGGACTTCTGCCCAGGCCAGAGACAGAGTGGAGACACTGTTTGCCATCCAGGGCAATGGCATCAACACATCATGCTTACTGGACACCGCATCTCATGGAGAATTATAGAGGTAAAAATGGATTTGGATGTTGCCTACAAATTCAAAATGAGCCAATTCAAACCTCACATTAAAACAAAAACTGGTTCCTCCTTACCATTCATTTATAAGGCTCAAATGTTCACTTCAATTAGTGTCTTAAAAATAAAGACGGAGAGGACAGAAAGGGCCCTTCGATTCCTTTGGAACACAGGTCAACAAGAACCAAATTAAACACCAGCTCCCTCAATTTGTGGGTGTTGATTCTGTCACCACCTTTCTTCAGCCATTCCTCTCCCCGCCACTCCCTAGCACAAGCGCCAGTGCCGTGATAAACAGAAGTTCACATTCTTGGGTCTGGCTGCAAGGGCCCCGCCCTGGTCTGCCGGCCACCTGCCCTTATCGGCTTCTACTTCTACTCTCACATCTTGCCTTATTGACATAAATTCCTTTGTTGCACATGCACCTGCACAGCCCCTCTTTCCTTTGCTTAGCAGCCCCTCTCCTCTCTTCCTACCCCTCCTCCCTCCCCATTGCTTCCGTGTCTACCTGTCTGAGTTCTAAATCCACTCTCAAGGCCATGAAACAGCACTGCACCTCTCCAGTCTAAAATTTCCTCCAATGGATGTCCGAGGCACATAATTTGCCTCCTCTGTGGAACGCGCGGATTCTAGCTTCGTGATGGCCTCCCGTCCATTCCTGTGTCCCTCTATTTACTACTTAACAACCATTTACTGAAAACCTTCTTCGTGCCAGCCACAGTGCCTGCCCCACGGAGCTCACACCCTAATGTGGAAGACAGAAGACAGAATTATAACAGAATAGCCATGGCTCCAAGATTTAACATTTCATCTGAAGGCAATGGGAAGTCACTGAAGGATTTGAAAGAGGCAAAGTGATGACAGGAGCAGATCCACATGGTAAGGACTGTTCTCAGAGCAATGTGGAGGACAGATTTGGCGAGGGTGGGAGTGTGGGTGTGAGGATAATGATGGTGCCAAAGTGAAGGTTAAAAGGCTAATTAAGAGGTTATTGCACTAATTCTAGCAAAATATTAAAGCATGCCCCAAGGGAGTAACAGAAGGAATACAGAGGAGGAGAAATGTGGGCTGGAGTTGACAGGAAGTCGTGGCTGTGGTCAGGGACTCTGTACATCTAAGACCCCAAGGTTTCTAGCTGTGGCTTTTGTGTGGAGGGTGATGGCAGCCGCCGGTACAGGAACCATGGGAGCAAGGACAGGTCTGAGGGAAGGGCTGAGATGCTCACGGTTGCACATATTGTGGTTAAGGAGACTTGGGGCAGACGATGGCATATACAGATGTAGGGCTGAGGTCCCCAGCAAGCTATAGGTACTTAGGGACACATAGGGACACATTTCCCTTACTGGCCCCTGAAGTCAGGAGTGGGGAACTGAGTATTTACTCCTGTTTTCTTTCTTTCTTTCTTGAGTACAGTGGATTTTCATTTGCTGCGTGTATCAGCGAGGGATTCAAATCGCAAAATAGATGACATAAGTGGAGAGGAGGCAGCCGCATTTATGGGGCAGAGTCATGAGCAGGAGCATAACTGTTCTGAGATTGCCACCCACAATAGCTCTCTTCACCTGTGCCGGAGAGGCCGAGGCCTAGGACACAGGACCACATGATGTCACGTGTTCCCATCAGCCAGCCCCACGAGTCTGTGGAAGAAGCACTGGTATCAGACTTGGAAGTGTGTGGTTGTATTTCTGGCCAGGCCTTTGGGCAGGTCACTTTCTTGACCAGATGTTAGTTTTCTCTTTTGTGAAGTGGGAAAGATGGGGTTGCAGCTCTGGAAAGCCATGTCCAAGTGGAAGCTGCTTCATCCCAGAGATACTGTGAGGAACTACGGACGTAAAGAACGTGAGGAATTGGGGCACCCGGGTGGCTCAGTCAGTTAAGCATCTGGCTCTTGATTTCGATTCAGGTCATGATGTCACCTTTAGTGAGATCGAGCCCCATGTCAGGCTCTACGCTGACAGCGTGGGGCCTGCATGGGATTCTCTCTCTGGCTCTCTCTCTCTCAAAATAACTACATATTTTTTTAAAATGTGAAGAATTGTAATGGCGCCTGACGCACCTCCAGGCTCACTAAATGAGGAAGGGATGGCAAAATGACCATCAAATGGCCCTTCCTTAAGACAGCCAAGTCTTGGGAGAATTGCTCACCACAGTCGGCTTCTCCCAGGAGAACGGGGGGCAAGCATGTTCTCTCCTCCACAAACAGGAGATTAAGCGATGTCTTCATGCTGGAGATGTCTCTGCCTGCAACGGTGACAGAACGGTGCCCACAGTTCCTGTGATGACTCACGTCGTGCAGAGAAAGGAGAGCTCTTGAAATTGTTGATGCTGGAGGAAGGGGATGGGGATACGGAAAGACTGAAGCTTGGGTCAGGGTGGCGCCTTGGTGAAGACACTGAATTGATGCTTGGATTCCGCCATGAGTGCATATGTGGTGGTGGACAGCCTATGGGGCCGGAAACCAGGCCTGATTCGGTTTTGCAGCCTGGCCCCCTTACCAGACTCAATGGGACCTGCAATGGCTCCTCAAGCCCTCTTCGCCTTTGTCTCCTTACCTGTGGAGAGAGAATAGTGACGCGAACCCTGGGGAGGGCTCATTAGAATGAAATGAGAGAATGTAAGACTTGGCACAGAGGATGAGGCCCTTGAAGTTTGGACACCTCTAGAGTTTTGGAAACATTGTTCTTCAATCACCTTCCACTTCTCCAAACCAAGTACAGGCTACCAGTGGGCGGGTGGGGGGGGTGGTGGGCATTGACAGCTTGGGGTCCTGTCTGTGGTAGGGGAGGAGGGGATCCCCTTCCTCAGCCCACACAAAGAAATAGGCTTGCTTCCTGCCGTCATGGAGAGTCCTTTCATATGCCTAGGCTAGTGGATTAGGCAAATGCAGGCCACATTTTGCAAAATGGCGTATGCGGCTGGGCTTGTTGAGTGAAACCTTTACAGGAGTGTTTAGCTGGCGAGACTCCCGCGCTCAGATGAGCACACTTTTCAATCACAGATCAATCAGTGGACAAGAATTAATCTGCATTGCCTCCTCCTTCTTCGTCACTTCCCGGGGGTGAGGCACTACTTCGGATGACCTGGGGGTTGAACGAAATCCAAGATTTTGTTTTCTGATGGGGAACACAGCAGAGAGGCGTCTGTGTTTAACTCAGACCCCTTCCCCCGAGCCTTCCCGCCCCCCCCCATCCCCCTCATTACACTAGAATTCTTCCACTGCCACCAGCCACTGGGGTGGAAGGTGTCAGAATGTGTGCTTGGGGGGTGGAGGCGTGAGGGCAGGAGGGGGCTTTGTGTTATTCCAGAGCATGAAAGGACAAGCTGCATCTGGGTTATTCAGGTCAACATTCACCGGCTTATCACCTGCTTTGGGTGCTAGACACAGGCAGAGCAGAGGGAGAAGCAACGGGAGGGCTGTGGGGTTTTGCTTCCAGACACAGAGGTTGCCAAGGAGGAGGGGCTCTGCATGGCCATGTTGTGGAGCAAAACACAAGCACCCAAAAAGAAGTTCAGAAAGTGCTTTTGTCCTGCCAATACCAGCCTGCATTCCAGGCCACTGGGTCCTCACTCTTCCAGCCTCAGGCTTTTATAGGCGTTCTAGCTACTTTCCTGAAACATTTCATATGCAGGGCACCTTAGTCGGGAACGGAAAACAAAATAAGAGAGACGCCTGAGAGATAAGCAGAATATATTCATGCCTTCTTTTATCCTCTCAGAGGCAATTTAGGGGCTTCTGCACACCTGAACCTTGTCTCCTGCTTCTTTGATTTGTCCTTGGCTTTTGTAGTGACATGACATGGAGAATACCTCAATGAGAGGCTGACAAATGAAGAATGAGTGAATGAATGAATGAATGAGTGAATGAATGGGTGGTCCAGAAATGAGTCTATCACGGCCCTGCTGCAGAAGGACTCTGAGGGGCACAATTCAGTCTTCCGTCACACAGTCAGCCACATGCTTGAGCAGTCAGGTAGATGCTTATGCTTCTGAGCACTGTGTTGGCTCCACCCAGAGTGAGTCCCATAGTGGGGAAGAAGTCCAGCATCCTACATGGGTGAGAATGGAACTCTGATTCTTGGGCTTGCATTTAGCTTGTGGCAAAAATTGCCAACAGCACAAACATATCTGCCTTTTAGGTCTCATCAGAGAGTCCAGCTGAGAATTTAATCTGAAGACCAGAACGGCCATCTAAACTCCTGATCACAGCTTTCAAGACCACAGGCTGCCTCCCACCTGTCCTTTTCTGCTTCTTCCTTTTTTTTTTTCTTCTTCGCAAGTGTACTCTTTAATTCCCATCACCTATTTTCCCCATCTCTCCATCCTCCTCCCATCTAGTTACCATCAGTTTGTTCTCTGCATTTAAGTCTGTTTTTTTAGTTTTTCTCTTTCTCTTTTTTTTTCTTTGCTCGTTAGTTTTCTTTCTTAAATGCTACATATGAGTGAAATCCTATGGTATTTGTCTTTCTCTGACTGACTTCTTTCTCTTAGCATAATACATTCTAGCTTCATCCACGTTGTTGCAAAAGGCAAGATTTCATTCTCTCTTTTTTTTTTTGGCTGAATAGTATTCCATTGTGTGTGTGTGTGTGTGTGTGTGTGTGTATATATATATCTCACATCTTCTTTATCCATTCAACAGTCCAAGGACACTTGAGCTGCTCCCATATCTTGGCTATTGTAAATAATGCTGCTATAAACATGGGGGGGTACATGTACCCCTTTGAATTAGTGTTTTTGAATTTGGGGGGGTAAATACCCAGTGGTGTGATTACTGGATCATAAAGTGGTTCTATTTTCAATTTTCTGAGGAACCTCCATACTGTTTTCCACAGTGGCTGCACCAGTTTGCTTTCCCAGCCACAGTGCAAGATGGTTCCTTCCTCTCCATATCCTCACCAACACTTGTTATTTCTTGTGTTCTTGATTTTAGCCCTTCTGACAGATGCGAGGTGCCTTTCCTGCTTCTTGCTCTGAGCTCTCTTTGCTCCCCTGCCCGGCTGACCTGCTACTCACACACATCCTACCTGATCATGTCACACTCTTCTTGGCCTCTTCTCCACCTCATTGACTTGGCTCATGGATCTCTGCCTGTTCAGTTGTTAGCCACCTACAGAAGCCCTCGCCTACAGAGTCCTGCAGTGAAGCTCTCCCCACTCCCTCCACTTGAGATTAATCCCCCTGTGCTGTGTCATAGAGAGTGGTGTTGGCACCTCTGCAAAAGAGAACCTCTGATGTGGAGCAGGGTCAACGAGCCCATGCTGACACAGTGGCCACCACGGTCAGTAGAGCTGTCCACACACTGGGCTACAGGCATCTGAGTGGAGCGGTTGATTTGCGGAAGGGTAAAGGGCCTGGGTTCTTTGATTCCCGGGCAAGTTCTTGAGGCGGAGATGAGGTGGCGTTAATTCAGGAGCCTACTCTCTATGGAGGGAAGCTGCAGGCCAGGTGGATGTGAGACCTGCGTGTGAAAGTGTCCCACTGTGGCCTTCCTGCATGTTTGTCCCCACCGTGTTCCTCATACTGATGGTGCTATGATA